>NC_139250.1:37647552-38247552 GCF_977018435.1 Lepisma saccharinum | reverse complement strand
AAATCTCACAACAATATCTTTGCATTTTATTGAAATGGCTTCATACTCGGAGTCCAATCCGATAAAGGCATAGGTCGAAACATTATAAGCGTATATGGGTGTTGTAGGAGTATGTAAAGAGCATTCTATTAAACAATGTTGGCGAATTTCCATAACATGATTTGTTATATGGGCTAAGAAACATCGATCAATGTCAGAGAGACTGACCTTTCTTGGGGTTACGAAGCATAGATTATCTTTACTCAAGTCACAATGTGGGTCATACAATATTTTCAAGGATAAGTCCAGGGTAACCTGGTACAGGGGTTCTTGAATAGACTTTACATTACAGATTTGATTTTTCCTACGAAAATAAACAGGAGAGACGTTCCAACTCTTCAATTGAACATTGTGTCTCATTAAAGGTACTTTAAGTGCGATTAATGCCTTCTCTTTGGAAATCACACATTCCAAAATAGGTAAATTATAATATTGACCCAAATTTTCTAGTTTAACCACAAGAGAATAACTGAAATTACTTATCCTATGTTGAAGAATAGTTAGGTCATTCCGCATTTGGCTGAAGTGTATCACAGATGGGTGTGCAAGTTTTGTCTGACAGGAATGTAGTAGCAAGTTGAAGGAATGCATATCATTGAGATTGGAGCTAGTTAAAGAAATCCAATCCTTAGCAGGGGATTCATAAATACGTTCTTTGATATTGTCATAACTATGTTTCTCCACAAACAAAGTTTTAACGTGTACTTTTTCTGCTCTGAAATATTGCCATCCCAACAATATAGAATCTGTTGAGAATGTATCATTGTGTATAAGAGAAGTTAGGGATTGCCACTGATAAGTGTCTTCTAATTTAAATACCTCGTAAGTGAACTCATATAATAAAGGTAAAGAAGTCTCATAGTAGATTGGCAAATCTGTTTGTTCTGTGTGTAAGCCTGATATAACGTATGAGGGTATGTCCAAAGAATTTGCATTGGTACTGAGGAGAAGAAACACAACATATACTAGTCATGCCAGTAAAGTATCCTGGGCTCTTGGTGAGATGACGGTTTCACCGTTACTCTTTTTCATATGTCTCATGCTGGGAGATGGTCGGCTGGAGTTGGTGGTAAATGATTCGGCTTCTGCTAGGTTAATAAGTCTTAGACTTGGGGCTGATGGAATCGCAGGTGGTGACTGAGTTTCGGTAGACTGTCTACATTTCCAGCATAATCTCCTGATAAATACTATCCAACTTAAATAAAGAGCGAAAATGGCTACGACTATAATGACGATAGCTCCAGAGTAAACGGCTACCGTTTCAATTAAGGTTGGTTCGCACGCATGTGCGTCTACTTTGCCTACAGCCATTGTGCCAAAAGGGATTCCAATGTTTTGGATAGTGCGTGAGGTGTGCTGCATTTTGTAGAGTAACCATAAGGTGGTTATGGTTAAAGCGATATTCCAAACATACAATGTGGTGGGGGTAGAAGCGGAGGGTACTAACGAATCACCTACATCTGATAGAACTTCATTTATCTCTTCCATTCGCATGACTCGTTCTTCTTCCATTTTAGTCTCTTTTACTGGAGATATTTTTATATATGGTATTTTTCTAGTCCAATTTTTATCTAAGCAATCATCGTATGATTTAAAAACTAGTCTCTCTTGTTTTCTCTGCATATCTGTAATTTTTAAGGTAGGGATGTGAGACCAACTTGCAGGTAATATGGTAGAAATTTGGAAGTTATCTTTAGCATTAGCTGAACAAGGAAAAGTGGTTGGAATTGAAATTTCATTGTTCACTTCTACAGAGCATTGACAGGGTAGGTCAATTTCTGCAGCTCCTGGCTGTTTACCATGAGTTTGCATACGTCGTATTTGTCCGTTGCAAGTAACATTTATTGAATCAGGCGGATTTGTAATAACATACCTATCAGGATTTATTTCGGTAATGATTATTGGATTACCAGAGATGCATGAGAAAGTACAAAATTTAGCTAATTCTTCAATCGTTGCTCCTTGTCTTATTTTAAGTGGACATCCTGTGCCTAATACAGCATCATGTCCGTAGCGGGGAAGATAACACAGCTTGTCAATATGGGGGTCACAAGTGGATAAGAAACTTCCTGATAATATTCTAACTGAAGTTTGAGTTATGGCTGCATAACTGGTGGAGTGAACCAAAGTACATGTGGAGTCATTCCATCGAAAGGGGACCGTCTGAAATTCTTCTAGGATAATAGGGTCTCCTCGTTTAACGATGGGAACCTTGATATGGATGGCTACTTGGGTATCAGAAAACATGCAGTGGGAAATGGGAAGAGAGTAATACTTGGTTAATTGATTAATGGGTAAGGCCAACTTAAAATTTTCTCCTGCTATTTTGGATGTAATGGTTAATAAATCTTGTCTCAAAATGGTGGGTTTGATTAAGACCATAGGAATTTTATTTTGAAAACAGGCAGTTTGTAAATCTCTATATTCCTGTTCTACCATTATATTCAAGAATAGTTTGTAAAGAATAAGAGATCTTAGTTGTTCTGTAAGAATTTGATATTCCAAAACTTCTGATTTGTTTAATAAGGAATCAAATTGGCGTTTCTCAAATAAGGCTACTCTATCAATTTTGTCTTCTACATAAGCTAACGACTCATTAACTTGTGACGCTATACTGGCAATGTTGGACTGTAACACGTGGATGTCAGCATTGTGGTGCTTTAGTGACTGAGTTATCCGCAAAACTGCTTCCTTTAATTTACGCGTTGTTGTAACACTATTGTCAAGATCAGAAGTGACAGCTATTCCACAACACCATTTAAAAAAAGTTCCTACAAAAGGTAGGGGGCTTCTTTTGTTACGTGTCACTTGATCAGAAAAATATTCACTGGTGGGAAAATCACACAGAGATTGATTGACGTGTTGATAAAGTACATTTTGCATCTTATCATTTAGCTCATCAATATAACAAAAAAGAGAATCGTGCTCCTTACACATATTGTTGTTTTCGGCTGTGACCATATCCATTAGAAGTGGGTCCACCAAGGGTGGCTTGGTTAACATTTCCTCATAGACCAATGGCACGGAGGCCTCATATACCACTACATTACCTAAAGGTTTCCAGTATCCACCACTAATCAACTTGATGGCAGGTTTTTCTGGATCTTCCAATGCCGTTGCCTGGGTCGCAATGGTTACAATCAGCAACAAGAACATGGAAGGAGTCATCATTAAGGCTCAATCTGTAACTTAAAGAGATATTAGAATCGTTCTTCCTTATATATGCTATACAAAAACCAAAATGCGATTTTGAAGATTATTTACTTGTCTTCTGAATGTTATATCAGTGTAACAATTTACTGACAATATCACCTATCGACGATTAATATGAAACAGGGATGTACCCATAAAAATGCAAGCGTTAGGGGAATTATAACAATAATAATTATCGTGACTTTAAATGTCAGGCAGTAGGGATAGTCTCATTTCTCCTAGAGAAATGACGATCATCACTCTACCTTGCCAAGTGCAAATGCCAAAGAATTTATATAAAAAATCGTTGTTTAAGGACAGGAACGAGGAAAACATTACAACTCGTTCTTTCCTGTTATTTGCCTAGAGGGTCTGCCGAAGTAGTAAATTTGACCATCTTGGCTATTCCAAAGACAGTGGAAAGTCCAACAGTCGCCGAAATTTAAAACATTGCCATGGACAAATGTTTGTAGCTGCGTGGCGCATTGATGTAGCCAGGCATGCCGTTCTTCAAGGTTAGGTCTTAGCCTTAATCCTTCTCGTATATAAAAGGGGACGGTGGTTAACACATAGTTTGGGTCATGTCTATGACCTGGGGCTACTCTATCGAAAATATTTATTCCTGAGAGTATATGAGGGTTTTCTGGGGTAATAAAAGCATCTAGAAAATCATGTGTCATGAAGTGAAGAGTTAGTTCGTTAATGGCTGGATCACATATTGGATCCTCACGATAATGCACAGGCACTTCATCCGCAGATGAACAATCTAATCCTTCGGTACTTCTAGTACGGTTAGATAGAGAAGTAAACCCTGTTCTAAAACTTTGGGAAGTATCACTCTCCACTGTAGAGGGTCGTATAAGGGTCGATGCTGATCCTACACTCCTTGAGGCAGGACTAGAAGGAGGTACTGAGAGGAATGCTGCCTCATCCTCTGAGCTTACTCGGCTTGTTGGAGAGTATGAAAGTGAGAAACTCTCTACAGGACGTGGTTGAAGAAAAAGAATTTCCGATATTATAGACTGGCTAGGTCCAGGCACGGATGTAGAAGGTTGTGCCTGATCCTCTAAACTTAGATGATCATTATCTGAAGGCAAGGTATCATGTAATGCGACTAATTCATTAACAACATCTTCTTCAACAGACGTAAGTGGACTAGGAGTAGTTTGTGGCAAGAAAGGTAAGGTCTTTGAAGATGGGGAAGAAGGATCGCCTTCAGTTGAAGCTTCATTTAGTTGTTCAGCAGCAAATTGTTTAACGATTTCATTAGGAGTTAAACTGCTTTCTTCAGAGGGTTCCATTTTCCTAATATGCAAATAATCCTAGACTGTTGTCAGAGGGGTGATATACACACTCAAAGGTCCACTCTAGGCCATAGTTGGCCATGCAGGTGTAGATAAAACGTCGGAGTGTGGTAGCCACTCGTTTAAGAAATAATTCCTTACAAGCAGGAGTTCGTACTGGTTGGGCTAAATTAGCCTCCAAAAACTGTTGTAATCTAGCAGGGGAGTCAACCTGGACAATTTGGTCCTGTATACTTTTATTAAGAGGGGGTATGGTAAAAAGGGTGTCAAAATGGGTTTTGATCCAATCGTTAATTATTACCATAATTGAAATAAAGTTAGAAGGGAGTCGTGTCAAAGTTGATTTAATCTCAGGGTCGTGTAAAGTTATAACAATATCTTGTGGTAACAATAAAAAGGGGAGTGTTATATATGCCCAAGCATTAGGGACAAAAGGTGTCAAAGTGGTAACAAGAGAACATTTTACTTGGTGAACACTGTAGCATTAGTTTCACAACAAAGAGGTGCCATAAAAGATAATACACCATTTAATGTTGGTCACTAAAGTGGTAACAAGAGGACATTTTATTTGGTCAACACAGTAGCCTTAGTCTCACAATAAAGAGATGCCATAGAGGATAACACACCATTCAATGGTGGTCACTAAAGTGGTAACAATGTGGTAACACTAGTCAATGGTCGTGGGATTCGATGCGTGCCATGATGCTTCCAAGTGCGAGGAAGGTAGTGGTAACAATGTAATTAAGGGAGAAGCTATATTACGTCTGACACAATTTGTATAACAATGTGCTGTATGATAATCTAGGACTAAGTCCTGATAAAATACAGAGGTTAAGGTACAAAATGATTCACCTGGATTTTAATTGGGCAGGTACTGTTATGGATTACCTTAATGTCCGGAGTGAACAGGACAGGGAGTTTGGTAGAGTATACAGATTTCATAAAAATCGGTGACTCTCATGTGTTCGTCTAAAGTTCTGCCAAAGGCTAAACGAGAATGAGCTCCACAGAGCCATCGGCTTTGAAAGATTACAAACTTATTAAACAAGGTATGGAGGTGTTTAAGATGTATGTCCCTTAGAATATAGATATGAAGTGTATGTGGGCCAGCCTTCAAATGTCTAACCTCGCATTGAGGGATTTGGGGGTCATTGGAATGGCCACATAATCCTAACAAATATGCCTTCTCACATAAAATTAATCTATTGAAGAAAAATACTTTGTCAAAGAAACTGATTGTGCAATGGGGAGGTAAATAACCGTGTAGATGAAAAGAGTTTATATCTCTATTAGGGGCCTCGTTTATAATTAGGGTCCATAAGTCCATAGAGTTAACATAAAACAAAATGAGACGAGGAAAAAGAAAAAGGATATATATATATATACCAAAATGGAATGCCTGTGAAGCACAAGTGATAATTAAAAAAAACTTATTCGTGGATGCTTACCTGTTTCTTCAGGATGAACGAAGAATTATATGGGGAATCCTAAAACAAAAGAACATGACGTTAAGGCATAGTCGCCTTCATTATGAGGAGTGATGTGTGGGATCAGTGACTCTTCGAAAGGGTATGAAGAGTAACAGATCTCACACCTCCAACCCTATCCCTCTTTGTACTTATGATGCCCAACCCCGGGGATCTGTGCAATAAAGGTTAAAAAAAATTATCGCATGAAAAAAAGTCTAAGTAAGACCTATGTTGGTTACGCGTTTCTCACGCAAAAAGGCAACAGATCCTTCCAACCAAATATAACATAGTATTCATAATATCATAATAGAAATATGTAGATATATATATATCCACATATGTATTCGACGATGGAAGTAGAGGTGCGCTATGCACAATTCTTCCGTGTAACTCCTGGCTACCTTAGCCTCTTCTTCACCAAAAAAAAATTATTATCCTAGTTACCCAAAGGTGCCAATTATTCTCGAAAGGGTGGAAAATATAAAAATTTGGTATAATGTCCCATCCGGGTTCCATAATTTTTATACGGTTACTATATGAAGTATATTTATTTACCCTGAGTGGGGATTAAAACCGGTCCCCGCTCATATTACATGCATGACTGCAACATTATTGTGGTATTAATTATGATGGTATACTTACCAAGGGAAAGTAACAAAGGAGTAAGTAGGTAAAACCTCTCAGGGGTTGTGACCATTTATACTCAATAGTAAAACAAAAAAAAAACTGGTTTTTAATTGCACTTATATGTATTCGCAGTAATCAAGATTTCGCAATACACCGAATGAAAATAAAAGAGAAGAAAAATAACTGTCTTGAAGAATGAATGAAAGAAAAGAAGAGTACAACTATGTGTACTATCAATATTGTTGCCACCCTATAAGCCATGTTGTTAAAAAGGCTCCTCAACCAACCACCCATAGAGCATTGTTACATCTAAATTTTTGAAAGTAATATTCTTGATTATTTTCAACTTTGGCGCAAATGGTGTAATCGCTTGTTGATTTCTAACAGTAAAAATTTTGGCAAAGTAAAAGAAAATAATGATTTAAACAATATTATCTATGTAGCATGTGCAACTTTGCAGGGCTGAAAAGCAAGTTCTTTTCACGCTTCCAAAACATAGGTTTTGCTTTTCTCACCTTTCTGTTTGATGCAATATAACCGTGTGGTTTGCGTTGCAGATAGCAAATGTGGCCTTGTTTATAGGCTCTCTGCATATTGGTCTTTCCACGAGAGTTCTAGGTACTATCTCCAAGGGGTTACTTTTCCATAGCCTACCTGCACAAGCTGCATGAGAGGCGGCGGTCCGTAATTGGAAATTAAATAATACATTTGCTGAATCACATTCTTAAGATAAATTTGGAAATCCCTCACACTTAGATTTTCCAAGGCGTTGTTAATTTCCGGCTCCAAGGCACGTATTTCAACGTTCCTCATCAATATATCCACCGTGGTGTAGAGTGGGTGTGTAAAGCAGTATAGGAAGGCTCTAAAATCTACTCTTCCGTTTCTCACATGGAGAGGTACATACTCATACTGTCCTTGGAGACGTAACTCCATATTGGCACGTAGATAGAGAAGCAACTACAAGTTGAATTGGCCTGCTGGCTATATTAATACTGCAAAGAAACAAAACAAAAACTAGTGCACCTACGACACTTATACTAGGGTCCTGCGTTAGTTAGTGAGCTTATATGTAACCATGCATTTTAGTTGGTTTCCCCTTTTTTTTTTATTGGGGGGTTATTGGTGCGATATGGACGCAACCCTCGCTGTCTGCCATAACTCTTAGCTTCCAATTAAGATTATATTCTTGTCTCCAAATCTTTAAATGATGAACAAATCTTCCCTTTACTTCCTGACGAACCCATTCAAACCATTTTTGGGGGGTCACTTTAGGCGGAAAAAGAGTGCTAACCAGGTAATGATTTCCTAAAACTTGTATTAGAAAGGGAATTGACTTTTCACCTAATATTCCTGCTATCTGTGGTATGGTTAGGTCGGAAAAAGCTTCTGACATCATTTCGTTTACTAGTAAATAAATCCATTCGATTACTACTTGAGGTACTTCGATTCTCTGCAAAGGGGTCAAAGGTATTTGCGCGTTCTCGCGGGCTGCCATGGGCAATTGGGGAAGGACACACTTGACGATAAAGAATTCAAATCCTCTTAACTTGGGGAACAAGCTATTTGCCTTCGGGTTTGTGTTTATTTAAAACAACTTACCACGATATGGGTCAAAAAGTGTCTCTGCTTAATAGCGGAACGTCCGTTTCCTGGTCTACTAAAGGGTAATAGGCATCGTTGTCAAACGTCTAAAAGAAAGAAATATGATAATGATGGATGAATAGTAATGAGGTGATCAGTCCTCCTTACTCACACACACACAAACGTGAAATAGATTTCATGAAATAGGGAGGAAATGAGGTAGTTTGTAATTATATACCCGTAAACAGGATTCCTGAGTATTCTCCTTTTATTTAAAAGGAATAAGAGGGTGATGAAAAAGAGAGTTATAATAACGTCATATGTCGAGAGGAGAGAAAAAAAAAAGGAAACGTAGCAGCTTTAACCTGACAAGATTCAAACCTTCGTTGCCGGGTGTTGAGACTACTTAAAGTTCATTAATCTAAGTTCAATGGCAAGGAAACTTTAGCAGGTAGTACCTGGAAGTCCTTTCTTTTATTCAACTCTAGATATAAAATACCAAAAGGAACTTAGGAGACCTTATGACTCATGCAATTTTTCCTTTGTATTGTTCCTGTTATTGTTGGGATGCAGGCCTCTTTAAAGAGATTCTACTTTCGTCCCCTAAAAACAAAATAAGGATTGTTTCTTTTACGTTCTCGGCGGGAAAGCGAATGTAATCGATATATTTCCGTCCTTCCAAAACAAAATATTCCCTTTTGTGGATTGTTCTCTTCCTTTTTTTTTCTTACTGTGTAACCTCCTATCTTTTACCACTGGTTAGGAGGGTAATAGCGTTTCAAACGGTTAATGTTTACTCTTTGCTCTTTTTGTCCTTTTTCCTTCTTTATTTGAAACACGTTGTTTCCCAAATATTTTATAATTCTCCATGGACCATTCCATTTTCTTCTCAGTTTTTCAATTAACCCTAATTTGTGAGCGGGTTGATATAACATTACTAAATCATTTTCTTTAAACTTTACCTCAGTTCGTTTTGCATCATATCGTTTCTTGTCATATGCTTGTCTTTTACTAAGTTGCCTTCTTGCAATATCACTAATATCTTCTAAATGTTCTTTGAATTGAATGGTGTGAGGGTTTGGAGTATTGGAGCGCAGGGGTTCTATCGCTAACGTTTCAAGAGGGAACACTGGTAACCGGCCGTACACTAACTCAAATGGCGAATGGCCGATGTGATCAACCCTCGAACAATTGTATGCGCATACTCCAAGTTTCACATAATCACTCCAGTCTTTCTGATGTTTGTCAACATATTTACTTAACAGAGTAGCAAGGGATTGGTTAAATCGCTCGGTTTTTCCATTAGTTTGAGGGTGATATGCAGTAGTATTTATCTGCCTTATTTTCATAAGTTCAAGCAATTCCTTAGTAATTGTCGCCATGTATACTGATCCTCGATCCGAAAGTAATTCACGGGGACATCCGTGTCTACAAATAACTTCCTCTAACAAAAACTTTGCTACAGTCTTAGCTGTGGGGTTCCTTAAACATCTGGCTTCTACCCAATTTGTTAAATAACATGTGGCAGTAATAATGTACCTATATCCTTTGGATAACGGAAGAGGGCCCATTATATCTGTCCCTACTCTTGCAAAAGGCTCACCTACGGGTATGGGCTTCAAAAATCCTTGTGGTTTACCTGTATTCCTATTTCTTTCTTGGCAAAGAGGACATCCCTTTACATATGCCTCTATCTCCTTTTTCATGTTAGTCCAATAAAATCTTTCACATACTTTTCCATGAGTCTTGGTGATCCCAAGATGTCCTCCTGAAAGTGGATTATCGTGCATTTCTTTAAGTACAGTAAGCTTTAACTCTTCTGGGATTACTAACATGCTTCTGTTGCCGAAACATCGGTATAAAATGCCATTTTCTATCTCATAATGCCTAACACTTAATTCGTTGGGATCTTTCTGCTTTAATTCAATAATGCTTCTTAAAAGTGGATCTCTTTCCTGCTTTTCTTGAACGTTATAGCCATTTGGAGCTGTAGGTGGTGGGGAAGGAGTTACCTGGGTAAAGGCAACTATAGCTCCTTCTTCGATGTCTTCTCTTTCTTTCTCAGACAATGCCTTACTGGGTATCCGGCTAAGGCAGTCTGGGGCGAAATGAAGTTTTCCTGACTTATGAACTACGGTGTACAAATAAGTTTGCAATCTCAGACTCCATCTTGCCAAACGCCCTACGAGAGACTTGCATTTCTTTAGCCAACAAAGGGCATGCGAGTCAGTCACTACAGTGAAAGGAAAATCTGCTAAATAGGAATGGAAATGTGTGACACCAAATACTACTGCAAGAGCTTCCTTTTCGGCAATTGAATAATTCTGCTCAGGTTCTGTTAGGGTCCTACTTGCGTATGCTATAGGATTCACTAATTTCTTTTTCTCGGAGGGGTCATCGGGGTCGTTTCGAACTTGGCATAGTACGATTCCTAATCCCGTATTAGAAGCATCAGTGTGGAGTTCTGTTGGCAAGGAGGGGTCAAAGTGCCTCAGTACTGGAGCTGTCATTAAACATTCTTTCAGTGTCTCAAAGGCCTGTCTCTGCTCTGGACCAAAATGAAAAGCTACATTCTTTCTTGTTAATTGACTAAGAGGTCGTGCTATGTGGCTGAAATTTTTAACAAAGCGGCGGTAGTAACCGCACATTCCCAAAAATCTTCGTACTTCTTTTAAGGTCCGTGGTTCTGGAATTTCTTTTATGGTTTCTACTTTCTTTGGGTCTGTTTTGACACCATCTCTTCCGACGATAAATCCCAAGACTTCAGCCTCGTGGTACCCAAAATGACATTTCGTTGGGGAGAGAGAAAGATTGTTCTTCCTAAGTCTTTTCATTACTTCTGTTAGTCTACTCATCATGTCATCCCAAGTGTTTGCGAAAATTATTAGATCGTCAAGGTATACTGCTAAGCTATTCCATTTCATAGAAGCAAATATTTGATCCATGCAGCGTTGGTAGGCTGCTGGGGCTCGACTTAAACCCATTGGCATACGTTTCCACTGGTACAGACCTTCGCTGGTGACAAAGGCTGTTTTGTGCTTGTCTTTTTCTGCAATTGGAATGGACCAATATCCGCTTCGAGCATCCAAGGAGGTAATATACTGTGCACCTCCCAGATATTGAATAATGTCGTCTATCCGAGGTAAAGCCGAAGAATAGGCGTCTTGGTGACTTAGCTTATTTATAGCTCTGAAATCAATAGTTACTCTGAGTTCTCCATTTTTCTTTGGTACGAGCACTACAGGGGATGCATACGCGGATTCGCTTTTCTTGATTACATCGATGTCCAGCAAGTTTTGCACTTCTTGCCTAATAACTTCCCGTTGTTTTGGGCTCACCCTGTATGGTGGATGGCTAACGGGGTCATCTGATTTCAGAGGTAAGGTAAATTCGTATGCATTGGTCTTTCGTAGCTGATCTACTGTCCATGCAAGACAATCCTCATATTCAGTCATTAAACTAATAACTGCTTGTCGCTGCTCTTCGGTTAGTTCCGGATTAATATCCAATTCCTTACTTAAGTCGTGATATTTCCCTTTACCTAACGTAGTACCACTACGAAGGTTATCAAGATCAATGGCGTTACATGGAACAATATGTGCAAATGCATCATCATCATTCATCCCATTATCCATGTCAATTACCTCTGTAGTATTACTTGATTCCGTGAGAATTGGTTCGAGTTTCCCTATTACTGTTCCGGCTGGAATAGTAAGTTGACTGTACCCCATATTAACTATTGGAACTGAGTATACTTGGTTTGGTATTACAAGTAGGCGAGGAACTAAACACCTATATTTGGAGTAAACTCCATCACTAATTTCAAGAATATTTTCAGAGTTCATGGCAATATCGGTGGAAGGGTTTTGATATCTAATAGCAATGAATGTGTGTTGCCGTGAGGGCAAAAGAGTGTCTGTTGCTACGATGGCACAGAATTTTAACTCTTTCTTCTTCTTTACTGAAGGCTCTGAAACGCAACAAGACGTAGAAGGGAAAGTCTTTTCAAGGCTTGAATTTATAAACTCAAGTGAAGCTCTGTCTGTATTCTCGGGTAATGTTGATGCAACAGGCGGTTTATAAAACGTTGTAAAAGAAGCATACTTTCCATCTGGCGTTAATGTTCCTGTTGAGTCGTGAGTTATGGTCTTCGTCTGACTTTGTTGACACAAAGTGGATGCCCTTGAGGTTGAGTGCAAGTTGTTATTAGTAACAGCTGCGGTTTGCGGCGTGGTGGGGGGAGGGGATATCCGGCGATTCAAGAAGGAGGAGGGGGAAGGCTCTGGTTCTTGCGGTTTCCCAGTATCCTGCCTTATCAAATCTTCGTCGCCAGACTTCCTGATCGGCGTTCTATCAATCGCCCTTTTATTCCGATTTTGCTGGGCCTTTGACTTTACATATTTTGCCTTCCTACTCTCTCTACAAATCTTTTCCAAGCCCTCGCGTCCCACTGACTGTAATAAAACCTCATACATATATTCGCCTAACCCAAGATATGGGTCTTCAAGCTGGATTAAAGGTCCATAGGATGAAAGAAAAATGGTATCACCCTGATCTGGTGTCGAACTCGGCACTGGTTGATTTCTCAAATCACTACGTTTAGTCTTTTTGAAAGAGTTAATAAGATACGGGAATCCTAGCGATTCACCATGTACAGTGGCGTGCATAACTGCGCGTGGGTCACCACTAGCTGCTGGTGACGTCAATTTCACGATGCATTCAGAATTAAGAAAGGAATTAGGTGCCTTGAGGCAAATTTCAAAGGGATTTACCCATTTAACATGTTTTGTCCAAAAATTGGCTCCTAGCAAGACCATGGGGAGTTTATCCCGATTCCTCTGGTTACGGCGCATAATTACAAAATTTACCCATAATTTTACCTTATTCACTATAATAAATAACCGGCATACAGGCAAGTTCTGTGATTCTAAACCCAGTATGGTACTGAAGCTAACATATTCAATGGCGTTGCGGTTTACATTATAACCTGGAGGTAATAAACAGTCGTCTAATATGCTTACCTGTGATCCTGTATCTAAGAGACCAAGTAACTGTCGTCTAAACAAATTGACAGGAAGATGGGGACGTATATAGTCCGTTTCAACATGGGGACCCAGTGGCGGATCTGACCTAAAATGTTGCAGGGGATTAACATGCGTTGTTTTAGGTGCGAGACGACCCCTAGGCGTGTTGCGCCTCGCCCTTAAGCGTTTGGGTTAGGAGAAGGGGTAGTACGTTCAATACTTTGCCGTCTAGCTGGAAATTCTCTAGCTGGACTTCTATCAAGACGTGCAGGAGATTGACGTCTATTGCCATATGTTTGGTTATTTCTATCAGTATTATCAAATGCAACCCTGCGATTTCTTTGCTGCTCCTCATTTCGGTAGGGAGGACGGCCACGAGAAATACCTGGATTTCTCTGCCTTTGTCGGCATTCTCGGGCCCAATGCCCAGATTTGCCACACGAAAAACAGTTAGTATTAGCTATATTTGGAGGATTGCGATGTTGAGAATTACGGGAAGAAAAGTGAGAGGACTGCCCTCTCGTAGAGTGCATATTTCGTCGGGAATCATTTGGATTATACTGTCCAGGGAATTGATTCTGTGCTTGAGTCACGTAAGAACGTGCCCTCTCGTTGGTTCTGTTCCCACTGAACCTTGGGTTCGAGTCCCTCCTGGGTTCACCAAAATCTCGGGACCTATTCCCTCTATAATATTGTGCATTTTGAGTGGATCTATTAGCGTAGTACCTATTACCTGCACTATGAGGTGCTCGCGTTGGTGGGATATCGAACTTAGGTGCTTGTACCTTTGTTTCTTGTTTTTGTTTGGCTAACGCCCTATTTGTAAGAGAAGCCTGCTTCTTGGCTCTCTCTACTATTCTCATATTTGCTAAAAGTTCGTCAAGGTCCTTAGGCTGCATGGGAACTAAACGTTCCACTTGTTCTTCGCGTAACCCACGATAAATATAGTTCATCTTGGATTCATCATTCATGTGTGGGTCAGCTCTATTACAAAGCTTTAAAATACTATAGAAATATTGCTCTGTTGTCTCTACGTCATCTTTCTTTCTAGCGTTTAATTCTAACAGGGCGTCACCTTCAGGGTAAATGGAGGAGAAGGCTTTCTCCAATTCTGTCTTTAAAGCTGAAAAAGAATTAAAAGCTTCCAACCTTTCGCAATGCAATTCCCAATAATCCGACGCCGCGTTCTTCAAATAGGCCGGGAGATACTTAATCTTATCCTGTTCTGACCAACCTAATATAGACGCTACGCGTTCATAAGTCTGCAAAAATTGTTTGATGTTTTCGCCTCGTCCTCCAGAAAAGGTATCTGGATGTACTGAGGGAACTCTACTGTTCCTACACCCTGCGGAAGGGTTAGAATCCTCTGTATCATTAGGCATGTTAGTTTCTGGACTTGCAACTTCTTCCGAATTATAGAAAACCGTAGGATCTTCTTCCTTGATAGGTTCTAAATGTAAATGGTCACCAAATTGGTCGTCAAGGGGGGTCTACATTCGGGTCTAAGGCAGGGAATTTGCGCTTGCCGTCTAGCTTGTAACCTTAATCTTTCACTCCTACGCAAATCTTCCATTTACTAACACACATAGTAACATGCATTGCATACACAACTACAGGTTAGGATATTAAAGGAAATACATAGTAATAAAAAGAAAACATGTAATTAGTAACATGGAACTTATAGGTGTAAGGGTACAAAGTAACAAAACCAGTGTGTAGGGTATTGTCCTATATAGGGTGTGGCCTATGAAACAGGTGACGACATATATATATATATTAATCTCTAAACACAGATTTGAATTTCAATATCAGTTTGAAGAGATGCTGCTGATAGTTTCAATAACAGTTTGAAGAGGTGCCCCGCTAGAGTTTCGATAGCAATTTGAAAAGGTGCCCCGCACCTCCACCATTAAATCTGTCACGTCCTAGGGTGAGACAGAGGCACACAGGGGCGTACCTGTGTGGTGGGGATCGTCGGCCGGTCACTCTACTCTACCTAGCTTATCCATATACGGAGTTCACGGGAAGAGTAGGAGACATACCTTCCTCTGATATGCCTACGGACTAGCCTTGCCTACCTTAGTGCATAAAGTATAAAGCTAGTAACTTCCTGAGTGGGGAGGAAGTGTAATTGCGAGAGGTATTCCAAAAGAGATGGGAGTGTCTGTGTATGTGTGTGGGGAATACTTACATTAAATAGTATAATCCTAGACGTCTCTTTCTACTGTGGGGGCAGGAGTGCCTTCATACGCACGACTGCTCCAGGTCTTCTCTTAAGTCTTCGTCTTAAAGTAAACCTCTAGGCTAACAGCAGTCACTGTGGACTCATGTGAATTGGAAATCATGGGGGATAACAGATAGAGCAAGATGTTGGGTTTTATAGTTTAATAAGCAAACAAAACAAACAAAGAGTAAGAATAAGATGTGATACAAGAATCATGATCTACAAGCTTTCAAGGCTTAGTAATGCTTACAATATGACTACATTGGCCTCTGGGGGCTTTTGGGTTGATTACATTTTAAGACGCTATGCTAACGGATATGAATCCTTCACATTGTACTGTGTAAACAATTATATAAGGGCAGGCGTACAAATATGGCCCTTCTGACATTAGTTCCTTTGATACAAACATAGTTCTACTACCAATGAAGGTGTGTCACCATACCAATGAATTTACTTGTTATCATCCTAGCTACTTCTGGGTGTGTGTGTTAGTGTAATTGCTGGTGTTTGTATGGGTGGTAGTGTATGGGCAGAAAGTGTACCATACTTGAAATATAGAAGTTAGTTAGTTACCATACTAAATATTAGAGAGTTACAGAAGATTATTCTTACCTTCGTAAGAAGAGGCTGTTACCACCGAAGAATCTCAGCGATCGTCTCTGGTGAGGGTGTCGATGAGGGTAACAGACTGAAGTCAAAAGCTTCGAGCATGACGTTTTAAAGTCAGATTATCAGCAAGTGGGAGGTTCCTTGCTCTGTGCAGTGCTCGCCCACGGGTCTCAAAAAGGAGGGGGGAATAGTGGCGGATTGGAGGGCAAAACCACAAAAAGGAAATAAAAGGAAGTTAAGCCATATGTGTGCTGATGACGCCATATCCTATGCTTGGGAACAAGGGTCATGTTGTATCCCATGGACTTACGCCTGGGATTTATCACTTTAGCGGAGACGGATGGGTATTTGTATATGTCTGGGACGGTTAGACATCAACTAACCTTCAACTTTCCCAGTATGGTGTTGGCAAAGAATGCCCTTATTCAAAGTTCTTAGTACCACATGTGCACAGGCAGGGATCCAACAGGGGTCCCATTATGATCACTATTCAGTTGCAAAGTTCTTAGGAATTACATATGGCATGCTCTGATATAAGTTGTAGGCCCTGAAACAAAATCTACCTAGGGAGAGTATAGGGTGATCACTGCCAGAGAGGACTCCGTTTGCAATTTAGAATAATAATAAAAAAAAAGAATTGTCCAAATTTCCGGAGGTGACACTATTGCTAATGTTGGTTTCATTTCCTTTCTCTCTTCTTTTCTAATGTGCTTGCTTTTGGACAAGAAATGAATGTGAATAAAAGATTCAATAATATTATGTAGTACTCATTTTGGAAGTGCGTGTGGTATCACTCGTTGCATAACCTTAACAATGGCAATGGCTATACTTCATGTCATTCAAATGTCATTGTTGATCAGAGGAGTGACTTGTTACTTAGTAGCGAGTTTCATTTTTGTATATGGTATGGATACTATGGAGACACAACTTCCAGAGGCTTATTAATGAGAGAAACGAAATCATTACTTACATGGTGTGATGAAGATGCTACATATGCAGACAACCTAATTGTAATGTGAGAGCATATAATGCCATCAGGAGTTAAATGGAGACAGCACTTGATTACTTAAAGGTTGGTGAAGCACGTGTATTGAACACCCTGAAACTTCAATCATAGCAGAACATTGTTTTAAGGGTATGATATATGTTTAAAATACAATCCCAGTAGTGTGCTAAAAATGGCAGAACACACATATTGCACTGGAAGGTTTCCATGATAATGCTGGTGTATAGTTTTCTATGATTGATGAATAATATTCTAATTTCAATACTTCAAAAATACTGGAAATACAAATAGAAAATTTATAACACAACTGAAACCCTGCTTTCAAAATTTAATAAGGGAAAAAAAGAACAAGAAAATGTACTTGGGATTTGTTATTAAATATGCTTCTATTTGTGTACATATATTTACTTAATTCTGCAATATATGTACTACTCTTTCTCTGTCAAAATCACCTTGCGTGTTTTGAATTTTAAAAAACCTGTTTTGAATTAGATATAACTAACAGACAGAACACGCCTATAAGAAAAGTTAAATGAAAATGAAGTAACACATTGAGGGGTGCTTTCATCAAACTTTTTGTTAGGGGAGGGATTTTTCCTTTAATGACTTTCAACATTTATATATTTTATCTAAAATGTATATAAGAATATTACACCTTAGGTGCATTATATTTAATTCATTAGTTGGAGGGAATAAAGTATTTAGGGGCAGAGATGCCCACATATAGATCAGTGGATGCATATTGCATCCATCCGACTTTTTCTTTGTGAGGAGGGGGATTTTTGTGATGGAAATTTTACAGCATTGAACACAAGTTGAATTATGTTACCAATTAACCATTGCTGCTATATAAATAGTAATTTGTACACTGCCAAGGGAATTGTAATGGATAATATTATTAATGGAGGGAGGGCAATATCCAATTGTTACATATTAATCTGGCATGTGAATTCTGCTCAGGGATTAAGAAGTAAATGTTTGGGGACAATATCCAACCTTTAAATATAAGTATTCAGTCTGAGATTATGGTGGAAATTACTTAGGTAGATGAAGCATTAAATTGGGGGGGGGGGGGAGATATCCAACTCTTGTGTATTACCATTACATCTTAGACTATTGTGGAAATTCTGGTGTGGCGACCGAGAATTACTTATCAACAGTAAGTCTAAAATTACCATGGAAATTTCGGATGGAGGATTGAGTATTAAATTTGAGTGGGAGGGGTTGGGAGAGATATGAAGCTCTTGATAAAGTGTTAAATCTTATATTTTCAAGGGATTTCTGTAGTGGGGATAGGGTTCGAACATTATATTTTGGAAACAATTATTTAGTGATATGGTATGCACATATTTTTGGCACTGAAAGTTTGAAAGAGAAGCTGGCACAGAGTGAATATCATGTGATCCTATGAAAGTAATAACACCCCATTAAATTAATATTCTTGCAAGCCTACAAAGAAATGGATGTAAAAATGTTCTTGCTCACTTTACGCGCAATAATGCATTACAAAAACAAGAAATGCATGCTTGGCAGTTTGATGAGGTGATTGTGAAATATTGTACTACATGTCTGCATAGCTGATATATTGCTTATTTTAAAGTAGGTGAATCATTTTGATTGTGTAGTTCTGTTAGCAACGTTATTGTATTATTGATTCCCTGCAGACGATTATAATTGCTGTAAGTGCATACTTCATAGTTATATCTTGCACATTACCCAATGAAACAGAACAGTATATGATGTCCTATTCCCATTTCTAACTTCTTGTCACAAGACAATTTTACTTTATCCAGGGAAATTTGCACTTTAATAAATCTACGTAATTAGTAATATTGATTACTAAAATAATTCTATTTTAGGAAAAATATTGGTTGTAATCCAGCATTTCATACAAAAGAACATACATTTAAGAAATTAAATTGCTCATCAAAGTTAGTGTTTACTGGGACAAAAAGTATTCCACAATCCGAGTCAAGCAAATATTGTTCTGCTACTTTAAGAAATCTTCTGTTGTGAAGATATAAATTTCCAAAATTAAAAATATGTACAATTTGTCAAAGTCTGTTTATAAGTAAATTTTATGCACAGATAAATTATGTGGAATGTATGTAAAGAATAGAAATCACTAGCACTGGCCTTCCTGAGAATCCATTAATTACCTAAGAAGGTTCTGAAGATTTCAGAGTGAAATAAATTAAAACTGAAAGTAAAAAATAAATTTAGAAAATGTATTCTGCATGATCATTAACCATATGCTTTGATTTCTGCTTCGTATTATGCTTCTGCATCATTTCTTACTTCGTTGTAGCGGATCCATTGACTTTGCAAGAAGAAGGAAAAGAATCACAGATCTTCAGATCTTGGAGTAAGTACACAGTTACTCTTTATCCAGTAAGCCAAGATCAGAAAAATATATTGAGGTAAGAGATTTCCTTTACTATCTCTTTCTTATTTTCCCCTTCCCTTTTCTTTAGTGGATTTGCTCCCTCCTCTCTTCCTCCCTTCTCCTTGGTGGATTTATTTACTCCTATTCATCTCCTTCAAGACTCATTTCTCTACATCTTCCCTCTACCATGGGTGGATACTCTTCCTCCAATCTCCTTCCATTCTCATTGGAGGACTCAGTACAACAATTGAAATAGATATAAAATTATCCATCTTCAAAATCTTTCATGTATTTTTATCAGTACCCCTTCATCAATTGCATCTCATCATCACTGAGCCTCATTATCACCAAAACTGAAATAAATTTGACTAACTAAAAAAAATGTAAAGGTTATGATGCCCCTCTACATGTGTACTCATGTCATAAAACATGATGTGGAGGTATAGAGCACCACATGTTCCTTATCTCGGCCATAATTGGTATAATGTGATCAGCATCATGTCCGTTTGCCTTTACCCCCCCCCCCCCCCAGGTTCCAACCAGGTAACTATTATACGAGGCTGGGTGGGTCCCAGAGATGCACATAAACAGGGAAATGACTTAAAAAATCCTTGGTCCAAATCACTTACACTGGATTCGAACCCAGGTCTTCCACATGGTAGCCAGAAAAAAGTACCAAACAAATTACATTCCTTCCACTAACTCTTCTCCTTCCACTTAGAAGCCACAGTTTTTCCTATCTGCTTTCCTTATTCTTGAAATCTCAGTTTTTCCTACCTCATTCTCCTTCTCCTCGATGATGAAGTTTTTCTATCACACATTGATAACTTCTCCTTGGATGAATATATTCTGTCTTAATGCCCCTTTTCTCCATTCAATCAATTTTTTTTTTCATTTCTCTCATTTCTGTTTGCAAGACCTTCTTCTTATCTGCTTTCTATCTCATTGGAGGAATCAGTTCTTCATATCTCCACTGTATGATTCCCTTCCTTCTTCTTCCATGACTCATTTCTCCCATTTCTCGTTTTCCTCTTGGTGGATTAACTTCTTCCTCTAACCTTCCATACCCTTTGTAGAACTCAGTTTTTCCTATATTCATCCCTCATTTTTTCCTATATTCATCCCTCATTTTTAATGGATTTGCTTCATGCTTTCTTCCCCTCTTTACCTTGTGGTCCTCCTGTACCCACCTTTCTCCTGAGGTTGATATCTTTCCTTCAATGAGTTTTTATTAGACGTACTTTCAGGACACAGTTCTTACTATCCCATCCCTTCCACTGCATGCATTCCTTCTTTTGTCACCTTCCATTCTTCATGGTGGACTCAGTTCTTCCTATATCCCCTTGTCCACTTGGGGTATATTCCCTTCCTTTTCCAAACTTCCATTCCCCTCATAGGATTCAGTTCTTCCAAACTTCCTCCAATAGTCATGGTGCATTTACTTCTTTCCATATCTCCTCTCCTCCTTGAAAGACTCTTCCCATCTCCCATCTCCCACATAATTTCTTCTGTTCTGCCTCGGACATTCTATTCTCCATGGAGAGTTCAGTTCTTCTATCCTCCTTCTTCCACTTCCTTTCCTCCTCTCACTTTCAATTCTCCACATAGGACCTAGTTCTTCTTAATTCCATTCTTCCACTTGGTTTATTCCTTTTTTCCTCTCACTTTCTATTATCCATGGAAAATTCAGTTCTTCAATCTCCCATCTTCAACTTTTTCGATATCTCCTTCTTAGTTCCAATCACTGTGGAGGACACAGGGATTCCTATCTCCCCTCCTTCACTTCGTGGATTACTGTTCTCCTTCCTCTTTACATTGTTCAATGGAGGACTAAGTTATTCCAATCTCTCCTCTTCAACTTGGTGGATTTCTCTCCATCTCTCCATTTCCTATGGACACAGATCTTTCTATCTCCCTTCGTCCATTTGGTAGATTAGTTTTGTCATCTCATCATCCATTCAGGGCCCAGATCTTCCAAACTAACCTCTACCACTCGGTTCATTCCATTTCACTTTTCAGCTTCCATTGTCCATGGAGAATTCAATTCTTCACATCTCCTATCCTCTCCCCTTCCATTCTTCATGGATGACTAAGATCTTCCTTGCAACATCCATTCTTCAAGGAAAATTAATTTCTTCCTACCTTTGCTCTTCCACTTGGTGAATTTCTCCCCATCTCTCACCTTTCATTATCCATGCAGGACTCAGTTATTCCTATAGTCCTTTTTCCACTTGGTAAATTGCTTTCCTCCTTTCAAAATTCCATTATCCTTGGAGGACTCAGTTCTTCATAACTACCTTCTTCCGTTTGGTGGTATAACTTCTTCTCATCCCCTTTCCATCTCTTTGACAAAGTCATTTCTTACTATCTCATTCCCCTGTCATTCGTAAAATACCTTCCACTTATTTATCTCTCCCCTCCTACGATGCATGAGTTCTTCTTGCATTCCTTTCTTTACCTTGCTTGATTCATTTTCTCTCATATCTGCCCCTTCTCATTCGAGGACCCAATTGCTCTCCATTTCCACTTCTCTCCTCCTTCTCCTTCCATTCTTCTTGTACAACATAGTTTCTTTTATTTCCAGCTCTTCAAATTAGTAGATTCTATTCCTTTTATCATATTTCCTACTCGTTTAAGGACTCCATCCTTCCTATATTATTTACCTCTAACTGCTGAATTTATTTCCTCCCATGCCATCTGCTTTTCCTTGAAGAACCTATTTTTTTGCAATCTCCTATTCTGTCTCTTGGTGCATTTAATTCCTGCTTTCTACTTCCCTTCTCCTTGCAGGATTTAATTCTTCAAACCTTCGCCTCTTCTTCTTTGTGGTATTCCTTCCTCATATTTCCTTCTGTTTTAATATGGGGATTCAATTTTTCCTATTTCCCGACTATCTCTTGGTGGATTACCTTAATCCATTCCTTTATTGCCAATGTGGAAGAGGGTAGATAGGAAGAACTGTGTCCTCCATTGGGAATGGCAGGTAACAGAAAGAAGAGAATACACGAGGTGCAAGAGGAGAGATAGGAGAAGGAACTGAGTCCTTCTTTGAAAATGGAAATATATAAAAGGAAAGGAATCTACTAAATTGAAGATTTATAATGGTAGGTGACAGAAAAAGGAAATCTTCCAAGTGGAAGAGGGGAGATAAGAAGAACCATGCCCTCTAAGGTGGAGAAAGGAAGGAGACAGGTGGAAGAATTCCACGATGCAGATGGAACAGTAAGATAGGGAAAATCAACTCCTAGAAAGAGAAAAACAAAGATGAACTGAAGTAAATCCACCAATGATAGTGAAATAAAAGAGGAAGAACTGTGTCATACCAGGAATATGGAGGAGATAGGAAAAGTCAATTGAGCATGAGAATGAATAAATATTGAAAGAACTAAGTCCTCCATGCTGATTGAAAGGTGATAGAAGGAATTAAAACCAGCAAACAAAAGAGGGGTTATTGCAATAACTTAAGTCACCAAGGAGAGGGGAGAGAGAGAGATAGAAGGAATTTAGTCCACTTTGATCAAGAGATGAAAATAGGAAAACTGAGTAATCCAAGGAGAATAGAAGATGCTAGAACTGGAATCCACCAAGGCAAAAAAAGGATGTGCTGATGTCACGAACTCTAATTCGAACCCCAGACATCAACCATTAGGCCACCTTTACAGTCCATTAGCACATATGTTTGCCAAACATTACCAAGATCCACAGCCACTATGCTCACTTACACATAGAACTATATTCTAGGGCTGTTTACTCTTTACTCTCATTTGTACTCTTGGCAGGTGAGCACAAACTACAGAGAGAAAGGGGCATTGGTTTTACCTTCAAGAGGTGAGATGAAGTAAGGGATTACAAAAAGAAGTCGACTTGGTTCTTCCTATCTCCTATTTTCCACATTATGGATACTGTTCATTCTTCATTGAGGATTCAGTTCCTCCTATTTTTCCTTCTTCCAATTCAGGAATTCTGTTCACTCTCTCACCTGCCATTCTCCACAGAGGACACAGTTCTTCCTATATCAGCCTTTCCAGTTAGTGGATTCTTTTCCTTCTATTACATTCCTTCCTCCATGAAGGACTTAATTTTTCTTTTCTCCATGAAGGACTTGGTTTTTCCTTTCTCCATGAAGGATTTAGTTTTTCTTTTCTTCATGAAGGGCTCAGTTTTATTTTTTCTCCCTGCATCGACTTCGTGAGTTACCTTCTATGACCTTCATTTCTATTCCAAGACTCAGTTATTGTTATCCTCCTCTTTCATTTGGTTGATTATTTTCTTCTGACATTGCATTCCCCATGAGGGACTCAGTTGTTATCCCTCTCACTTCACTTGGTTATAGTAGTATAATTGATGATAGAACCAGCACCACTTGCAAGTGTAGAAAAGAAGAGGCTATTTGATTGAACAGCCCGATTTGCCTATACTTAAAACAAAGCCAAGAGGGGCTTATACCCCAATTCTTCTAGTGTGATATGCTCTGAATTTTTAAGAATTTTGAATTCTAGTGTAGAAAAGATGAGTCTTAATAATCTGATTTGCCTATACTTAAAACTATGCCAAGTTCCCATATCATCTTATTGTTTATAGTATGTTTTTCTGTCAAAATCCCAGGAATCTTGAATTCAAGTGTAGCCCCCCTCAGATTGATTCTGCCATGTATATATTAATATAAAACTCATAGTTCCTGGGTTCTGAGACCCAGTAGAGTGTGGTGCATAGTTCCATGGTTTTTATTGTCTTGTAATCAGGAGGCCTCTGGGTTTAAGTCCTCATAAAATGTGAAGCCTCCCCTGATTGCAAAATGTTAATATTGTTGCCTTGTAAACAAGAGGCTCGGGTTTGAGTCCTGATAAAATGTGTAAGATTGAAATACATGTGGCAAAATAATATGTCCACACATGAGATTTTGAGAATAATTATTGCTAGTTGATATACAACTGATAGCTCCCAGATCTGAAACCTGGTAAAAAGTGTTGTACAACAGCATAAAAGAACAAAATTATTTTATATTGGGGATCACCCGAGCCTAGTTAATGGCTGTTGTTTGGGTATAAAAGTATCAGCTCAGCCATTAACCGCTGTTATATTTTTATGCAGGCAAAACTGCCTGATCAATACAATGGGAGAGAAGTGGGTAAACATAATTAATTGCTTGAATGTTCTTTCTAATCTTTTGATCAGTTCCATGTCCCGGCAAGCAATTAATTATGCAGGCCTGGGAGATTTATATGCGTGCATGCATGAGATAAAATCTACATTGTACCCTTTCAGGGAAAATTCTCCCCCCCCTGTACATGCCTTCATGTTATTGACTCCAAGGGAAATTCTCAGTAATGAGAATATTGGCCTCTTGCGTGTTGTCAGACAAGTCTGAGCACAATTCTAGTCTTGTCTTGTTGTGTTAATATAAACCCGAGCGAGACTTACAGAATATATACATTGCACAATTCAAAGTCCAACTTTGAATTGTATTTAGCTGATATAGAACTATGAGTTCTGGGTTCTCAATAAAATGTGGACATAGTCTAATGGCTTATTGCCTTGTAAACAGGAGGCTCGGGTTTGAATCCTGATAAAATGTAATGCCTCCCCTGATGGCAAAGTGTTAATATTGGTGCTTTGTAAACAAGAGCTCTGGGTTTGAGTTCTGGTAAAATGTGAGGCCTCCCCTGATGGCAAAGTGTTAATATTGTTGCCTTGATTTTGTTTTGGCTACACTTAAAAACTAAGGCAAAAGCTCTTATGAGCATTTTGCTTACACAATAATATAATGTAATATATGCTTAAATACTTGTTGCTGTTATGTTAATATGTT
This sequence comes from Lepisma saccharinum, assembly GCF_977018435.1. Classification (NCBI taxonomy): domain Eukaryota; kingdom Metazoa; phylum Arthropoda; class Insecta; order Zygentoma; family Lepismatidae; genus Lepisma; species Lepisma saccharinum. The sequence continues at coordinate 38,222,279 of NC_139250.1, read as the reverse complement.
ACCTGGAATATGTTCAATATTTTAATTGGACACCAGCCTCAACTCATATATCTAATACTAAGACAATGTACAATGTAATGTGCAGAAATTTTTCTAGAATTGCTCTGTGACTCTCTCATTTCTTACATCATAAACATATGATTTTTCACCTATGAGAATAACACTACATATAGTGTCATCAGGTAATGCCTCATGGAATTCACAGATAATTTTAATGTTTGTCCTGTCATTCACCACAACTTGTTTCCTTTTTGAAGTGTTGATGACAAACATGGGCCTCTGTGCTTTGAATTCATCTGGTGTGTAATACATGTCAGTATTGCCAGTAGTGACCCTTTTGTATGATGAAAATGCTTCATATAATTTGAGGAAATCATCCTTGGACATGTCTAAATTATAATTTTCTCTAGGAAATACCTCATTTCTGCCATTTTTAAGATATATGTTCTTGATGTTGCAGTTATCAAATCTACTTGAATTTTTTTCCTGATTATTGTGTCTTCCAGTCTGAAACAATACCACCACAAAATCCGGCATGTCATATTGTATACTGGAGAATGAATTTGTAGCATCAAACTCATAATAAGTACCAGTTGCGGGCTTCTGTACACATTGATATGTATAAAATTGTAGAGGAATCTGTGGATTTTTTATTATATCTGCTTTGTATTTAAGAGCATAACTGGCTTCATATTCAACAACAGGGATTCTTAACTCCATAGTCTGAATAATGCATTTGCCTTCATCAGGTAGGGTATTAGGCAAAACTTCCCCTGTAGAGTTTAATGTGCTGTACCTCATCAAAGCATTATTATCATTGGCAGCTCTTCTAAATGTGATTCTTAAACCACCCTTCCACATAATATCTTTGTAATCTGAGAAGAATCCTGGCAACAGGCGCATAGGGAACAGCACTGTGTGGCTTTTAGATAATATTTTATCACCAGCCTCAAATCCACCTATTTTGTAGTAAGAAGCCTCGGTTTTGGATAATTTTAATGTGGCCAAAGCTGTGGAGGTAATGCCGGGATAATCTATTCTGTTTATAACAACACCATGCTTTCTGATCTCAATTTCAGAGAACAGATGCGGTACAAAATTGTCCACCAATCTTATATTTGAATTTGCCGGATAATCTGTTCCATCGAGCTTTACAACATCAAATTTGATGTATAGATCTGCTCTGTGGGGGTGTATAAAGCCATCCCCTACATCAAGATCAACCTCAATCTCTGTGTTGGGTTGATTTAAATTTGCAAATGTCCTCCTGTTTGGGGGGAATGATTGTAGCTCATAACTGTCAATATTTTCCATTTTTTTGTATGTATTTTTATTTAAATATTAACCTCTATGATTGCAGTTGTTGTGGCTCCAGCAAAATCAACTAATTCTTCTTTTTCATTAGTGACCATCAATTCAATGTTATCTATTCTATTATGGCACACAGGAAAATATAATGTTGGGGATGGAGTGTAGATGATTGGCTCCATAAATTCAGAATTAGGTTTGAATGTTGCAATGATGCCAGTTTGTTTGTGAGTGCCTATGCCATTTGATTTGGTGATCATACCCTCTGCCACATTACAGTGAATATTCAGAGTCTCTATGGCTAAGAATTTAGGTATATTAATAGCAGTGTGTTTGATGCCTGGTTCAAGTTTTGTGTTGTTCTCAAATCCTAACAGCTCTCCTATAGTACACAAATCCACTGTTTCTGTAGCAGATACAATCTCTACTCTGTGAGTGACAGAATTTTGACTTAACACTACACCTCTGGGTAATTGAGCATTTAGAGTGGATAGATTATATTGCCCTGGAGTGATGACAATTTTTTGATCCCCAACTGCAATTTTGTTGTTGTGGTGTGTAATATTAGGGATCAAGTACATGCCGTAAAATGCTCTGAGAGCTATTGTTTTGGGATACACTATGTCATCATGTAATTTGAGTTTCAATATTGAATTTTGGCTGGTGAGATGGAATACCCCCATGATGTTTCAGATACCACAGGGCTTTTTGAAAATTTTCAATTGATGGTTTATTTATTTGAGACATATATCTGAGAACAGATAAACACAAATGTCCGCAATTAACATCTTTGAAGTTTTGAACACGGGCATTATTGTAATAAAGATTAGGTGATTTTAAATATTTTATTAAATTTTCAGGTGGAACACCTCCAAATGAATCAAACACAAATGCCTCATTGTTTAAATATTTAAGATAACAGATCCAGTGAGTGCCCTGATTTTTGTACTTATCCAAATTAACAATGCCACACTCTTTGTTGAGTGGTTGTTCTGGTAAAGAATCAGACATGTACACACCTCTAAAATGTTTGATGCCCAGTGGCTTGATTAAAGCTTCAATATCTTGGTTTGTAAGCGGCTCTTGTTTTTTTTAAACTTATTCATGGCTCTCTTAACACCTTTGCCTTGTTTCTCCATGGCCAGGTTATGGCGCTTCAATTCATCTAATTCTGCCCTATTTTTCTTGGCATCTATTACTGTTTTTGCTATGGCAGCTGATCCCCCAGCCAAGCTCCCAACAGCCCCGAGAGCAGCTAAGATGGCAGGGATGGTAAATATAAATCCCCCCACATGTGATTTTTTTCTTGATTGCTGTATTTTTTTTAATTGGGGGGTACTAATCAACAATTTCATACCATGTCCCTTTGCAAGACAAGAATTTTTTTTCTTGCGCTGCTTTTTTGTTAAAAGACTGTCAATAGTTTTAAGAGATTTAAGACCTGCATAAGGTATTTGATACATAACACCCTTGGCCTTCATTGTAGGTTTATTATATACATATTCACAGCCCCCACCCCAGTTTTTGTTTGGTGTTCATAGCTATGGTGGTCCCCAATGCTGCTATTTTTTCACTCAAAGAAGCATCTTTGCTTACAAATCTACCAAATGCAGCCTCTTCTAATTTCTTGTCTGCAACATGTCTCTTGTCAAGATCAGAATGTGTGTTGTATGCTATGTCATGGTCTCTACAAGCAGCATCTAGGGGATTAACACCAGGATCACCTCTGTTTAATCTATGGTCCAATTTTGTACCGGGACCACAATACTGATAGCCTGGAATGTGTAGTTCAAATGGCAGCTTGTTTATAATGTCATTAACCAAGCCCCGACCCTCAGAAATATTCCAAAATTTAGGTGGTAGAGTATTAATAATTTTTATAAGATATCCAATCCCCTTAGTGTCATTCACTATAAAATTAGACAATTTTGTGCTTATCATGTCCATAATTCCAACCTTTTCATTGTAAAAATTGTGGTTGCCAGCATTTTCCTCCCCAGCTATCACCAATAACCTATCTACAAGTTTCCTGACATCATCAACCCAGACAAATTCTTTAGGCAGGGTGTTGTATTGTTTGATTCCACTGCCAGTCTTAATTTGTGACCATATGGGCTTGATTAAATTGTTGTATTTTGCTCCACTGCTAGACTTGACCCTTTTTTGTGTGGGATCATTGTTCTGGTATAGAGCATCTGATTTTATTAATATTTCTTTGTAATGTTCATAATCTTGATCTGTATAGCTGCCAGGCCTTTTCCTAGTCATCAGTTCCCACAATCCAGGTGTGCCAAGATACTTAACAAAAGCACCTCTTTCTCCAAGATGAGATTCTGAATATACAATTATATCATCTCCCATAAATGTTACTCTGAAATTGCCAATTCTATGTATGATGCTACCATCACGCTCTGTGTCAGCATATAAGCCAAAGACCTCATCTTTGTTGTCTTTAGGTGTGCTTAAATATTTTTGATCAAGAAGACCCAATTCAATAGGATCCAGAGTAGCTTCAATTCTTCGAGGAGCAACAGGACTAGGTGTATGAATACTGGAAAGTGGGGTGATTGGATAATCTAATATGTTCCTGGCAGCTACAGGTACAAGCTCTGTAATCAAATTTTGATTTTGCTCTGTAACAGTTTTGATATTTTTACCTAATTCACTAATAGCATCAATTACAGGCTGTTCTGTTTGTTTGTTTTTTTCATAAATTCCTCGGTTCTCTGATTTCCATCCCTTAAATCTTTTTACAAGATAATCTCTTAATTTAAGATCATCAATAATTGGCCTTTTCATGTTTATTTATATATGTTTCAATGTCTAGAAAATTGTTGAGTTTATTTCTGTATTTGCCACTATTGGGTTTTCTTGTCATATCAATTGTGACAAACCCATAACTGTTTTGGTTCCAGCACCTGCTGCAAAACTTAGAAAAATCATTGTAGCTCAAGTCCCCACCTACATATTCATCATGTATGTGTTTGAGGTTGGTATGGTCTTGATGAAACACACATATAAAATTGCTGTTGTCTCGGATCAGTTGCTTCGGTATTTTTGAAAAAGTCTGTGCAAGGTAGAAGCAATCAATGATTTTGTGCCGGCCCTGTGTAAAGAAATTTCTAACCTTGTTTTGATTATCCAGTATAATGTCATCAAACACAACAACAGAATTATCGAGACATTCATGAAGTGGCTTAACATCTGGTTCAAAAGTGGCTATATCCAATCCATCATATAGCTTCATCAGCTGCTGATATTTTAATTGTTCCAAGCTCTTAGAGAAGATATACAAGTGCCTGTTTTTCCAGTCTAACCAGTTGGGTGCCAATAAAAAATTATCAACCATTAGTTTAGTTTTACCACAAGCTGATGGCCCAACAATAAGACACCTAATATTATCAGGCAGCAAGTTGCCATTTCTCTTAATCTGCTGTTCAGGTTCTGGCAGCCTCTTTATAACATCCCAGGTGTTCATATTATTATTTTGTTTGCATCGATCCAGCTGTGTTCTGGGAGTCCTAGCCATTTGACAAGTAACTTGTTGCCTTTTCTGCGGATAATTTTTTCTATGAGATATGTGTCAGGCTGTTTAGTTTTGCTGAGCTCTTCTTCATAGAACCTGCCTTTGAGAATTTCTCCTCGGTGGTCTTTTATTATAAATGTGTTAAGGGTCCCAGGTTTAATTTGAACCACTGTAAATAATTCAGTGCTCCAGTTTCTTGTAAAGCCTCTTTTGAATAAGTGCTTATATTTGCTGATTCTTACTTGATCACCCACCCTGTATTTGGCCTTTCTTGTTGTTGGCCGATATTTAGGATAATAAACAGTGCTGATCAATTTTTGCTCATCAGATGAAGTTACTTCAGAGGGTTTCATGTTGATTGTGGAATGGACCGAGTTGTTATATTTATGTAGAAGTTCTGGAAGAATATTAAGCCATTTATAATTACCTTGAAGTGTAAATTGTTTATACATAAGATTTTTTAGAGTTTTGTTGAATCTCTCTACAATTGAGGCTTTGAGATCACTGTAACTCGAGTAATGTTTTATTGCCTGGCTTTTAATAAATTGTTGAAACACTGAATTATAAAATTCTTTGCCATTATCTGTTTGCAAATAGCGGGGTGATCTTCCACTCTGATTGATGATTGTCCTGATGGCTTCTGTAACACATGCCCCAGTCTTGGATTTGAGTGGCACAGCCCAGGCAAATTTTGAAAATGTATCTATTACAGTGAGTAGATACTTGTAGCCCTTGTTGATTTTGTCTAAGTTTTTCAACTGTCCACTTGACATTTCAATCAAGTCCTCTGCCATAAATCATCTATGCCCTTTGTGACTACTGGGAGTCTCTTAAAATTATGTCTGGCTTGTCTGTGTAATTCATCAACAATAATTTCTCTAGACATAATATGTAAACAAGAATATTGCAACTATAGGGTGTTCAGCAGCTGATACTACAGGATTTTCTAAATATAATTTGTCCCCTATTTGTATTTTAAATTCCAGAGAGCCATCATCTTCAACATATGCTGTTTCTAATGTATTGGGATCTGTAAAATCCTCTAACTCTACACTGGTGATTTTCACTTTGTTATCAGCATTTGTTATTGATAAGGTAGGGTAGTGGTGTGCCTGTGGTTGAAGCCAATATTTGATCTTGATTGGTCTCAATGTGCCCCCAACAAAAAATTGGTAATAAAATTGTGCAGGGGACAGCATATATATTTTGCCACCTGGTGTAAATGGAGAATCATATTCTTTGTTGGGGATGCTGTACAATTCAAGAATTACTGTATGTTTAGGATTTTCGATTATGCCTGTTATTTCCTTTTCTGCTGTAAGCAATCTGCTTGTTACAGATTCAAGGTGCTCATTGATGGTTCTAACAACATCATCATGGCCTGGCTTGATTTTTATGTCCACAATAAGTTTCTTGTCTTGTTGCACAATCTCTTGAAGCTGGGTGGCAAAAACAGACAGGGCATTTGCTTGATTGGATTCCATGGTCCCTAGCTGTTGCTTGATATTAGCTACAATTTGTTGCAAATTTTCAATAACTGCCAATTTTGAATTTTGAGCAGTAAGATCATGGACCTGTCTTCTGATATCCTCAAACAGGGCATGCAGTTCATTAATATGTTGATTGGTTGGTAGAGTGGCCACTGTCTGGGTGAGTTGTTTGATCTCTGTCTGGATATTTTTGATATCTTCTGATTTCAATATGCGATTCACTGCCCTCTTAATATTTTTAAGTTCCTGTGATGTAGGCAGATTTGATACAGTATTTTGCAAAGATTCAAGTGCCAATTTCACATTATTTAATTCAGAAGCATCAGCCACATTTTGCATAGCATTTTGGAGCAGGGCTATATCTGCCTGAGTGGGTGTGGATTGTTGTAAAATTTCAAGTTTTGTTTGGATATCATCGATCAAGTGATGAAAATGTGACAGCTCAGATTCAGTGTTGAGGTTTTCAAGCTTTGTGATCTGTTCCTGGACACTGACAAGTGTGTCTACAATACCGGGCAGGCGGGATTCTAGAGATTCTTGTATATTTGTCAAATCACTTTGCACTGCTGCTATTGTACCCTCAAGATGGGTTATGGTACTTTGAATTTTTCCAAAATCTTCATATGTTTCAAGTTGCAGCTTGATGTTTGCAACACTCCGAGTTATTGTACTCAAAGCATCAGAAGATGGCAAGTTGTTCATAAAATTTTCAAGTGTCTCAATTTTTTCTTTAACCTCGGCTATGGCATTGTTCAAGGGGTCCAGATTAGGTATTTGGAGTGATTGAATCTGTTCTTTTAGAGTGGAAATCACTAGATCAAAATCTTCTTGTGATTTTATGCTTTTGACAATTGTTTGGAGCTGTGCCTGGACATTATTTATCTGCTCTTCCATTTGCTGTTTCAATTGCTCCGAGTTGGTGGCCTGGGTCTTAAATTTGGCTTGAAGAGCTGCAACAGCTTCTTCTAAACTTTGAAAATTATCCAATGTTGCCAGGTCAGTATATTTCTGAAGCAATAATTTGAGTTCTGAGTCAATTTTAAGAAGAGGGTCCATGCATTGTGATTGCAAATTTGTAATTTCTAATTGAAGACTGGCATTGAGTGTGGTTTGTAAAGCTTGTAAATCACTTCTTAATTTCTTGACTCTGACATCAAGCATCAGAATCTCATCACTGTGATCTTCATGCCTTGTATGGCCAAATATATCATTAGGCATTTTTGTTTTAATGGTTATTTATTATTGAATATCTAATTCTTAATTCTATAAAAAAGGGTATAAGCTTGTCATATGACCCAGGGACCTCAATATATAAGCAGTCACCAGCAGAAACAGTATATACAGTGCCAGAAATCATGTTTGAGTGCTTAATTCTATAAATATTTCTCCCTACTGAAATCTTGACATCACCCTCAGGGGTTGTAATAAATTGCAATTGACCACCTACAGGTAATTGGTAATGATTTAAATTATTGTTAAATATGTACAATGTTTTACCCGTTCCATCATCAACATCTGTAAATATGCTGTTCAGATGAATAATTAACAAAGCACTCAGTTTAGATATCATATCAGAAGAGGGTTGTGGTGTTGGCAGGTCCATAATAGCCTGTTTTTTGAACCCAAATAAGTTCATAGGCATGTTTATTTATTTCAAATCATGCTCTGTAATTGGGCATTGATTGCCACTTTTCAAATCACAATGACCCCATGGCAAAGTATGTATGCCACATGACAAAATGCATCTCTTATCATCATGTGGGTCCAGAGCCACTTTTCTTACAACATTGCTAGTCAATAAGTGATCCACACTCTGAATTCTATTTTCTGATGTTCTAATTGTGCCACATGATTTGAGGCAATTTTTATAATCTTCAAATTCAAGCTTTTTTTCCACAGTTACTCTGCCAATGCCCTTGGCCTTTTTGGCAACAACACCACTACATGTTTCAAAACTGTACATCTTGGCTCTTAACCCAGCAAATGCCACAATAACATCACCAAGTGTCTCATCTTTTAACTTGCCAGGCACCTTTTTGTTGTGGGGTTGAATCCTTGTATGTTCACTGGTATCAAAGTATTGAAACAATTCAGGCTGTGCAATATCTTTATAAACATCTTCTGTTTGAATATCAAGAACAAAACTATCAGTGTCCATGTACATCAATTTTACACAATCACCATACAAAGGTTTCAACACATCATAATACAATTTTAACATGTGTAATTTGGCCAATTCCAATATCACAGCCCCTACATAAATAGGCTTATCAAATTTGATTTTTGTTCTTTTCATGTTAAAAAGTGCCATATTTTCATCATAAATTCTTCTGTAATTGAAATTAGGCTTTGCAATCAATTTTTTGCTCCGGCTGGGGTCAGTAATTATTTTAACATCGGTATGTTTTCTGACATTTTCAATAGTTTTGCCATACACTGAATTGACCATCAATTTAAACAAGGTCTTATCAAATTGGCTCTTTGCAGATGTTCGAAGCTCTGTGTTTGTATTAATATATGGCTTCAACCATTTTGAGTGCCTGAACCTCAAAACTTTTCCAACTTTGGTCACTTGAACACCATGTTTCATCAGGAACTGGAGGTTTTTGTAATATATGACATAATCCTGTTTCGGCTCTAGAGTCATCATCAATTTCTTCTGTTTAGAGCCAGGTGAACACTGAACCTCAGAAATTGGGGCCAGATCAGAAAATGTGCTGTGTAAATTATCTGGAATTGTCAGATCAACCTCTAAGAAGAGGCCATAGTTACTGTCATCAAAATCCTTAAGATTCTCAATATTAAAATCTTCGACCCATTCAAGCCCTGCATATGGCAGTTTATCCATCATGGCATAACCATACAGGCTGTTTGCATCCACATACAGTATATAATTTGATGGCAATGCTGGATCATAATCAGGAATATATTTGTTATTTGCTCTGGCATATCTCTGAGAACATTGCACCATGCCCCCTCTTATACATTGTTCCATAAACAGATACATGTCCTGATCTTGGATCAGATCCAATTGCATTTTAGTGTTCAAAAACATTGCAGACCATGCTAGGCCCGGAGCACTGTAAAAATATATTGGATCCAGTTTATAATTTTGCATGGAAGATTTTCTGAATGCCTGCAATATATCAGCTAAGAGGGTTACATCAAGTTTTAAATATGCCATGTGATAATCACCAAATGTCTGGCATTTTAAATTGTTCCACATCAACTGGGCATGGTGATAATCATCATCAGTGATTCCAGATCCTCTGATTTTGCTGTAAAACTGTTGTTTTGGTGGCAGAGAACACTCATCAAATTTAGAAAAATCTGTAACATAGTCATATGGATATACACCCTTCCGCCTAATTAATTTCAGGTCCTGATTTGGAAACAAAGCACATGTAATTTTGAATTGATCATCAGATAATTGAGTGGCCAGTGTAGCCAGGCTAGCCGATAAAATTCTGTAAGAATCAAGAAATCTTATGTGAATATGAACACCATTAACTTTAATTATTTTGCTAATAGCTATATATTTCTCATCATTTTCAGCTAAAATAATTAAATTCTGCTTGTCAAACCCCTCGTACCTGATCAAATGATGAAAATCATAATTGGATGCTCCATGGCAAAATATGGGGACAAATTCTGGTCTCTGGATCTGAAAATTGCAGCTATTGCACAGGGCCATTAAGAATTTACCATCTGCATGAGAATGGTGTTTCACCTTGATATTTGCATCTGAAAATTCAGATACACATACCGGGCATTTTTCTGCATTGTTGAAATCTTCAATCTGTTTCTCTGTTAAAGGCAACATGGGTTTTGATTTTAATAAAATATTAGATGCTATGTCATGGCACTCATTTTCTATTCTTTGTGCAAATTCTTTGATGGCATCTGCTCCCATGTATAAATATTCTTTACTAACCACACCACCCTGTACAACCGCATAATAAAAGCTGGAAGGTTCATGTAACTGGTATGGTGTAATTGAAGATTCCTCAGGGTCTGGGCTACAGAATGCAAGAGGTTTGAGATTTGATTCAAAATCACACACTATATATGCTGGGTGTTCCAACAAGGCTTCAAACTTATTGAATTTTGCATTTTCACTTGGCATTGGCATCACCATATGAACAGGTTTATGGTTGCCACAGTATTTCAGATGCTCAATTAACTTGTTTTTAGCAATTTCTGCATTTTCTTCCCGAACCCCTTTCACCATTTTTTGACCATCAAATACAGACAAACATCTTCTGCACAACTTGAATATTCTATTAAATTTGTCTAGTTGTGTTCTCACTAAAGCTTCAAGACTGTGTATCAGAGTGTAATGATATGTGCCATCCCCTTCAATTAAGAGCAGATGAATCGGAATAGCAGATTCATCATCAAGTGTACTGATTCTGAGAGGATCTATCAAGCAATTGTCATGGCCAGTGGAACAAGTAAATACATTAATAGATAATTGTTTGCCATTGATGTGCCTGGCCTTTTTTTCAAATTTATCAATATTCTGAACAGACATTGGATATTCTAAACCCTCCATTGCTTCATCAAAATCATTTTCATGCTGTTTATAATAACTTATTCTCTGAGGATTTCTTGAAACTGGATACAAAGCAGCTAAAATACACCACAAAAAGCATTTCTGGTCATTATTTTTTATATTAACCACGGCTGTTTTGTTTTTGATATTTGCAGGTAATGGCACATAAGTGGAACCTTGTAATAGGTTGAATTCAGAAATATTAACATATAACTTGTGTGGAGATCCGCATAGGCTCCATCCAGACTCTTTTGCTGCAAATTCAGAGTGTTTAATATTCAATTGATCTATTAAACTGCTTATTAATTTCTCTGAATTTGCATTTGAGTATACAGGTACAGTTTCTGTTATGTGGGGCTGTGTAAATTTTGTGCCATTTGGCTTCTTATATTGTGTAAACAATTTGAGGGACAGCTTATAAGACCCATTTTGTGCATTTAGAATTGCCTGCACATCTGGATTTATACTCTTCAAAAAATTCTTAATGTCACATCTTGGCTCTGATACAAACCGGTGATCCCTTAATTGACCATTAAAACTGCTATGGATGGGTTCATAGCGTGGCTGCTTTGCCGGTCCAGCATTAAGAGGTGTTTCATGCTTTCTTTTCAGACCAGTTGTAGATGGTTGTGGGGGCAATGTTGATGACTGTACATAAGAATTACACTTATGCCATTTGTAATATGCCTTGCTTAATATTTTATGGCATCTTGGACACATTTTTGTGGTTTTTCTGCATTTCTTACGGTCACAAATATGGCAATGCCTAGCCCAATTAGAACTAGATATATTTTTTTTGCATTGATTGCAATATTTTTGATTTGGCATTTTTGTTGTTTATTTATATAAAATTTCCTGGTCCAAAAAAAAACAGAACTAAGGACAATATGCCAAAACAAGTATAACAGCAGTTAATGGCTGAGCTGATACTTTTATACCCAAACAACAGCCATTAACTAGGCTCGGGTGATCCCCAATATAAAATAATTTTGTTCTTTTATGCTGTTGTACAACACTTTTTACCAGGTTTCAGATCTGGGAGCTATCAGTTGTATATCAACTAGCAATAATTATTCTCAAAATCTCATGTGTGGACATATTATTTTGCCACATGTATTTCAATCTTACACATTTTATCAGGACTCAAACCCGAGCCTCTTGTTTACAAGGCAACAATATTAACATTTTGCAATCAGGGGAGGCTTCACATTTTATGAGGACTTAAACCCAGAGGCCTCCTGATTACAAGACAATAAAAACCATGGAACTATGCACCACACTCTACTGGGTCTCAGAACCCAGGAACTATGAGTTTTATATTAATATATACATGGCAGAATCAATCTGAGGGGGGCTACACTTGAATTCAAGATTCCTGGGATTTTGACAGAAAAACATACTATAAACAATAAGATGATATGGGAACTTGGCATAGTTTTAAGTATAGGCAAATCAGATTATTAAGACTCATCTTTTCTACACTAGAATTCAAAATTCTTAAAAATTCAGAGCATATCACACTAGAAGAATTGGGGTATAAGCCCCTCTTGGCTTTGTTTTAAGTATAGGCAAATCGGGCTGTTCAATCAAATAGCCTCTTCTTTTCTACACTTGTAAGTGGTGCTGGTTCTATCATCAATTATACTACTGGTTATCATATTTCCTTCTTTCACCTTCCATAGTGCATGGAGGACTTAGTACTTCCTGCTCCTTCTTTCAGTAGTGCATTCCTGTAATCCTCACACTTTTCATCGTTCAATGGAGTACTCAGTTCTCAAAAACTCCTCTCTTCCACTTGCTTTCCTTCTCTCACCTTCCATCCTTCATAGAGGACCCATTTATTCCTGTATCTCATCTTCACTTTGGAGGATTTCTTTCCTGAAAGAGAAGGAATTGAGATAGCAAGAGACAGTACTTCAAAAAAATGGGTTGGTTATGAGAAAGAAGGAAGGAAGAGAGAGAGAGAGATAACAATATTTTACAAGTAGGGGAAGAAGAAGGGGTAAGGAGAAACATATTCTCGAAGGAGAAGGAAGACGAATATGAACAGGATGCAAATCATCCAAAAACAAGGGAGGCAGATGAGGAAATACACACACTCAAAGGAGAAAGGAGAGAAAGGATGCAATGTCTCCAATAGCAAAGAAAGATAAGATGAGACACTCATCCAAGGAGAAGACAGAAATATAGAATGAAGCAAATTAGTTATGCAAGAGAGAGGAAAATAGTAGGTGGCAATCCTACAGAGAAATGAGAGATAGATAGGAAGATGAAAATTTCACAAATGATGAAGATAAGAGGAGGGAAAAGGAGAACAGAGGAAGTTAGGAAGCAATAAGTCCTCAAAGGGGATTAGAGGAACATAGGAACAAATAAATCCAGACAAGTCTTTCAAGTAGAAAGAAAGATTTTAGAAGGAAAGAAATTCTCCAAAGCAAAGAGAGGAGATAGGAGAATAGAGGAATATAGTAAATGGCAATTCCTCCAAGGAGTAAAGAAGAGACAGTAGAAGTAAAGTTCTACAAGGAGAATGGATGGGAATAAAATAAATCGAGTCCTCTAAAGAGAACAAAGCAAGATAGGAAGAAACATGTCTTTAAGGAAGAATGCATGCTGATAGAATTAAACATGTCCTCCAAGAAGAGGGGGTAAAGACAGAAAACTATAAATCGTATAAAGTCTAAAAGGGGGATCGCTGATGGGCTATGAAAGCCTTTAGCCACTCGCTTGCTAGGCGAGAGGAACGTTGTAAAAGGAAGGGGGTGGCTCTGGAGAGCAACGTCGATACTCAAACTGCAAGAGGACTAGCCCCGTACATAAGAACACACGGACATATATTTAAACACTACCTTTGACTGAACAGGCAGGGGAAGGAAAGACAAGGAATGTTCGTTACCTGGAGTTCTACGGCGATCTCTTCTCCGCTGGTCCTTGGATCGACGTGGTCCTACTCTGAAAGAAAACGGACGAGGGAGCAACTCCGGGCTCCAAACTCTGTTCTTTCGTAGACCGATATTCTAAACAATAACTTTAACTTCTGATTGTTCATTCGCTCCTTTTTCTAAACTTATGATGCCTGTGAAGCTCTCTCACGATAACCGGATTCAAGGTAAACTGAAAACAACTAGAAACGGAGTTATTTTGTAACTACTTCATCTGACGGAAAACGGAAGACAACTAAGACTGATATTTTCTCACGCGACCTATTTAAATGAAATTTGAACTATCAGCCGTTACGACGGTTGACTCGATCGCATCCTTTGGCAACAGCAATTCTGAGGAAGAATGCTGATTCCTGATTTCACTTATTTAATGCCATCTCAGTGGAGTTTTTCCAACTCCGCTGAAGGACACTGTTGCAGTGAGCTTTTAAGCTCTTTTTCAATGCTTCAGCGGGACCCTTTTTATAATGTGATTAGCTTATTTATTTATGATGCCCGGGTCCTAGGTTCGATTCACGTCTGCGGCGTTATACGAAATCTACTAAGTAGAAGGAAAGAGACAAAAATAATAGAGAGGGAGATAGAGAGGAACATGTCCCACAAGGAGGAGCAATGCAATAGGAGAGTATCATTTATCTTTCACTTTTGGCAAATCACAATGAAGACAATGAGTGATAATTTGATAAATAAATGAAAGAACATTCTCTAAGGAACAGCCATGTCCAGACTGGAATGTGAATCTTGGAACTTTGGTGGTGAGGTAAAAAAGTTGGCCACTAAATACACTCAGCTACTGAGCAGGCTTAATACAGAAGGAAGGGGTAATAAGAAGCATGTTGTCAAATCAGAAGAGGAAGTGATTCATTTATTCCAAGCAGATAGAAGGAAACAGGAAGAAGCAAGTTATCTAAATAGATGGAAGAGAGAGGTGTGAGATAGAAATAATGAACTCTTTCAAAGAGAAGGAAGGAAAATTAAAGCAAGAATTCTGGAAGGGTAAATGAGAGAGAAATGAAGAACTGAGTCCATGATGGAAATTTGATAGAAGCAAGAGGAATCTGATGATCATATCTGATCTATTGGTTAGCTGCTTATAAGAAAAAATATATAGCAGACGAGTGCCATCAGAAAATCTGTTGGATCATCATGCTATGCCATGTCTGATTTATTGACTGGCTGACCTGATATGCAAGCTTGTCCTGTTTTTTTTTTTGTTATTGTTATTATGATTATAATAATAATAATAATTATTATTATTATTTCTATTATTAAAACTCTTGCAAATTTTTAACTTTTTGAAATTTCCACATCATCAATAGCAGATCTAGAAGAGATGTTATTTATTTTACTACCCCAAAAATACCTATTCCAAATCTTCCCAATTGTCTTCACATGTCACTACTCTCTCTCTCAAATTTGAAAAATGTATTTAGTAACTAGATTTAAGACACAAATGAAGTATATTGCAGTGTACAGAAAAAGCACATACAATGGTCCAAGTAGCCTCTTGTCACATATATTTAACTACTGAAAACTACACAGAAATGTAAAGTTATATTCCAAATTACAAGCTTGTATCTGAATATGTTAGACTGTGTAATTTTGGGTGTGTATTTCTGTTATGGCATTTTTTTTATTTTCTTACTTAGCTTTGTGGCTCTATGATCTAATCATGATGATGTGAATGAATGGTGATTAGATAAAACATAAAGAGACATTAGAAGGCATGCACAGATTGAAACTCAAATTTGGAACCTGCCAGGGTTCTTTCTACTGAGTGGAAGGAAAATCATGAGTTGATTACACAATATACTCAGCCACTAAATGTTCACTGTTTTTAATTTCATTTGTAATTTCTTTTATCTGTTGTTAAGTGTATTCTCCTCAATGTATGGAAAGTGCTATTAGAAGTAGATATGCTTAAATTACATTCAAAACCTCATAGCTCGCAGTTTGCTTTGGATACAGAGTGCTTAACACAAAGAAAACCAACCTTCAACAAGTCATGTGATTCTTCCAATAGCATTATGGATTCTCTTCACTAGTGTCAAGATGTTTGCATCCTTCTTGTCCTCACTGCGCACTGAAAGCTGAGGAATCTGATGCTTTCGTTGAAGTCATTTTTCATCCTCCAGGACAGGTGTTTATGTTTGTCTGCTGTCTCCATAGTAACATTATCTACAACAATCAAACTCATTACTTATATAACAATAAACTCACCTAACCAACAATAATAAGCGACTGACATTGGTTCCATTTAAAGATAAAGGAAAGCTTCTTATACATGAAATAGAACTCAAAGAGATGTTTAGTGTAGAGAAACTCACACAGCTTAATACAATGTAGTTAAAGCACAAGTTTACATAGTATTACAGCTGTATTAAGAAAGCAATCTAATTTCATTTGGAATATTAAAACAATGAATAAACAAAGTTTTCCATGTAATATCTGTGTGAAGGTCAGGTTTTCTAGATATGAGATTATGCCTTATTCAAGTGGTACTACTGCACCCTGCTTACTTACTTACTTACTTACTGTTGTTGACTTAAGATGGCACAGTTCCTCAGATAATAAATGAATGAGAGAGTTAAAAAATCCGACCATTTTGACCCCTTCAATGTATACGGAGGAAAATCCCTTTATCAAATATCCTTACATGAGCATTAAAAAAGATGTGTAGAAGCCTGTTAAGTAAGGTTAGAAGTGTAGGTTGTAAAGGGACTTCAACAGGACATACCAACATATTAAAAAGTTAAGAATACTGTAAAAAAACTTCCTCAGAGAGGAATGTAAGGGTGGCCTTCCACATAGTACACACAATTGTCAACCTCACTTCCACATAGTACACCTTGGACTGCTTCTTGCAGACTAACGAGGCTCTGGCGACTGGCTTATGGCCAGTATAATTATGTCTGTTGTCCTGTGTTTTGTCCCTGTGTGTGCTGAGTGGCCCTCTACAGCCTCAGCTTTTAACCAAAGTCAGAATATTTTATTATTTTAGTAACATGACATTGCAATTATGCTATTTTTAGTTATGGTTAGGAGCTGGACCCTGTACAATGTGATGAGTGCACAATAGCCTAAGTGCTGATGCACCCAAACATTTTAAATTCAATTTCAAACTTCCTCAGAGACAGTGGAAAAGGGCCACACTTCCATGAAGCTAAAAACATTTAAACATTTGTCAAAACACTGTCACCATTTCCCAACATGGATGATAAACAGTTGGGAAGGTTGAAACTCTGTCTGAGGAAATTAAAATGCACATTTGAGATGGATCTGCTGGATATTTAAAGTGACATTACATATATGACACAGTGCAGGGTTCACCCCTTGCAGCAAATAATGTGTGTACGACAGCTAGGAAATATCTTTGGATACATGAAAAGATCATAAAGTTCAGTATATTACTATAGATTAAAATATATTTTGTAATTACCACCCTAATAATTATTTCAACCAATTAAAACTTACCGAGTCATCAGTAAGTCTTAAATACATACGCAAATATTTCTTTTTTTAAGTTTCCAGTGTTTCAGCGTAGGTTATATTACATTTTTTCACACATGTTAGGTCACTCACGGTCTGGGGTTTAAGATCTGACTTGATCAGGGTGAATCATAATTTCATAGTGTTTCTGGGTTGCATGTTCTTCCCGCACCTTTGAACTACTGCATAAGCCTTGTTCACTGGATGATGCAATTGGTTTGCAGTCTTGGAATAACAGAGAAAAACCCACTTGTCATCATTTTATATTAGTCTCCAACCTACCATCATGTGGCATGTGCGACATAATGTGATAAAATAGCAAGAAATTGCTGAGCTTGATCTGTGGTCACGGTGAACCATTCAAGTTCACCTGGTGACCAAGCTGGTGCAACAAATGATACAAAGATTTCTTCTGATAATTGTGAGCTACTGTTTCTAGGGTGCTCTCCAACAGCTTAGAGTAGGACCATGGTCCCAAGTAACCAAATGTGGTTGGCCCAATGTTGGGTCAATGTACTTAAAATGGCAATAGTGTGGCAATACAGCTGGGCTGCATTTCAAGTAGTTCATAGCAGTCAAAAAAATCATTGTCATCAAGAATGTTCAAGCAGACCGCAGTGTGCTATTTATGGTAGCTCGTTTTGAGGGATGTGTTGTTTTATGTGTGTTCTGCTATTAGTAGAGCAGTGAATAAGCAAGTCCAAGCAGCAGACATGTATAGTACATTCGGTTTAGCTTGAGCTCTGGCCTTCAGCGCTACGATGCGAGAGTTCCGGAGAGATCAGAGTTGTCAACTGCTTTAACAATTACCCATATCCATAATCTGACTTTTGAGCTTGTTGATAGTGGTGTGTGGGACTTACTGGTATCTGGATTTATGCAAATAATAAAAAACAATAGCTTGAGAAGGTGATAGTTGAAGGAAAAGAATGAGAGGATTATTTATGTCAGTGAAACCCCCATTGTTGTTTAGAGTGTTTCTATTCAATGGAAGCTGAAGTGAAAACTGGAAAAATGATTGTGCAAGCAAAGTGGTACACAGAGTAGGGGAATTATCTCAATGTGCATAAGTTTGTGAAGAAAGAAGCTGACAGTGGTCTTGCGTTGAATGTTAAACAAGTGCAAAAGCATGTTTCTATGGCTACTGATGTGTCAGTAAGTACTTTGAAAAGCATCTTAAACAAAAATGATCGCAACAACCTAACTGGGAAGGGATTAGTAATTCCTAACAAAATATGCAAAAGAAAGAATTTTTAAAGTGATGTGGACGAATATAACAAGTGTATTATTCGTAGAACAATTAATGAATTTCGCGATCATGAAGGACAGCATCCTACTCTAGATTCATAAGTAATGTTTTTAGTGAGGCAACAGCATATAGCCTTTGGCAGTTTCATGTCTGGTGGAATTGTAACTTCTACGAATTGCAACACTGCTCCTATGAGTCATGTGCAATTTATCCTCAGATGAAAAAGATTTCCCACTTTGCGCATGCAAGAGCTCAGGTTAAATAGAATGCACTGTAGTTTCAATATGGACCTGCAGCAAGAATTTAAGTTTATGTCTATTAACACAAACTCACAAGCCAAACCTTGCTTTGTGTGTCAGATGTGTGGGGTAAGTTTTTTGGAAAGTTATAGGAACCGTTGGTGAAGAATAAGGCTGTTCTCAAGAAGATTGGTTCTCTTGATAAATACTTCTGGCAATCCTCAACTTCAGCATAGTAGGGCTACTACCATCAAAGGTTGATAAGAAAGGATGAGGAACACTATGCAATTCATATGGATATTATAATAATTAATGCCTTTTGACAATGAAAGATTATGCATTATTTATTGTTCATGTGGCTGCGGTGGCTCAGTCGGTAATGCATCTGACTACCATGCTAATGGTCCCGGGTTCGATCCCCGGCCGGTTCAAATCCAGGAACTTTTCTAACGGTGGAAGCGGCCCTGGTGCCAACCCAGCGTCGAATAACATGGGTACCTAGGGGAAACCCTGGGGGGTAAAGGCAGTCAGGGGCGTGATGCTGATCACATCAGCCCCACTCACGACCAGATCAAGAAAGTGTGGGGCATTACCCCCACACCCCCTATACACCTTCATGGCATGGTGCTATGCACAGGGGAACACTTTATCTTCTTTTACCTGTCATATCATTTATGAGATGCATATTTAATAAATAATATCAATAATAATAACATGTTAATAATTAACCCCACATTCCCTATATGCCTTCATGGCGTGGTTCAAAGCACAGTGGAGCATTTTACTTTCTTTTTACATGTTAATAATAGCAATAACCTTATAATTAGGCATAACAAACTTTTCAGGAGGAGGTAAACTGACCTCCTCCAGATATACTGATTTATGTTCAATATAGTATGGTCATCCTCATAACACATACATCTGAAGATGACCAGTGCCCACTCCACTCTACTACACATTTAACACATCTTTGGAAGACCATATATCTATACATTAGATGACCCACCCTGGTATTCGTATTTCTTTCTCTATTTCTATTTTGATTATTTTACATTGCTTTTGTGCATCTGTAGGTTAATTGTGATGATGAGGATGAAAAGAGGATGTGATGAAATGAATATGATGTGATCAGTGCCGGATCTACAAATCTTGGGCCCCTATGCAAAATATTACCCAAGGCCCCCCTCCACCTACCCAAATTCACACAGACACACATTATATATATACGTGTGCATGTGTGTGTGTGTATGTATGTATGTATATATATATACAGGGTGATCGGTAATTTGACCTATTCCTGGAAAGGGGTAATACTAGAGCACATTTGCAACAAATTTGACCCTATGCACTGGGGGTTGGAAATCAACGGGTTTCGAGTTATTGCACTTTGTAGATTTTCGTGACATATTCTGACTTGCGACCAAAAAACTACTAATTATGAAAAAACTACTACACCCTGGGCACTTAATCGTCATGAAGAAATTTGGAAATTATTGTTTAAATCGAAGAGGATTACTCAAAAAAATGGAAACACACTTAGCGTAAAAATTACGGAAAAAACTTCCTCGTTTCATAAGCTCTCCAAAATGATACAAATGTTGTCAACTGGCACATGGGTTGGGGGAAAATCTGAATACAAAGCGGAGAACGTGCATTGTAGACCTCTTTGTAAAGTGAAAAGAAGTTGTCAGTTGTGAGAAATAAAGGAACGAAAATGAGTCAAATAATGTTATTTACCATTCTCATGATTCCAGGTTGTCAGAATTAACTGTTACGAAAACTACAAATACTGTTCAAATTGCCTCCCCAGTTACGTATGCAAGCACGCAGCCTGCGGCGTACTTCAGACACAGTCACTCGCATTGACACTGAAGTCTCTTATGTATTGGGTGGCTGCCACAATTCTCTCTCTCAACTCTTCTTGGGAATACACTGGTGGACTGTAGACTAACTCTTTCATGTGACCCCAAATGTAAAAGTCGCATGACGTCAAATCCGGACTCCCCGCCGGCCAGGGGGTCAGGCCGCCTCAACCAATTGATTGCATGGGATAATTGTCGTCCAGCCACTGTTGCACACCCCGGAAATAGTGAGCTGGGCAGGCATCATATTGGTAAATCATACCCCTTTTTGTGGCGAGCGGCACATCCTCCAGCAGCTTCATCAATTCTTCCCTTAGTTTTTGTAGGTAATGCCGTTTAGGTTTTGCGGCAGATAGAATGGCCCAATCACATGATTGTGGATGATTTCCATTTAGTGAGAATTTTCTCTGGTGAGCCTATTCTTTAGATTTTCTGGGGTTATGACCAAAAATGCGCATTATGAAAATTCGTAATATCATCGCGGTCGAATTTGGATTCGTCCATCCACAGAATTCTTGTCAGATGTCAGAGTCTACAATGCGCCTTCTCCGCTTTTTATTGATTTTTCCCCCAACCCGTGTGTCAGTTGACAACATTTGTATCTGAATTCTCCGAAGCATGTACCAGGAATGGTATTGTCTAGAGTTGGCAACAGCCTGATATATAAAGTGCAGTTGTTCGACGGATCGACACGAACGGTACACGTCAGGTGGCTACGAAAACGTGAGTGTGAACCAAACCCCTCATCAACAGATCTACCTGATCCAAACCATGAATCGATACCAGAAGGACAGCCGGAGGATGCAGAGGGAAGAGATAACCAAAACCAACCATATACAGACGCTGGGCACACACCAATCAGAAGATCGAATAGACTTAGGAGACCTCCCGATAGATACGGCGAGACCAGCACTTAAAACAAAAAAAGAGACTCCAGGAGGAGATGATAGACGCATGATAAGAGGAAGAAGAAGAATTTGTATTCTATAGCATGTTATTGATTGGTTGTTATAGTATCAGTGTGTAAGATGTACGTGAATGGCTTCCAGGCATTAAAGTTATGTTGTTAATTTGAACCTACGTGTTTGTATGTCTTGTAAATGTATAGATAAGAACACACACACAACAAAACAAGGCTTACATCCTACCGACTGCGCCATAGATGTAAGCCTTGTTTTGTTGTGTGTGTGTTCTTATCTATACATTTACAAGACATACAAACACGTAGGTTCAAATTAACAACATAACTTTAATGCCTGGAAGCCATTCACGTACATCTTACACACTGATACTATAACAACCAATCAATAACATGCTATAGAATACAAATTCTTCTTCTTCCTCTTATCATGCGTCTATCATCTCCTCCTGGAGTCTCTTTTTTTGTTTTAAGTGCTGGTCTCGCCGTATCTATCGGGAGGTCTCCTAAGTCTATTCGATCTTCTGATTGGTGTGTGCCCAGCGTCTGTATATGGTTGGTTTTGGTTATCTCTTCCCTCTGCATCCTCCGGCTGTCCTTCTGGTATCGATTCATGGTTTGGATCAGGTAGATCTGTTGATGAGGGGTTTGGTTCACACTCACGTTTTCGTAGCCACCTGACGTGTACCGTTCGTGTCGATCCGTCGAACAACTGCACTTTATATATCAGGCTGTTGCCAACTCTAGACAATACCATTCCTGGTACATGCTTCGGAGAATTTACCTTCGGGGTCTGCACCCAGACTGTATCATTCGGGAGATATGTAAGATAAGTTTTGTCAAGTCTCTTACTCTCTACTCGGCCCCGCCGTGATTCAAGAAATGGTGGGCGATCCACTCGCCTTTCCCGTTCAGTCATATATTTTTGTCTCTTGTATCGCAGTTGGTCACTTTCCCTTGATTCAACATCCTTATCTCTCATTGCCTGTGTTCGAATTCCAGCTCTCTCTTCTCTCGCCTTCTGAGCCAATTGCCTCAGATGCTCTTCTTTCTTCTCCTTTTCTTGCTGCTCAAGTTTCTTCTCCAGCTGTGCCCTCAAACCTTCACTTTCCGGTATTTTAGTATTAATATCTGCGTTATCATTTCTTTCGGACCCCGTATTTGTGAACAATGTGTTACATTGTGCTAACAGTTTTCTCCAACCCGGATGAATACTGTCCAGCCATGAACGTCCAATCAACGGATAACGCAGTTCTTCTTCACACAATATAACCGGTAATTTATACAATACATCATTCAATGATAAATCAACCAAGGTTTGACCTTTCAACTTTAACTTATCATTATTCACGCCTCGTAACGTTAGTGAAGTACAATGTGTTCGCCGATGTGGAAACAATTGTTTGAAAGACTTGTTATTAAACAGAGTAGCAGTAGATCCAGTATCTACTTCACATTGTACAATTCGCTTATCAATACACAGATTAACTACGCACGGTTCCGCTGACATAAGAACATTAGTGCCATCTACAACTTTTGTCTTTGGCTTGAAACTAACGCTCCTTGCTTTTGAACGATTGAGCGTAGCATCTTCCACTTGTGAATTATCTGTGCTTGATGAAATAGTGCAAGTATTATCTTTTGGCGGATGAGAATCACTAACTTCAACGTGCAATAAAGACAAACCATGAAATTCGTTATGTATGTTTTGTTCAACAATAGCGTCTAAAGGTTTAATATTAGACGTAGATATTTGATCACTTGTAATTGTCTTACTCGCAACTCCACCATTATTTTTCCTAAACTTGCATTTTACATGCCAATGACCTTTCTTTTTGGAAAATGAACATATCGAATATTTTGCTGGACAATGTCCAAGATCATGCCTTCTGGAGCATCTATCACATTCTTTAGTGCTTCTATAACTTCTATTCCGAGGAGTAACAAAGTTATTTTTGCTTGCTTGCGAGGACTGGAAACATGGTTTAAATTTCTGTGTCCCAGCAAATGCAACTACATTAGGACTACATTCCTTTTCACGATGTGTGAACATTTGTGTTTCCCGTTCAATTAATTCCATTTCAAGCACAATATCTTGACATTTTGCTGGAGTCAATGTAGGTTCAGACAGTAATTTCTTTCTAATGGGGTCAGACCGAACGCCTACAATTATTTGCTCTACAATGGCTTCTTGTAAGTACTGACCAAAACTACATTTAAGTGCTTGTTGCTTCACACGTACCATAAATCGTGTTGCATCCTCGCCGCTTTCCTGCATGCACTGCCTGAACTTAAAACGTTCCACATATTTGTTTATTTTCTGGCCATAATGTTTAAGCAGGTTGTCCTTGAGAATCGAATACGTTTGACGATCGACTGGTTCAGGTGCAAGGATAGTCTTCAACACTTTGAAAGCTTCAGACCCTATAACTGCAATCAGTATGGGTACCTTCCTGGCTTCATTAACATCATGAGCCAAGCAAGACTGTTCAAATCTCGTTAAATAATCTTCTATTTCTTCCGAATCTGGCCGGAACTCAGAGAATAAATTCAAACCGAACATATTCATAATTGTGGTCAACTAAATATCACAATATCTTAAACTCAATCCGTATCACACTGATTTAAACTTTGTTCTTGTACAATTATTGTAATCAATACACAAACCGTGTAATCTTGGTTCTTACCGTAGAAATTGATCAAGCCGACACAATTTCTTGCATAAACCTATGCTGGAATGATGATCGTCGCGTACTCTTCGTGACGTCTTCATCCATACTTCTTCTTACGAAGAATCACCAAGAACATCCTGTACGACTGCGCCATAGATGTAAGCCTTGTTTTGTTGTGTGTGTGTTCTTATCTATACATTTACAAGACATACAAACACGTAGGTTCAAATTAACAACATAACTTTATACGCGGTTTGCGTATTATTCAACAATGTAACGCGGTTTGCGTATTAATCAACAATGTAACGCGGTTTGCGTAAATTTTCTCTGGAAACATCAGGTGAAGTCTATCGACGGTTAGGTGCATTTTTACATCTAGTGACGGGCAAGAAAGAGGATCACTGATATAAGATGACAGACACATCAAGAGAATTGAGTACGAATTTGGAGTGTGGTACATGAAGTACAATGCAAGAGGAATATAGGAAATCGGCCTGATTATAACAATGGTTTACCGATGATCTTTTTAACGTGTATTTCGTAATTTTATTTTACGTACATACCTGCATTTTAAATGTTGAAGATTCCCATACAATGCAGTGACAAAGAGAATCTTTTGTATTTAATTTTAAAGTTCAATTTTAATATTTTTTGTACTCTGTGGAGGAATGATTGGTTTATATTACACTCTCAAGAAGAAGAAGACAACTTGCACGTTGTCAGAGTATATTCTGTTTTGTTGATTGGTAAGATGTCTGTAATGTGAATGAAGGCGAATGCACGGATTGTGTAAAATATTGTTTTGTGGTTAATAAAACCATTTGCTTAAATAATGAAGCCGAAATCATTGTACATGGTTCATCGCCTATTTTTAAACGATCATCATTATGGTTTACCGATGATCTTTTTAACGTGTATTTCGTAATTTTATTTTACGTACATACCTGCATTTTAAATGTTGAAGATTCCCATACAATGCAGTGACAAAGAGAATCTTTTGTATTTAATTTTAAAGTTCAATCTTTGAGAAGGAATGCTTCACCTGTTTTTAAACGACACTATGAAGTTCCATATGGACTACGAGATAAAGTGGAAAGTGAAATAGCGAAGTTGGTCGAAATAGGACTCTGGGAGCCTATTATGTACTCTGACTGGGCATCACCTCTTGTCGTAGTTAAGAAAAAAGATGGTTCATTACGCCTTTGCGTTGACTTTTCTGGTACTGTCAATAAAATGACTGAAAATGTGAAATTTAACATAGCCAAGCCAGAAGACATCTTTGTAAAATTAAGGGATTGTACACATTATAGTATTATAGACCTTCAGATGGCTTATTGTCAGTTGATGTTGACTGACGAGGCGCAGCTCATCACAGTCGTCAATACTCATGTTGGATTATTCCGGATAAAGCGACTCTGCTTTGGAATCTCTATTAGCGGTGACATATTCCAGATGTGTCTTGCAAAGATATTAGGAGATACTCCTGGTGTTTCCTTTTATTTTGATGATGTAATCATCGGTGGAACTTCGGAACGTGAGTGTTACAATAGAACATGTGCTGTACTGTCAAAATTAGATGCACATAACGTAAAAGCAAGTTTAACGAAATGTGTATTTGTTGCCTCTCAAGTTGAGTACCTCGGATACACTATTAGTAAAGATGGAATTATTCCATCTGAGAAGAATTGGGACGCAGTGGTTAATTGTCCAGTACCACAGAATACTTCGCAGCTACGTTCATACTTGGGAATGTTGAACACTTTTAGAAAGTTCATCCCTAATCTTTCGGCCAAGATACGCCATATTACAGGACTTTTGAAGAAAAATGTAACTTGGGATTGGTCGAAAGAGTGCGTTCAAGAGTTTGCTCACATATCACAGGAACTTAAAGAACTACAACCTATAATACCTTATGATCCTTCAAAACCAGTAGTGTTAATTTGCGATGGATCACCTTACGGATGCGGAGCAAGACTTTGTCATCGAGTAGATAGAAAAATTCAAACAATTGCATGTGCATCTACAACGTTGTCAGAAGCCGAGCAGCGTTATGCTCAAATTGAACGTGAAGCATTGAGTGTAATTTTTGGAATTAAGAAATTCCATAAGTTTTTGCAGGGTCAACAGTTTGAAATTGTGTCAGATGCCAGTGCTATTAAGTATATATTTAATCCTGATAAAGGTATCTCGAAACACACATCGAACCGACTATTAAGATGGTCATTATTCTTATCGGGGTATAATTACCGTGTAGTTTCTTCATCGCATGTACCTGTGGCACACATGTTGAGTCGGTTACCACAACAAAGTGAAACTCCAATAGACAGAGACGCGACAACTTGCAACAGCGTTGACATATGTGATTCAAAAATCTCTTTAAAGGAATTTAATAAAGCCACATTAGAAGACCCACTATTAAACAAGGTAATTTTGTTTGCCAAACATGGTTGGCCAAATAGATTATCTGTAGAAGATATTCAATCCGGAATGGGTGTTTTCTTCGAGCGACGACGTCTTTTATCTGTGGAGGATGATTACCTTAGCTGGATGGGAAAAATTGTTGTACCATCCATATTACGTGAAAAGGTATTAAAATTACTACATTGTAATCATTCAGCATCTCGTGTTATGAAAGATGCAGCTTCGTCAATATACTGGTGGCCAAAGATGCTCAAGGACATAGACAAATATGTTGATAATTGCAATATTTGTCAATCGGAACGGAGGAAAGTAAGAAAAGGCCCTATAAATGAGTGGCCAGAAGCTTCACGCGTAGCAGAGAGAATACACGTAGACCACTTTTTCTTCGGAGGAAAGAAATTTCTTATTCTAGTCGACGCATTCAGTAAATGGGTTGACATATGGCCAGTTCATTCTCTAGATTCGGCGGAAACCATACGTTGGATATTACAATCTTGTTCTTACTTAGGCCTACCAGACAATATTGTGTCAGATAATGGTCCTGCGTTCAGTAGCCTAACTTTCCAGAACTTCTGTTCACAATACGGAATAAGGCACTTAACCATACCTCCGTACCATAGTCCGAGTAACGGAATGGCCGAGAGATATATTCGAACCGTTAAAGACCACTTGAGAAAATTGGTATTGGAACACCCCAATTTAAGTTCATTACAAATGGACGCGAGAATCGCGGAAGTTCTTCTGTTTTTGAGAAATTTCAGATTAGGAGAAACTCAAAGTTTGCCTTCTGCTTCCGTGTTGCGATTTCAACCAAGACTCTGGTGGATGGTAACAGATATGACTGAGCGGGAAAGGCGAATGGATCGCCCACCATTTCTTGGATCACGGCGGAGCCGAGTAGAGAGGAAGACACTTGACAAAACTTATCTTGCATATCTTCCGAATGATCCAGTCTGGGTGCAGACCCCGAAGGTAAATTTGCCCAAGCATGTACCAGGAATGGTATTGTCTAGAGTCGGCAACAGCCTAATATATAAAGTGCAGTTGTTCGACGGATCGACACGAACGGTACACGTCAGGTGGCTACGAAAACGTGAGTGTGAACCAAACCCCTCAACAGATCTACCTGATCCAAACCTTGAATCGATACCAGAAGGACAGCCGGAGGATGCAGAGGGAAGAGATAACCAAAACCAACCATATACAGACGCTGGGCACACACCAATCAGAAGATCGAATAGACTTAGGAGACCTCCTGATAGATACGGTGAGACCAGCACTTAAAACAAAACAAAAAGAGACTCCAGGAGGAGATGATAGACGCATGATAAGAGGAAGAAGAAGAATATGTATTCTATAGCATGTTATTGATTGGTTGTTATAGTAACTGTGTATAAGATGTACGTGAATGGCTTCCATGTATTAAAGTTACATTGTTTAATTTGAACCTACGTGTTTTGTATGTCTTGTATATGTATAGATAAGAAATCACACACACAACAAAACAAGGCTTACAGTATCATTTTGGGGAGCTTATGAAACAAGGAAGTTTTTTCCTTAATTTTTATGCTAAATGTGTTACCATTTTTTTGAGCAATCCTCTTCGATGTAAACGATAATTTCCAAATTTCTTCATGATGTGTGCTCCAATGACTGTTTTTTCTGTGGGTACGGGAATTTTGGGCATCAATTTTTTTCCCAGTAGTCACTCTTTCGTCAGATGTTAGCAACATGTCAATTTAATGCCCAGGGTGTAGTAGTTTTTTCACAATTAGTAGTTTTTTGGTTGCAAGTCGGAATATGTCACTAAAATCTACAAACTGCAATCACTCGAAACCCATTGATTTCCAACCCTAAGTGCATAGGGTCAAATTTGTTGCAAATGTGCTCTAGTATTACCCCTTTCCAGGAATAGGTCGGTTTACCAATCACCCTGTATATATGACACTGTTTTCAGACACCTGAAAAATTATACATTTGTTACAATCATGCAATCATAACATTTTCCTGATTAAAGATAGGTTGAAGAAACCTTCACCACTGCATTTCTCATGAAATTTTAGCCTGATTTGATTCTAGTCTGACTGCCATGCGGGAGACCCAACGTGGGTGATCTAAGGTCGGAATTTTTCTGGGTTTGTTCCCGAATAAAGCAGCCCTCGGGCTCACCCAGCTGCAAATCAAATCTTACCTCATAGAGGGTGGTGCTGATCACATCACCTCCAAGATGTCTGACATCGAAAATATGTGGGGGCCCACATACCCTAAATGTGCCCTCATGATACAGTGCTATATGCACATGGAACTTTAACTTTCGTATTTGTCTCTGTGCCCCTGAGTAACTACATTTATTTTTTGCATACACGAACCCTCTACTATGTCCATGACTCAGGCCCCCCTAAAGACTTACTTGTCTCTGGCCCCCCTGCACTGCGAGGTTTTACGGCTTGTAGATCCGGCGCTGGATGTGATCACATGAATGATAGGACAAATGCAATGATAGATCCATGCCTTAACCAGGATTGAAACCTAGGACCTCCAAAGTGAGACACTCCAATACAGGTAACAACTTCTTTGTGTTCTTTACTTCACCAATTTCACATATCTTTCATCCATATCATTACAATTAACCTATGGAATTAGATCAATGATGAAATGCAAGAGAGTTATAAAGATAAAGCAAGTATGGAATCATTCACTCATGTAAACAAAAGTTTTTGCAAATTATCCTCTTACCATCGGCGTCCAGAATGAGGGGCAAGGGGGGCATGGATCCTTTAGAAAATGAATGTCAAAATAAAATTATATGTTTCACACATATAATTTTATTTCAATCACAGTAGTTCATGCTAATTACACTGTCCAACAAAATTGAAGTTTTTGTCTGTTAAAAGAGAAGTTGGGGGTGATTCTAATTGAATTTTATGTGCTGATTTCAAATCTTTACAGAATTTATCCATCACCCATGAAATTTGAGTAACAGGGTACATACAAAATATCAGGTACATACAAATCTTATATAGCCTTATAGTGATATGATGCAATATTATTTACAATGGCATATCTAGAATGTCTTCGAACTTGATTTTCGGCTGTACTTTGCCTGAGGAACATCTCTTTTTAGTGTCCAGCAATAATCTGCCAACATATTTGGAGTCCATTTTCCTTGGTATCGCCTATTCATTTCACCAATATCCTGGTGGAAATGATCTTCATGTTCGTCGCTCATTTTACTAAGGTTTTGCGGGAAAAAACGAGGTGCGAGTCTAAAAACTGTATCTTCAGAGCGTGATAGTTCTGAATCAAATTACTGACAAGTTCTCGGTAATTTTCTGACTTGTTGTTTCTGAGCAAATTTATGCAAACTTCCTTGAAAGATTGCCAAGCAGCCAGTTCCAGTTCATTTAGGTTCTTTTCAAAATCATTATCTTTCATTAGTTTCCTGATTTGAGGGCCAACAAATATTCCCTCTTTTAGTTTCGCCTCATTAATTCGCGAAAACCTATCTTTGAAGAACATAAATCCACTACCCTTGCGGTCCATTCCTTTTATAAAATTCTTCATCAGACCAAGCTTTGTGTGGAGAGGAGGCAGTAAGATTTTGTCTGAATTTTCTATCTCTGCTGTTCCATTTACACAGGAAACAGCAAAATTTGGTGTAACCTAGTTGCGATACTAAGAAGATAGCAATAACTTTTAAATCTCCACATATCTGCCAAGAGTATTTATAGTACTGGATATTTGTTAATAACAGTTTCATGTTTTCATAACTTTCCTTCGTGCCCCAGGAATATGCTACGGGAATGCTTGGATATTTATTTCAATTGTGCAATAGCACTCCTTTCAAACTTGTTTTTGAAGAGTCTAAAAACAAACATCATTCTTCACTTTTATGGACAACGCCTAGTGACTCTAATAGACCATCAATGTTACAACAGAAAACAAGGTCCTTATCTTCGGCATACATATCTACGAAGTATTTTTGGCGTTGCCGGAAAAAAATAACTAGTGTCACTCTCCAACAAATGTCATTTTTAATCGCAATGCAAGCAGTTCTGCTTTGCCATTACTTAACTCTAGATTTCGAACTAAATTGTTAAGACCCTCTTGAGTTATTAAGTGAGGTTCAGCTGTTGAAACACTCTCCACAAAATCAGGATCATTATGCAATTCACTACATTTGTTAGGAACACTTTCACTTTCTTCCGTTAAAACTTATGTGATCTGGTGGGGCAGGTATGGGAAATTGTTGTCATTCATGCAGACATCAATGACATAAAGTTACTAGTGTATTGTTGGAGCAAAGACATAAAAATATTTTAAATATTGCCTACCAATCAGCTAATTATGGACTGCATGCTGCAATAATAATGCAGAATTATATTTTTATTGTTACAAAAAAATGGTGGGTGATTGACAATTTCTGACTTCATTTTCGGAATCAGCAGGTGGGAAAACATAAAGAACCGTTGAAATTTTACTTTTAACAAAATCATTAGTGGACAGTGTTATTAGAAGACCATTGGAGGAATATGATAACTCCAAGGTGAATGGGTGTTTTGGAGGCAACAATATTACGGGGGAAATATGCCTCATTTTCCCCTGGAGAAATTACCTTGCCTTCACCTCCATGAAAACAACAGACCTCCATGTCTGTTAGTTTTAACCTGAGAGAATGTGCAGGGCGACTTCTTACATGAGGAGGCTCATACAGTCAAAATGACCATGCTTGAATATTTAGGTCTCTTGGGTTTGTTTCATCATATTTCAAAATTAGTTTTCTCATTTTTTTTATTGTCTCCTTCTTTCTCTTGTATATTTTTTTGTTGTTAATACAAAAAATAAAACTGTTGAGAGCTTTCAAAAGTTTAATACACTTCTTAAAGGAAATATTTTCTTCTCTATTTTTGTAAGAACATAATAGGCAAAACACATGATTTTACAAAACTTTATTAGGTAATTGTTCTTGATTTTGTTCATTCTTATTATTGTAAGAATACATTGTAATTATGAAACAAACATAATTTTACATAGGTTTGATGCAAAGGTTTTAGAGAGAACAAAATTATGATACTATAAAGTATTTATAATTGCAGTATATTCTCTACTCTTACTATTCCATTTTTTTTAAAAAAAAAAATATCTATTTCATCTGTTTGCACCAAATCCACTTCATCGCCATCAAGGTTTCCATTTACACATTTAAGAGAAATATGTGTTCACGGCAGACATAGAGTAAACAGTGAATGCATTTTCTTTATTTTTCTGATTCACATTACTCATAGCCAAAAAGGTGTCGTTTTACTCTTTCAAATTGCCTTGGAAGCTCTCTATCACATTGCTCCTCCTTCTCGACACTTTCAAGAAACCTATGAATTCGATCTCCTTCTTCCAGGTTCATAAAACACAGGAAAATCCAATAAATATCTATTGTTAAATCTATAACATGAGAAAGTGTGTGTGGTCAAAAGCACCGCAGATGAAACTGAACTGAGTCTTTTAAACAGTAGAATGCCAGCCCAGCGCAACCCCCACATATCCAGCATGAATAAGGTGGGGTGAAAGAGCCAAACCAACACATATGCGCTAAAAGGCAAGCAAAGAAAACATATTGTGGTCATATCTCTGCCATGCGCATTCTTCCAGGTTAAAGTCCATGTAGATCAGTGATGACTATTTATCTGAGTCTATGGATGTGCACCTCAGCCTAAAATCCAGAAGAAGAGCTATCACTTCTCTCACTCATGAGTACATACTCCATTCTTGAGTATGTATGATGGTAATTGCACTTAACAGACACAATGTAATTTTTGAGAGTTGGGGGGGAGGGTGTATCTTTGTTGTTCATTAACCGTTTCACACAAGCAAACTTTGTATCTTGTTTCTACTGCTATTAAAAAATGAAAATTAGGATTTGATAGTTTTAATATTTTCAAGATACACTACAAGCAATGCTGAGCCAGCCAGGGGCATGAAACTGCAATGGACGAGGATGATGACACTATAAGCTAACCTAAACATCATTTCGAATCTCCTTCAACATTTCCCTGAAAAATAATTTTGGTCATAGGCAGATTAAGGGGTATTGTGATTTTTCTTTACTTTTTAAAATAATTTAAATAACCTTTTTCTGTTATCTTTCATAAAACCCAATCTCTTAACAAGCTTTAAGGATAAAAATTAGTTTTGCACCATTTATGAATATTCACAAATGATTGAATGTTGTAACTTAGCTACATAAGTTAATATTTGTTCAATAAAGCTTGGTACAAAAACAAATTCATGCTTCCATAAAATATCATGTTGTATGATCATCTCAACTCAAGGAACTTTACACTGTCTGAAATAAGGCTGAAGCTGCCACTCACGGAGACAATTATTACTGCTTGTACACACACACATTTCAAATTTACTACTTATTAAAAGTGTTGTCACATTTTCATATTAACAATAACACCAAAAAACTGAGGAAAGCAGCATAAAGCATGCAAATATGTTTGTGAAGGTTAAGAGGACCTACTTTTTTGCTTTGGAACTACAAAGAAATGTAATTTTAGCATTCTTTAAAGATTAACACTGAATTTTATACAGCTAGAAAGCGTGAAACCTACTCAAAAAATACTAGCTTCTCCGTCTCAGAAAAAAATCAATTTAATTTGATTTGATTTGCTTTTTGTTATTTAGCATTGCTTTCCTGGCACTTTTGGCTAATTGCAATGATAAGGATGAATTATGATGTGATGAAATTGATGATCATCCATGACCAGGGTGAGATTTAATCATGGAAGCCCTGGCATCGTAGCATGCTGTATACTAACCACTACATCACAGAGGTTGCAGGAAAAAATACATGAAATTGAAGGAGAAGCTTTTAATATGAACTATGCAAAAGTGAAGAATTTTGTGATACAGAGTATTAATGACAAAAAGATTTTCTTGTTCTGTTTTAGTATTTTATAAAATAAAAAACTGTTAAAGTACACAATTCTGTATATATAAATATAATCTATTTTGTGCTTGCCTGAAATTTATTACATTTCTTGGCGTCGATGAATTATCTTCACTATCATTTGCATTGGAATGTTTACTTAGAGCCATGGATATTTTTTATGAATCTTTGTTTTGTTCTTTCAACTTGCCTTCAGCAGTTTGGTGTCATTTTCTATAGTTACAGAATTGCAATTCAATATAACTTTCATTGTTAACATTGTTAAAACTCTATAGATAGAAAATTAATTTGTTCAATTGCAATTCATTATTCCATAATAACAACATTTCACTATATATTTATTATATAATTAATATGTATAATTAATATATATACAACAAATAAGAATTGTTGTGGTAAACGAAGCCAAATTTTCAGAATACACCAGTGCATATTACTTGCAGCTCCATAGATTTTTCTTTTTTTTAAATTTCCATATTTCCTTCATTTTTTTTAACATTGCCTCCTTCTGTTTGTTAGATATTCTCTTTAGTTTCCCCCATTTATGATAAGTGTTTACACTCGCCTATACTACTGACTTATCGCAGTTGTAGAGGGTTGATGTATTTTCACATAGCTTGATATGTACAGGTATGAATAATATGTGGTAAAGGGATTTCTGAAATGAAGTGATTGTCTTGCTCTAATAAAGATGATTTTCACTCTGTAAAACCTTGCAGGAGCAGCAATGTGTTTTTGTATATGTGTTAATCATAATTTTGTGGCAACATGGACACAACTAAAGGTGAATGTAGCAGAGTTGAGAATATGATGGAGAAGATGGTCTCAAAAGTACTGAACTCCCAACAAGGTGATCTAGACAAGTCGATTGAACGGGTATTTACCAGTGACGGGATACATTTCCTAATTAAGATTTCACCCATAAGGATGAGCTGTGGCTGTGGAGGAAGTCAATTGTAAAACTACAACAACAACATAATGAATTTTGAATATATAAGATAAATAAAGGAAGGAAAATGCAATAGAAATGTCAATTTAGTACCCAGTATTCTATACTAGAAGCACAGGCTTTGTAGCTTGCTAGACTAACCACTCTGCCCTGAAGATGGGCTATTACTTTGTATGGAGAGCAGATGCAGAGTTTCAAATTATTTATTGAATCAACAACCCTAACCCTCAAAACCTAGGACATCTTTCAACATTCAACTGTAGCTATTACATGTAACAAGTTGTGGTTTCAAGATCAACACACCTTTCCTGAATGAACGTAACAAGTTTTGCTTATTGAATTTCACTTGAAAGGCTATTCAAGAGAATTCAGCTCAAACAATAATGAACATAAAGGATGGTGTTGTTTAAGATATTAATTTACATTAACCTTACCAATCATCTTCAGTACCTGCACTTCAACAGGTGCCATTCCATCACACCAAAGAGGCTATTCCTAAACCACTCTAATGCTCTAAAATTTT
This sequence comes from Lepisma saccharinum, assembly GCF_977018435.1. Lineage (NCBI taxonomy): Eukaryota > Metazoa > Arthropoda > Insecta > Zygentoma > Lepismatidae > Lepisma > Lepisma saccharinum. The sequence continues at coordinate 38,187,186 of NC_139250.1, read as the reverse complement.
GCAATAACCAGAGACTTTTTTCATCATCAAACATCTTCATAATGGCATGATTCACACCTCCCCATGATGCAAATTTCAATCTCTGATCTACCTTGCAAGGTCCTCTACAACAAAACCTACTGATATGGATGCCATGCCATGTAACTGGTAACCAACAAACAGTTATGTTAGCACACATTATGGATATTCACTGGCTGCGCAGAGCCGTTTACATCTCTCTAACACTTTCACAAAGTGGGCGACATTGCAAAGTTTACCCATGATTACTAGGCTCCGGAGAACACAAGATTCTAAAATACCTCAGGGCTTGCGGGGTGTGTGTATAGGACCAACCAGGTGACCAGGATGCGGGTGACCCATTACAAAGTGAGAAAAGGAAATTACAAGAGATAAGAGATGTTTATTACTTATTTAACACAAATTCTCGAAATTTAACAAAATAAATACAAAAGGGCTTTTCTTCCTTTCAGTGATATCCAGGCTCTTCACTAACCTGGTGACAACAATATACATCTTTCTATAACAAATTCTAATGTGTTAGATCCTAAATAAACCTTTTTATCTCAGTTAGCCACCTAGAGAAGCCAATCTCATATTAAATTTAAACATGTTTATTTTAGTTAGGTTTCCAGACTTACTTGAAACGTTTGCCGGGTAATAGAATGTCAAAACTCCCTTCTCTCTTTCATGCGCATATGCTTAAAAGCTAAAAAGGGAAAGGAAAGAAACTGACCGGGGACTTCCTGGGGTTTGAACCTGGGAGTCGGTTTCTGAACTAAATAAAACTAGGTTAAATTAAAAATAAACCTTTCCCCCCCTCCTACCTTCCGAACATATGCTTATTTAAGGAAAGGAAAAATGGAGGGGAAAGGAAACCGACCAGGGGACTTTCTGGGGATTGAACCTGGGAGTCGGTTCCATCACAAAATACAAAGCAAAAAGAGGGGAGGAAAGAAAAGAACCAGCCGGGGACTACCCTGGTGTTGAACCTGGGAACCAGAACTTTACTGGGCCACATCTTTTACAGGTCTCTGGTCAGAGACCACCTGGGGTTTGAACCTGGGAACCAGAAACCTTGGGATACCCAGCTGGGGGCTTCCCGAGGATTGCTCCTGGGAACCGGGTCATTAAGGGCTTCATCTTTTGAGGAGGGACCTGGCCCGGGGCTTCCCGGGTTTTGAAAATGGGAACCAAGTCCTCCATTACTGCTACTGGGCTTCTCTGGCAAGTACGCCGTTTCCTGGATGTCTGCCAGTTGACATCAGGGAGCCATAAAGAGACTGATTTTTCGGTCCGTGTGAGCTACTTATATAGTTAAAGCAGGTGGCGCTGATGTACCTAACTACGTAACAAATTTACACGTAGCAAACCTCATATATTTACATATTGCAAACTGTGATAAATTAGATTACCCAAATCCTTACTGTTAAAAACCCTAAACGCCAGAAAATATACAGGTCAAAGAACACAGCTGATATAAAGAATTAACTAAGCTTTTTAGACAACAATGAGTCTTGGCAGATAAGATAACACTACAATGAACGATTATGCAGCATTTCAACAATCAGAAAAAAGGAGTTATCAAATCTATGCTGACAAAACGAAAACAGTGTGTTTAATGAAAAAGATATTGTAACTGTGGGCACGTAACAACCTTCTATTCTTATCTTGCACCTTCACCCAGGATTTGGAAAATCAAATACCACCATTCAGTTACATTCCCATATGTTCCAGTCTCAACAAAGATCAGATAACTTTTCAATAATTAACTCAGAGTTGTCATCCAAGCACTTAATCCACATTAACCTGTGTCTTCATCCCCTCTTCCACCACTCCACACCCACAATATAACAGATGCTGTTTTCATCACCTGTCAAACCAGAACTTTGGATTTTCCACAATAACAGAACACAACCAGACTCATAGAGACCTCTTGTAAGAGACAATTGTCTGCTATTACTGTATGGAGCACTTGTAAAACAATATAGCAGACAGGCCTGTGAGCACAAACATGGAAGAGCATATTATGATGAAATTCTTCTCCATAGTGTAAAAGCATGGTAGCATCGTCGCCTTCTAATCAAGGAGCATAGATGCCGACTCCATGGGACTTGGGGAGGCTCGAGCCCCCCCAATATTAATGATGTTGGGGCAGAGCCACTCAACTAATTTTGCTTAAGAGGATCTAATGTATAATTTCGCTTATCTTGTAAAGTTTACTCTGTATTGTGCCACATGAACTTAACTTTACATACACATTTGAAATGTTCTAGACCATCAACTTTGGTCGGCTGAGACCGCTAAACCATCATCTCTGGGCGGTCTATGACTGGAGACAGTAAACACATGACTTATTACTATATACTAAGTATATAATTATGAGTATTGTTAACATTTTTACTTAAAAGAGTTTCTAAATAACGACGTGATATGACAATTATACCAGTATGTTGTTTAGTGAATTCTGAAAAATTTGAGGTCGTAAATCTCGAAATCTCTTCCTCTAGTCCAAAGAATAAGGCGAAAATAATTCTAAAGTCTTTGAGTTTAATTAACACTGGCTTGCAGTAAAGTACGCAAGCAAAGCTTATGAAAAGTCTGTATTGCAAAAGTGGGAACGCCTATGATCAAATGCATTGTTGCTAAAGCAAGCATTCTATGTGTTTTTTTATAATTGCAAAATTAAATTTAAGAAGTAAAATACTGTAGCAAGAACAAAAAAGTAACACTATTTTATTGCGATTTGTGTTAGCATTTATGTAAATAATTAAGTAAAATTATTAAATATTGTAAATATTCGTTATTTTTATGGGTACATCAACACTAAGGTTATTTGCACCTGTCACATGTCCTTTCTTTACAAGTCTGTTGCGGACATTAAAACACACCAATGCCCTTGCCGGGACTCGAACCCGAGACCTACCGATCAAATCGAGTTGAGTCAACCACCCAACATGCTCGGCTACTGAGGCCAGCAATAAACTGTTAGGTTGGCCTCTTAATGTAAATACATAGCCTATTTTTCAATAAAAATGTTAATTGTTATCTAAAAAAACAAATGAGCAGACACAAAAGACATAAAAAAATTTTAAACATTTTCTAAAAGTTTTTCATGTTACATTTCATTCGCATGAGGAATATAATAGCTGCTTAAAAACTGCTATACAAAGACGTAATTTTTATTTTTAAAAAAGGGAGGGAATGAGTCATTCTCTCATTTATTTCAGTGATCAGAGCCCCCCCAATAATTTTGACAATTCGGCGCCCCTGTCAAGGAGTACCAGATTTGATTCCCGGTGGAGGCACATAGTGGTTCGGATCATGATTTAAAGTGTAGGTCTAGTCTCAATTAGCCTTATTGTGTATAAAGTTGACTTAAAATACCAAATCAATCAATCAATCAATCACTCAATCAACCATCTTGTAAAAACGAGTGAAATTCACAGACACTGCAAGCATAGTACAGTGATAGGACTATTACCCATAGTAAAACATTTGGATGATGATATCAGTATAAAGACAGCCATACATCAGTCTCTGCTGAAATGGCTCGGAGTGTAATGTAGTCATTCTCATAATTTTTCAGTAAGTAGAATAACTGACCCTTGAAATTCGATGCCTAACATTTTGTCAACTTGCAGAATAGATATATCATTCTGTCAGAAGACAATCACAGAAATGGCCTGGCTTCATTACAATGGGCATTCTGTTTCTGCGAGGCAACAGGCGAGCGCATACTGCTCACCACATAATTTGCGCACTACAGGGACTTAGCGGGAAGTTACTGTCACACATCCCCTTACTGTCGTGATCTTGCTCCAAGCTATATCCACCTGTTTGCACCCTTAAAGGAGTTCTTCATAAATCAGCATTCAGCAGTCACAAAGAGATCAGCTTTCAGATCATGGTCTGACATATTAAGAAATATTTCTACACTGCTGGTATCCAAGCACAAGTGAAATGCTGGGATAAATGTATTTGTGTAGAGGAAGATTACATCGAGAACTAAAGTCTTTTCCAGACGTCCAAATGAGTTCCATTATTCTGAAAATTTCAAAATCACAGTTTGACTTATACATTCAGACCATGGAAGACAGCAACTCCCTCACCGAAAAGTGTACACAAAATTCTAATGTAATTTACATTCTCATCTGCATCCTGTGTAATGTTTTCCATCTTGGAGAAACTGTTGCACTTCTGTGACTCTGTTATTACATGGCAGCTATTTACTTGGCTTACAATTTTCTGAGGGTCTTGTTAAATATTAAATTTGAATCAGTTTGTCAGTAATTGATTTTAACATGAAGTGGTGGGTACCACATTGAGAAGACATATTCTCATGTCTGGAAAGGTTCATGCAAATACAGATATTTTAATATGCATGGTTCAAAGCTACAGAACCCTTTCTTTAATACTACTAGTTGGTGTACAATAGAACATATTGAGATTTTGTGGCAGTTGATTTCCATTTAGTATTTCCAGTATATATGCATGTTTAACCAGCTTAAATTTATCCTCAACTAGGTTTAATGCAAGATGAATTTGAGTGTTGATCAGACCAGTTAATTGTTACATAAGTAACATGTTCTATTGTTGTGGATGCTAAGATTGCTATGGAAACAGGAAACCCCAACTGCCTTTCCAGATGATGACGAATGGGAACACAAAATCATTCAGCTTTCTCACACTAGAGTAAAATAAGGTTAAGAGGGATGACAACAAATTGGCTATAATGAAGATAGCCTAGACTGCCATCATATAAGTAGAAAGGAAGCAGCATATGATTTGTTGAAGGTTGGTGTTGTATGTGTTGAGCACTTTGTAGGTTTATTAATAAACATAAATATTTTAGCTACTATTTTTCACTGGCAAGAGGAAGGTTGTGAGACCTGGTTCTTTATTTACCACTTCTTCTTTTTATTATAGTACTTGTGTTATATTTAGGATAATATGGGTATGTATTATATATTATGTATATTTATATATAAATAAGTTAAGAACAAGATAATAGTCACCCTCTCGGCAAAACATGATGGGTTGTTAACTAGCAATCATCGCCTTGTAATCAAAGGATCAAGGGGTCCCAGGATCGATACCCAGTGGAGGCACAAGTGGTTTGAATTTCACTTTAAACTGTAGGTCCAGTTCCATTAGCCTTCCTGTGCATAAATGTGTACTTAAAACTAAAAATCAACTCAACTCAACTAACAATTCTGCAAGCAAAGATTCTGGGTTAGAGCTCTGCTTGATGCATGGTATTCCTTCCTAAGTTTTGCTGCCTCAGTTTCATCTAATCACTATGAATCCTCATCATAGTGAGAAACTTAATGAGAAACAAAATAAGATTAAATAACAAGAGTACTAAAGGAGACCATAATAGAAATATACATCACGCACACATGTATGTCTATATAAATATGTAGATATATCTAATGATTGGCGAGACATAGGAACCAAAAACTAAGAAGACAATTTAAGCTAGAAATCAATATCGAGTTAGGCAGAGGTAAGAATATAATCTTAGCTGATATTCATGAGCAGTAGTTTATCTTTTACTTTGTTTTTAACATTATAATAATTGAGAAGTGATTATTTGAGGTGGCACTTAATTCCCTGCTATAGCAAAGAAGAAAGGAAAAGTGGTGTCAAAGTTCACTATTTACTGCTTGGAAAGTTGAAATTTTAATTATCCTTTCCCTTTCATAATCATGAATTTCCTTTCTGAATTTTGATTTTTCAAAAAGGTTTTCAGGTGTTACTGTTTGAAAAAATGTATAAGGAAAGCAACATAGATGGAGTTTTCATTATCTCGTATTGTTCAGCATTTTTCTTTTGTTTAGGATTAAGAGGAAGGATATGATCAGATTTTTTTATGCAGTACCCCAAAATAAAAACTTGAATTGTTTGAATATATAGGTTGATTCTAAAGTGACTATACATTTCTGCATGAACAGGATTTATTGTACAAAATACCTTTAGCATGGCTCAGATGTTACCGACTGAGCTACTTTATATATATATCAAGTACATGCGTAACTTTTTAATTTTCAATTACAGTTACATTGTTCCTTCTATGGTATTATTACATTTATTTGTATACTTGATGCAAGGTCCCTCTAGTGCACTTCTTAAAATGTTATTTACCATGGCTACAGATATCTTAATCTCAGAGGATAGGTTCTTTATTCAAGAATTCCAAATAAGAAAGCGTTTTATAGACAAGAGGATATTGTTAATTGCGGATCTATATTCTGGAAACTATACACAATACAGAGACAATATAGAATGAAGATTGTATACATTGAAATATATATATATATATATATATACTTGATTGATTGATTTAAAAATTGTTTGGGTGTGTCGGCACTAAAGGCCATTTTGCACCCTTCTATGTATACGGGGAAATAGCCCCTTACCTAAAATTCTGACTCAAATCTTAAAAAGGGGTGTAAATAGCCCCTTGGGAAAAAATTAAAAGTGAAAGGTTGTAAAAAGACCTGCACGAGACAAACACAACACATTAAAAAGTCAGAACAAACAAACTAAAAACCTCCTTACAGATGGTGGTAGAGTCCAGCTCTTCGTAAAAAACTAAAAACATTTGATAAAATGCTGCTGTCATCACCCAAGAGGGATAACAAACAGCCGGAAAGGTTAAAAGTCTGCCGGAGGTAAGCAAGATCGACACATTCAACGAGAATGTGTCGAATGCTTAATAAAACATTGCAAACACGACACAATGGAGGGTCCAGCCCTTGCAGCAAGTGACTATGCGTTAGACGGCTGTGTCCTAGACGCAGGCAGGTAAGAATGACTTCTTCTCGCCGAGAGGGACGGGACGAGGAACGCCAAGCACCTGTGGTGGGCTTAATAGCGTGAAGCTTGTTCCCCGTTTCCGTATCCCACTCAGCCTGCCAAGTGTCAAGAAGGCGACAACGGAACACGTTCTGCAGGTCGCTAGCTGGCAAAAGGTGGACGAGAACATTGCCGTCTGCATCAGCAGACTTGGCGGCAGCATCAGCTGCTTCGTTCCCCTCAATGCCCACGTGGCTAGGGACCCAACAGAAGTGTACATCGGCACTGCTAAATAAGGACACAATCCGTCTGAATATGCGTTGCCGTACCGGATGCCGGGAATACGGCGAATCCAGGGTCTGCAACACGCTGGTCGAATCACTGCACACAAGGACTTTCTTCAGACCATTGACGTCTGCAAAGTCCAGTGCCTTTAGAATGGCGTACAACTCTGCCGTATAGATGGAACAGGCAGGATGTAGTAGGTAACTGGAACTTTGAGAGTCTAGGACGAAGGCGCAACCAACTGATTCGAATGTCTTGGACCCATCCATGTAAAACACATTAAAATTGGGGTGCTTCGCACGAAGTTCTAAAAACCGTTGCTGGTATACAACCATTGGTGTTTCTGCTTTTGGAAGGGCAGTCAGTGAAAAGTCGATAGAAGGTGAAGGAAACTCCCAGGTAGGGAGAGGCGGAATGAGTGGAGAGACGCCAGGAACATCACTGCCAACACCAAGTGCTGACAGAATCTCGTCTGCACGAAAACCAAATGGTCTAGTGACACTTGGGTGGAGCCGATACCTTGCCAGCCTACCCTAGTCTCAGATGGTGTGAAATGAAGGATGTGAAGGCATCGAGCGAAGATGGAGGAAGTAGTTAACTACCAGCCGCTGTCTTCGTAGAGACAGCGACGGCTCAGATGCCTCTACATACAAACTGGCGACTGGACTGGTCCGAAAGGCACCAGAGCACACACGTATACCAGCATGGTGGACAGTGTCTAGGATGCGAAGTCTAGATGGGCGGGCAGAAGAATACACAACACATCCATAATCTAGCTTCGACCTGATGAGAACACGGTACAGGCGAAGCAATACCGTCCTATCAGCACCCCAAGAAGTATGAGATAAAATGCGTAAAAGGTTGAGAACTTGAAGACAAGATAACTTTAACTGGCGAAGGTGAGGTAGCCATGTTAATTTTTTATCGAAAATGAGCCCCAGGAAGCGGACCTCATTCACGAAGCACAGGGGAGACTTCCCCATGTACAGGTCAGGATCGAAATGACAAGTACGCTGACAACAAAAGTGAACACACACGGATTTCTCGAAAGAGAAGGTGAAACCTGTTTGGGAGGACCACTCAACCAAACGGTTTATCGTCAGTTGGAGTTGACGAGAAGCTGATGCGAGATTCCGTGAGCGACAAAAGATCGCGAGGTCGTCTACATACAGTAGACCATGTACAGGGGCAGCAATGCTTGCCATAACACTGTTCACTGCTATGGCAAACAGAGTCACACTTAATATATATATATATATATATATACTGATTCCAAATTTACGTCGGTTATATTCTTCTTATACATATATGAATAATTGAAAGGAAATCTTGTTCTTCTTTCTTCTCGTAATTTCTGGGACAAGGTTTCTTCTTCCTTGATCTGGGAAAAGGCTTCTTCTTCTTTTCTTCTTTCTATTTTTGGAAAAGATTTCTTCTTCTTTTCCTCTTTCTATTTTTGAAAAAGACTTCTTCTTCTTCTTTTCTTCTTTCTAATTTTGAGAAGGCTTATTCTTCTTTTCCTTCTTCTAATTTATGGTCTTTCTTTTTAAAGCGTAATCTTATTTATTATATATATATGCGCTCGTTTTCCCCGATTCTTTGGCACAAAACTTAAGCTATACTTATAGAGAGAGTAGGGTCGACTAAACTGACAATAGCGCCACCTCCTATGTAACGAACAAACGGGGGATAGCCCAGGATCGCTAACAGCATGCGCTGCCTATGGCTCAGTGTGTCTAATAAGAAGCACAACTGTAAGTGCTTCGGGGCATCTAATTGACCACAGCGCCATCGAGGGATGGACAAATACAAAAGCTGACGATATTCTCCACGTCAGAGAATCAAAAAGAGAGAGAGATTTCTGAATTTATTTGCTCACTTATTAACTTTCCTAATTGTTTCATATAGGACTATATTCTTAATTCTCCTAATTGGCTATATACAACATTTTATTCACTCCTTCTATAATTTTTATACTCTTCCTTTATATATTTTGCATTTACTATAATGCGCTCGGGAAACATTTCTTCCTTGCATTTTTCATTGTGTCATCAGAAACTGGCACGTGACACAATATCCCCCTCCTTGAGGATGAGAAATTTATATACAGCGTGTTTACAATGAGACTCCAACATTTTGAAAGTCTATAACTTTTTCATTTTAAATTGTACAGCTGTGATTCCGGAAGCAGCAGAAGCAGAAACTCAAAAAGTTTATGTGGTAACGTTTTAGTGTGCGCAATAGCCATAGTGGCGCTGCAGCACTCGATTGTTTGAAAATGGAGATTCTAAACGAGCGTGCACAGGTTCATTCGAAAGGAGTCCACAGATGTCAGTAAGACAAGCAGTGAAGAACTGTGTGAACTGTCGACCGTTTCATACCAAGTTCTCTCGCTGCTTGTCTTACTGACGTCTGTGGACTCCTTTCGAATGATCTCCGCACATTTTCTACAACCTGTTCCTGGATTCTGGGTTTACCACCACAGTGTCCTTTCAAAACATTGCCGGTCGCCAAAAACTAATCACACCACTTCTTCATAGTCGTGAATGTCGGAGGATCCTTATTGTACACACGACGAAAGTTTCCTTGTACTTGAATAAGTGATTTCGTTTCTGCACACCACCACACAACCTGTGCACGCTCGTTTAGAATCTCCATTTTCAAACAATCGAGTGCTGCAGCGCCACTACGGCTATTGCGCACACTAAAACGATACCACATAAACTTTTTGAGGCTCTGCTTCTGCTGCTTCCGGAATCACAGCTGTAGAATTTAAAATGAAAAAGTTATAGACTTTCAAAATGTTGGAGTCTCATTGTGGACACGCTGTATATTGGGAAATTCATTTGTAAATTTGTAAATTTATAAATTTTTCCCTCGTTCTATGTGGCTTCTCTTATTATATCCATTAATTATTAACTAAGCTCTTTTTTTACTTTCTCCGTGCAGTTGTACCTCCTGACATTTTCCAGGTTCTCCATACTCTTGTAGCGATTTACTGCTATTTAGATCGCAAAATCGTACAACTTCCAACTCTGCGTGTTGGTAATTGCTCCGCTCAAAATAAGAGATAAAAAATCACTCATCATTTAATTCCCTGAACTTCAGACAGATGGCATCACTGACTATTTGCGAGATATTTCGTCGTAACCACGCCATCTGGAACTCGGACGTAACCAGGAAATGAAAGAGTGTGGGTATGTGCGTGTGCACAGCTGGAGTTGTGTCTTGTGCTTCGTATCGCCAACAGTCGTTATTCACGCGCTCCACTGCAAATGTTGCTTGGGGACGTAGTTTGAACTTTATCGTCCGGACTTGCTCTTCAGAACTCGTGATGAATTGCCGAGGTTTGTTGAATGTAAATCACGGGGCTTCGATGTAATATAGACGTCGCAACATTTCAAATATGGTACCAGTTGCCGAATTGACTCATGGAAAGGAACGCGCCATTTAACATTTTGCAGCAGGAGTGATATTGGAAATGGGTAAATGAGCTACTGCAGATTCTTACTACGAGGTACATACACCCATGTTGATTTGTCTACCAAAAGTGAAGGAAGTCGTCCCCTTTCAGAACCTAGATGTTTACCACACATAAAACGAACGTAGGCAAGTGATATTGTAGTTTCTGGTGAAGGTAAATAAATCTAGATTATCATAAGGTTTACCGTAGGGTATAACGCATTTTGGAAACTTGTGGCAGTACTGCGTTCTTAATTTTCAGGATCAACTTGTAAGCGGCAATATTCTTGTTTATCCCCAAATTGAAGTTAGGAATTGTGAAGTTCACAGGTAACTTTGAGGTGTCGCGAACAACGTGACAATAACCTCCACCCTATTGATTTTCTAACTTCTACCAAGATGCTTAAACAGACCACGGCCTTTGAGGTAGCAGAATAACGATCAAGCCCAGTCACGACTTTAAAATAAAAGCACCTTGCGAACTTGAACGTTACAAAATTTCTCTTTTCAGGAACCCATTTCCTTTACCGGGAAACATCAAGTAAAGAGGTTACAAATATTCCACCTTTATGTCCTTTGGAGTATTCTTTCGTTCCTGCTCCCGAAACCGTTCACTCACTGTTAAAGGAGTTTCAGGATGTGGTTACAGAACGTGTTGATGAATACAAATTAGACCCAGTTTCCATCCCTATTATAACTGATGTACCATTCCGTGCAAAACCTTTTCAGTTGAATCCGGCGCAAACAGTCATCTTACGTGCACAAATTGAAGATCTTTTATCGCATAACATTATTGAAGAATGTTCAAGTGCTTATGCATCGCCATGTTTTCTGGTGGATAAGAAGGATGGTGGACAACGTCTAGTTTGCTCTTATAAGCAATTAAATCGAGTAATAGCTTATGACAATTTTCCCCAGCCTAAGATTGATCTCATTTTTCAGCATTTACAATCAGCAAGGGTATTTTCATGTCTATACTTATGTAAAAGTTTTCATCAAATTCGTCTGGACGAACCAAGCAAAAATTTAACATCTTTTGTTACCACCTTTGGACAATACCGTTACACTAAAGTTTCTTTTGGAATAAATCTGGGCACGCAATTGTTAACATGTGCTTAGATAAGATTTTGGGCAAATTCAAATATAATTTCTTAATTAATTATGCTGATGATTTGCTTATTTACAGCCCTGATGAAACTACTCACCTTCAGCATCTTCAGTTGATATTACAAGCCTTACGTGAAGCGGGTCTAATGGTAAATCTGTCCAAATCCAAATGGTTGCAGAAGGAAGTTAAATATCTCGGGTATATTCTGCGTGAGGGTCAGCTTATTTTGGACCCTGCACGTATTTCCGTGATTCAAGACCTTCCTTCCCAGAAGAGTTTGAAAGCTCTTCAACTTATTCTTGGACTATTGGCGTATTATGCTAAGTTTATACCTTCGTACGCAGACATTACCAGTTTTTTGACCGACAAAAAGAAAAAGGGGGTCACCTTTGTTTGGACACAAGTAGTGTATATTGGCCGGTTCTACGCCATACTTGGTACGAGCTCTTTTTTTTTAAGGATTTAACCTCAGTGGTAGCATATTTTGACGATTTTTTTGTTGATTTTATAGCGTTTGACAACTTTTCAGTGCAATTTTCATCGCATCTAATTTTTTCCTACTCATACTTGGTACGAATGCCACGATCTTACGTGATATAACTTAACCTATCTTACGATTTTTTAACGATCTTCAGTGACCTATCATTTTTTATTTACGCACCGAACTAACTTACATTGGACTCCGTTTGTTTTAATATTTCAGTATTTTAAAGTTTTTTCACATATTTTATACAACCTAAAAAATGTGTTGATTTTTTTTTTAGTATGTGGCAAATTTTTTTACGAAAATTTTAAAAACTGTTCCGTCACCCTCTCGTTCTTCACGTCGTACGCGAAGGACTTCTCTGCACACGGTATCCTCGGGCAATGGACTGTTGAACTCGCAAACGATCTTGATGTTGGTTCGATCGTTGATAGGGGTAAAAAGACAGTTCTATGCCAGAAAATGATGCGTTTTTTGCAACCTTAACGGAAAATATCGTAAAGGCAAACGCGAAAGCGATAAGATAACTCTGTTTCCGGTCGCTATTTTGGATTTCCGAACATAGGTTCTATTCATACTTTACTCACATATAGGTGTACGTGATGAATTCGCAAACAGATTTTTCCTAAGTCTTACCGTTTCCAAGATAACCCCACTTCCGGTCGCCATTTTGGATTTCCGAACATAGGTTCTATTCATACTTTACTCACATATAGGTGTACGTGATGAATTCGCAAACAGATTTTTCCTAAGTCTTACCGTTTCCAAGATAACCCCACTTCCGGTCGCCATTTTGGATTTCCGAACATAGGTTCTATTCATACTTTACTCACATATAGGTGTACGTGATGAATTCGCAAACAGATTTTTCCTAAGTCTTACCGTTTCCAAGATAACCTCACTTCCGGTCACCATTTTGGATTTCCGAGCATAGGTTCTATTCATACTTTTTCTCACGTATAGGTGTACATGATGAATCCCCAAACAGATTTTTCCTAAGTCTTACTGTTTCCAAGATAACCCCACTTCCGGTCGCCATTTTCGTTTTCCGAGCATAGGTTCTATTCATATTTTATCTCACGTATAGGTGTACATGATGAATCCCCAAACAGATTTTTTCTAAGTCTTACTGTTTCCAAGATAACCCCACTTCCGGTCGCCATTTTGGATTTCCGACCATAGGTTCTATTCATATTTTTTCTCACGTATAGGCGTACGTGATGAATCCGTAAACAGATTTTTCCTAAGTCTCACCGTTTCCAAGATAACCCCAGTAGTGCAGGTGGACGGGTTGAACGTCATCAATTGGGGTTCAAAAAAACCTCAAAAATTTACTTTCTCTCCACGTTCCACGCCTCATTTATTGCGCTGACGATGTTTCACAGCGTAGAAAACAGCACCAAAACTTCAAAAACTCATTTTGATCATTTGGGGTTCTCCAAAATCTCAAAAAAAAAAACAAAAAAAAACTCACTTTCTCTCCACGTTCAGCGCCTCATTTATTGCGCTGACGATGTTTCACAGCGATGAAAACAGCATCAAAAAAACTTAAAAAAAAAAAACACTTTCTTTCCACGTTTCGCGCCTCATTTATTGCGCTGACACAGCGTGATGAGTAAATGCAGTTTCTCATCCTTGAAGGATAAATGCACCTTATCATAATTTTTTTCCAAGTCCCGGCCAATGTTTATATATCGTGACCTTTGTAAACCTCTCGGAACGATGTGATCTCTCTGCCACACACACACACGCCTCTCATTATTTCTGTATTGTGACGTGTTTATTTTGGTATGGGAGGACAGAGGACACCTAGACGATGCTAACGCAAGAAATCCCAGCTCTTTATGATCATCCTTTCGAAAGTTATGAGCGATGAAAAAAATATTTTGGCAATTGGCCCTCCCTTGACCCAGGACCTCTAAAAAAAAAACTTTGTACACGTACTCTGCATCATCAATATCGACAAAAGGGTCAACGGGGAGGATTTTTGCACTATCTCTCTCTCTCTCACTGTTTTTCGAGACATTAGCAATTTAACGCTGGACTTGGAAAATTTTTCGACAGAGGGGTCAAATTTGGTTCCATGACGACCTATGTTTATTTTATCAACGACTTTCTAAACGTTGCAACGTTGTGAGAAACGTTTCTCACAACGTTGCAACGTTTAGAAAGTCGTTGATTTTGTTTCTGTATTTTCCGTCGTTGGGTTTCCTCGTCATGTCGATCGTCGCGAATCCGAAATCGTCACTGTTCCAGCAAGAAGAGCAGCGTTCCGAAAATTGATTGATCAACAGGCCGTTGAGTTTAGATAACATGGAAGGTAGAAATTCATGATCTGCCTTGCGGTGTACAGTCTCCATTGTTTGCTTTCGGAAACCAAAGAGATTCATTGTCCTTGCTAGTTCTTTATTGTTAATATTACTTAGGAGTAATATTAACAAATGAAAATTATATTAAAGAGGAAATAAAAAGTAGGCTTAATTCAGGAAATGCATGTTACTTCTCTCTTCATAAAATTTTGTCTTCTCGTTTAATATCTAAGAAACTAAAAGTTAAAATATACAAAACAGTAATTTTGCCTGTAGTATTATATGGATGTGAAACTTGGTCCCTTACATTGAAAGAGGAACATAAATTGAGAGTATTTGAAAATAAGATCCTTAGGAAAATATTTGGACCTAAAAGGGATGAGGAGACAGGTGAGTGGAGAAGGTTACATAATTTAGAACTACATAATTTGTATTCATGTCCAGATATTATTAGAATAATTAAATCAAGAAGACTTAGGTGGGCAGGCCATGTGGCACGAATGGGAGAGGAAAGAGGAGTTTACAGGATTCTTGTTGGGAAACCTGATGGTAAGAGACCTGTAGGAAGGCCAAGACGAAGATGGAGGGACAACGTTGAGATGGACCTAAGGGAAATCGGTAGGGATGGAAAAGAGTATATACATCTTGCTCAAGATAGGGAAAGATGGAAGGCCTGTGTTGCTGCAGCCATGAACCTTCGGGTTTAAGAAGGCTAGAGAGTTAGTTAGTTAGTTCTTTATTGTGTATGTGATAATTTGAGACAGTTAAAGTTTTTTTTATTTTAGTTATAGTTATTTAAGTTTATTTTTTTCAATTGTATTGCCTACAATTTTTACTAATTTCTAAACGATAGTGTCCCCAAGGCAACGTGTGGATTCCACAAGACAAAATACATCTTTTATCGTCATGCGGATCTAATGCTACTTTCCTAACTTTGTTTGTTGTAATCACGTGGTCTACACTTTGGATTCTTTGTTCTATACTTAGTATCGTCGATTGTGAGTAAAGGCAATCGATGTAATCGTGGAAGGTGAGTTTTTTTCTCCACCGTATTTTTGCCCACACCTTTTGCTTTCTTCGTGACGCTACTCTCTGTTCTCATGGCATACATCTTCGAACACAAACCCGCGAACTCGACAATAATATCACCGTTACATTCATCTTTCAGTTTACCTAGGACTTTTTTGTTGAGGGAAGGAATTCCAAATCTGTTGGGTTGAGGATACGCAGAAGTATCGAAATACTCAAGCATGGAAGGATTTTTTTATGTCTTCATAGAGGTTAGGTGTTTGTATGCTGTAAATGAAGCTGTCGGTGTCCGTGTACAAAAGTGACATCTTATCATTGAAGAAGGGTTTCATCACGTCGTAATGAAATTCGAACATGTAAAGTTTCGACAAGTCGAAAACCGTTGCGCCAACGTAAATTGGTTTTCTGAATTTCATCAATTTTATATCTAGATTGAAAGTGCCAAATTCTCATTGTAAATTTTTCTCGACTTGAATCTAGGATCGGCCACCCACTTCATGCATTTATTTTTATCCGAAACCAATTTCACGTCTACATGATTCCGCACGTTTTCCATCGTCTTGCCATATACCGCGTTATTCATCAATTTAAAAAAATCTTTGTCTAAATCGGAAGTGGCAACCGTCCTATGTTGCGTGTTTGTTTCAATGTACGGTTTGAGCCACTCGGAATGTTTAAACCTGAGGACTCTTCTAACATTCGCTACCTTAACACCCTTCCCGATCAAGAATCGGAGATTCGAGTAATGAACAACGTATCTCTTTTTCCCTCTAGAGTCAATAAAAGCTTGCATTGATTAGAATGAGGCGAAGATTTGAACTCGGATGCCGGTGGTAAATCGCTGAACAGATCGTGTAAATGGTCGGGGAATTCGATATCCACCTCTGCGAAGAAGCCATACTATCACTATCATCGAAATTTTCTATGTCTATTGATGCCCATTCGAATCCCCCGTAAGGAAGTTTCTGTACCATGGCATGCCCGTAGAGATTATTGACGTCGGCGTAGAAGATGTAATTCGATGCTCGATTTGAATCATAATCTTCTTTCATGTGCACGTTGTTGGCTTTTGCATATCTCTGCACACATTGTACCATCCCGCCCCGAATCCCCCTCTCGATGAAAAGTAACATGTCCACGTCCGATATCAGTTCCAGCTTGACCTTTGTCTGGAATAACATTGCCGACCACGCTAATCCCGGTAGGCTGTAGAAATACGCTGGATCTAATTTATAAATATTCGTTGCCGTTTTCCTGAACGCTTGAAAAACATCCGCGAGTATCGTCACGTCTAATTTTAAGTAGGCATCGTGGTAGTCTCCGAGTGTCCTACATCCTAATTTCTCCCACATGAGTTGCGCGTGTTGGTATTCTTCGTCCGTGATTCCTTTCTCTCTGAGTCTGCTGTAAAATTCTCTTGGAGGTGGGAGAGCGTCGTCGTTAAATTTAGAACCATCACTAACATATTCGTAAGGATAAATCCCTTTACGTCTAACGAGTTCTATGTCTACGTTGGGAAAACTAGCTTTTGTAATTTTGAATTGTTCGTCGGTGAGTTTGTTCGCTAAAGCATCCAGACTTGCAGAGAGAAATCTATACGAATCCAGGAAGCGCATCTCGATTGTATTTTTCGTTCCCGGAATCGACACTTGCTTGCTGAGACTAATGTAGCGTTCTTCATTCTCGGCCAAGACACCTATACGTTTCGGATCGTAGCCAAGATGTCTCACCAGGTGGTGAAAATCATATCCGCTTCCGTTGTGAAAGAATATGGGGATGAATTTAGGTTTCTGGATTTTAAGATTGCACGTGTTGCAAATTCCACCTATGTAGTTTCCGCTGAAATGATCGTGGTGGAATATTTTTTTGTTCTCATCAGTGAAACTTTGATCACATACCGGACACACCTCAGTGGAATTGTAATTTTGAAGTTCATTTTCAGTTAAAGGTGCCATCGGTTTTGATGTAAGCAGTACGCTACCAATTACCTCAACCTCCTCCACCATTTTTTCCAGGAAGTGTTCGATTACATTTGGCCCGCGGTATATATATGCTTCATTTATTTTATCACGTCGCACAACAACATAGTCGAAACTATTAGGTTGATGAAGCTGGTACGGCGTTGTGGAGGAAATTTCAGGATCCGGTTCGCAGTAGGAGAGTGGTTTCAGGAAAGACTCGAAATCTGCGACGATGATTGCGGGATGTTCCAACAATGCCTTGTGCATTTTGAATTCTTCGACTTCGTTCGTTTCGGGCATCAACATTCTAGCCGGTCTGTTGTTGCCGCAATAAATTTTATGTTCGACAAGTTTATCGATAGCAATTTGACGTCCGGTGTAATTTTGATAATCGAGTTGTTTTCGATCGTCGAACATGGTTAGACATCTCGGACAAACTTCGATGCAATGTTCATGCTTGGTTGTTTGGCTTCCTAGTAATCGAGACATTGAACGAATTAGCATGTAATGATAGACATCCTCGTTGGAAATGAGAAGGAGATTTATTACACAAGCATCGTCATCGTCGATATCGCTTATCCTGACGGGATGCACTAGATATTTATCTGACGTGAAGGAATATACATTAATAGCGATGCGTTTTCCTGCACGATTTTCGAACTTTGTTATATCCGACAATGTCACCGGGTATTCAATGCCAGACATTACACTTTCAAACTCGGTCTCGTATTGCTTGTAATGATAAACCCGTTCTGGATGATTTGACCTATGAATCGGGTGAAGTTCTGCCAACACACACCAGAGAAAACACATTTTATCGCTGTTCTGTATATTTAACACAGCTCTCTTGTGTTGAATGTTCGGTGGAAGAGGAACGTAGCTGGAAGCGCGAAGAGGCGAGAATCGGTTCACGTAAACAGTTAACGTGTGAGGACTTCCACACAGAGACCATCCCGACCCTTTAGCCTCAAAATCGTCATGTTTCTTAACCAGCTCATTGGTAACTTTATAATAGAAGTTGTCTAAATTTTCGACGTCCGCCAAATGAAGAGTCTGGTTTTTTGTACGATGATAAAAAATACTCGTTGTGCCATCAACTTTCTCGTATTCAGAAAACAGAACAACGTATACTTTTATAGACTTGTTTTCAAGTTTATCTTTTAAAATATTTAGTACAGATGTTTTCGTTTCATCCAAGAAACTAAGGATGTCACGGCCTGGTTTTGACTTAATTGAAAAATCCTGGAGTTGGTCGTTGAATGCAGATCTAATTGGTTTGGGTTCATTGGATAATTTAATTTGCTTAGAAGTGGAAGCTTCCGTTTCTGAATTATCGATTTTCCTTTTCGATGCTTGTCCGGTCGATGGTTTGCAAATTTTGAGGTGTTTACTTAAATTTGCAATGCTGATCATTTTTCCGCATCGAGCACAAGGCTTAGAAGGTAAGGAACGATTAATTCTCGAACCTGTTTCGCTACATCTTGCCCTGTGCTTGCTAATATTAGTTTTAGATATTAATTTTTCGCAAGTAACACATTTAGTTTTATCATTTTTATGATTGAAACTGGTGGTGGATGCCATTGCTTTCTCCAAAATCACAGAAATCAAAAAGTCTAGTATATAGCGATACAATTTTCAGGTATGTTATTTTATATAGAATTTCTTGGAGTGATTACAAAACTCAAAAATTCAATCTACTGTAAATAGAATTTCAGGTATGTTATTTATATAGAATTTCTTGTGTGCGAATACAAAAACTCAAGAATTCAATCTACTGTGAATACAATTTTCAGGTATGTTATTTTATATAGAATTTCTTCAGGTGATTACAAAACTCAAAAAAAATCAATCTGCTGTGAATATAATTGTCAGGTATGTTATTTTATATAGAATTTTCTCAGGGCGAATACAAAACTCAAAAATCCGAGACAGTTCAGTTTTAACGTGTTCATAATTTGAAAAAAAAAATGCAAAACACGCCTTGGAGATTTCAACCAATCCACTTTACTAGATTGGGGAAACTCTAACTATTGTTATTTGGAACCTTTAACCTTTTTTTTGGTGACGTAGAGTACGCGTAGAGAGGTCGGGTTTAGTGCGTCGGTCGAGTCTCGGTGTCCTCTGTCCTCCCATACCAAAATAAACATAGGTCGTCATGGAACAAAAAAATTTGACCCCTCTGTCGAAAAATTTTCCAAGTCCAGCGTTAAAAAAATCTTAAATTGCAAATATTTCGAAAATGGTAAGAGTTATCGAAAAAATATATCGAAAAACACCCCCATACGGCATCGTTAGATGCCCCCTGTCGATTTTGGAGGTGTAGAATACGTGTACCAAGTTTTGGTGGTCCTGGGGTCAAGGGGTAAGAAGTTAGCCCACCCCCTCCCAAAAACTTTGATCACTCGTAACTTTTGAACGAATAGTCGTAGAGAGGTCGGGTTTAGTGCGTCGGTCGAGTCTCGGTGTCCTCTGTCCACCCATACCAAAATAAACATAGGTCGTCATGGAACCAAATTTGACCCCTCTGTCGAAAAATTTTCCAAGTCCAGCGTTAAATTGCTAATGTCTCGAAAAACAGTGAGAGAGAGAGAGATAGTGCAAAAATCCTCCCCGTTGACCCTTTTGTCGATATTGGTGATGCAGAGTACGTGTACAAAGTTTTTTTTAGAGGTCCTGGGTCAAGGGAGGGCCAATTGCCAAAATATTTTTTTCATCGCTCGTAACTTTCGAAAGGATGATCATAAAGAGCTGTGATTTCTTGCGTTAGCATCGTCTAGGTGTCCTCTGTCCTCCCATACCAAAATAAACACGTCACAATACAGAAATAATGAGAGGCGTGTGTGTGTGTGGCAGAGAGATCACATCGTTCCGAGAGGTTTACAAAGGTCACGATATATAAACATTGGCCGGGACTTGGAAAAAAATTATGATAAGGTGCATTCATCCTTCAAGGATGAGAAAGTGCATTTACTCATCACGCTGTGTCAGCGCAATAAATGAGGCGCGAAGCGTGGAAAGAAAGTTTTTTTTTTTTTAAGTTTTTTTGATGCTGTTTTCATCGCTGTGAAACATCGTCAGCGCAATAAATGAGGCGCTGAACGTGGAGAGAAAGTGAGTTTTTTTTTGTTTTTTTTTTGAGATTTTGGAGAACCCCAAATGATCAAAATGAGTTTTTGAAGTTTTGGTGCTGTTTTCTACGCTGTGAAACATCGTCAGCGCAATAAATGAGGCGTGGAACGTGGAGAGAAAGTAAGTTTTTGAGGTTTTTTTGAACCCCAATTGATGACGTTCAACCCGTCCACCTGCACTACTGGGGTTATCTTGGAAACGGTGAGACTTAGGAAAAATCTGTTTACGGATTCATCACGTACGCCTATACGTGAGAAAAAATATGAATAGAACCTATGGTCGGAAATCCAAAATGGCGACCGGAAGTGGGGTTATCTTGGAAACAGTAAGACTTAGAAAAAATCTGTTTGGGGATTCATCATGTACACCTATACGTGAGATAAAATATGAATAGAACCTATGCTCGGAAAACGAAAATGGCGACCGGAAGTGGGGTTATCTTGGAAACAGTAAGACTTAGGAAAAATCTGTTTGGGGATTCATCATGTACACCTATACGTGAGAAAAAGTATGAATAGAACCTATGCTCGGAAATCCAAAATGGCGACCGGAAGTGAGGTTATCTTGGAAACGGTAAGACTTAGGAAAAATCTGTTTGCGAATTCATCACGTACACCTATATGTGAGTAAAGTATGAATAGAACCTATGTTCGGAAATCCAAAATGGCGACCGGAAGTGGGGTTATCTTGGAAACGGTAAGACTTAGGAAAAATCTGTTTGCGAATTCATCACGTACACCTATATGTGAGTAAAGTATGAATAGAACCTATGTTCGGAAATCCAAAATGGCGACCGGAAGTGGGGTTATCTTGGAAACGGTAAGACTTAGGAAAAATCTGTTTGCGAATTCATCACGTACACCTATATGTGAGTAAAGTATGAATAGAACCTATGTTCGGAAATCCAAAATAGCGACCGGAAACAGAGTTATCTTATCACTTTCGCGTTTGCCTTTACGATATTTTCCGTTAAGGTTGCAAAAAACGCATCATTTTCTGGCATAGAACTGTCTTTTTACCCCTATCAACGATCGAACCAACATCAAGATCGTTTGCGAGTTCAACAGTCCATTGCCCGAGGATACCGTGTGCAGAGAAGTCCTTCGCGTACGACGTGAAGAACGAGAGGGTGACGGAACAGTTTTTAAAATTTTCGTAAAAAAAAATTGCCACATACTAAAAAAAATCAACACATTTTTTAGGTTATGTAAAATATGTGAAAAAACTTTAAAATACTGAAATATTAAAACAAACGGAGTCCAATGTAAGTTAGTTCGGTGCGTAAATAAAAAAAATGATAGGTCACTGAAGATCGTAAAAAAATCGTAAGATAGGTTAAGTTATATCACGTAAGATCGTGGCATTCGTACCAAGTATGAGTAGGAAAAAAATTAGATGCGATGAAAATTGCACTGAAAAGTTGTCAGACGCTATAAAATCAACAAAAAAATCGTCAAAATATGCTACCACTGAGGTTAAATCCATAAAAAAAAAGAGCTCGTACCAAGTATGGCGTAGAACCGGCCAATATACACTACTGACACATGACGATCAAATTCAATTTGACAAACTTAAACGGGTGTTCCTGGAACATACTGTGTTGGCATTGCCAGACTTCTCTCGTGAGTTTGTCTTACAGTGTGATGCTTCTAGTTTGGCACTTGGGGCTACCCTCAATCAACAAGAGCCTAATGGTTCCTTGCGTCCCATTGCTTTCGCTTCTCGTAAGCGTACCGACCTGGAACGGTGCCAGTCAATCTATGAGGCTGAATGCTGCACCATCGTTTTTGGTCTAAAGAAATTTGAAACATACCTTACGGCAAAACCCTTTACATTACAGACCAACAACCAGGCCTTATCATGGCTTCTTCGACACCCGGAACAATATGGAAAATTCGGTCGCTGGTTGTTATTTTTGTCCCGCTTTTCTTACCTTGTTGAACACATTCTTTCCCGTCTCAATCCCGTAGCTGATTGCCTCTCCCGTATGTTTTGTCCAGAGGAATTTCAATCTTCACAAATACCTACAACTTCTCTGGCTTGTGCAGCCCCGAAACTTCAAATTATTCCTTTTAACAAAACAGATATTATTGATTTGCAACAAAAGGACACCCAGTTAATCCCTATCATCCAAGCACTTAAGTCAGGTCGACCAGATAAATATTATGCCTTATACCAAGATCTTTTGGTATGGCAACCTCCTCGTTCAAATTCGTCATTGGTTGTTGTTCCTCAGTCTTTGCAGCATTTAATATGTCATTATTATCACGACACACCTTGTGGTGGTTCACACCTTGGCATAAATAAATGTACAAAACAGATCAATTCTATCTATTGGTGGCCTACATGTCGCCAGGACATTAAGCAATATATTCGAACTTGTGATGTTTGTCAGAAGGCTAAATTGGCGATTCGTAAGCCTCCGGGCTTTCAGTCTTCGGAAGTTATTCGACATCCTTGGCGTCACCTATATATAGACCTTGTGGGACCCTTAGTCCGTTCTTCCAGAGGAAATAATTTCATTTTGGTAGTAGTGGATGCATTCTCGAAATGGGTTTCATTATATCCGATTCGTTCTGCTACCTCTCTTCAAGTGGTTGAAAAACTTCGCTCCTTGTTTCTTACCTTTGGTGCACCCTGTGAACTACTTTCTGATAAAGCTTCCTACTTCAGGTCTCGTCTTTTAAATAACTTTCTATTTGAGTCACAAGTCAAACATATATACACAAGTGCCTATTACCCGAATCCATATTTAGCCGAACGTTTTATTCGTAACCTTAAGGCATCACTCATCAGTTACCATTCCGACGATCACACTAAATGGGATATTCATCTTCAGGCTATTGCTTTTGCATTCAATACTGCTGTTCACGATAGCATTCAGACATACATTTTAATAGTATTGGTGTAGTATAATGTCATTTTTTTATTATATGGTTTAAAAGGCCATTTGCATATAATCAATTTTCATACATTTAATTTTTCATTGGCAATATTTTTTTTCTTCATCTAAGAGGCTTTAACTTTACCCTCACTTGCTTTTGCATATAAACTTAACCTTGACTTTAGATAAATTGTAAAGATGCTCATTCAGTTAACGTCCCTTCTTCAATCAATCTTTCCTCTTTCTATCCTATATGCTCTTCTCTTCAATATTTTAATTTAAGGTTGTTTTTCTTTTCATGTTTTTTACGGAGGAAACATTCGTCTATCTCATTTGCCAATAGACCCTGGAATATTTAGGACACGTACATGGATTATTACATCTTTTGCATCATACATCATGTCATCGCTTATGCAACTACATTTTCAGTATTATGATGCTTCTTTGGATATATTGTATAGATCTACAAACAACGCATATTCTACGCAAAATTTTCTTTCAGGATCAACATAATCTTTCTATATATATTATTTTTCAATTGCATAAAAGCTAATACCTTTGATGGTCATAATGTCAATGTGTAATTATAACCTTATATTTATTACTGGTTAATATCGTTAATTTAAACATTTTTGTATTTAGTCACTTTTGTATTGTCATTCATCGCTTGATGGACATCATACATATGTCATTAACTTTTATTTAAGTGCACATATATGTATGTATATTCCTTGGTGGTATTCCTTTTGTAGTTTTATACTATGTGCATTTCTCATGTGTTGTCAAAATACTTAGTATGGAATCTTCAATTCCTTGCTTTATATTAAGATTATTGGGTATGCATTTATAAAAATCGATTCAACTTTGAACTTGTCCTTTTGATGTGGACAAATGATTTGCCATTATTTAAACTTGTGTATTCATATTTCCTAGGTCTTATCTATTTCTTATCCAGGTGTAAACAAGGTTTTTGAATATTTAAATTAATGATATGTGTTGGGTGGTTATTACCTTTTAGAGGCTTGATATTTGTAAAGATGCTAAAGTGGGAAATTTTTTTCATTGCCAGTCCGGGGAGAATTTGTAGCGATTTATTGCTATTTAGATCGCAAAATCGTACAACTTCCAACTCTGCATGTTGGTAATTGCTCCGCTCAAAATAAGAGATAAAAATCACTCATCATTTAATTCCCTGAACTTCCGACAGATGGCATCACTGACTATTTGCGAGATATTTCGGCGTAATCACGCCATCTGGAACTCGGACGTAACCAGGAAATGAAAGAGTGTGGGTATGTGCGTGTGCACAGCTAGAGTTGCGTCTTGCACTTCGTATCGCCAACAGTCGTTATTCACGCGCTCCACTGCAAATGTTGCTTGGGGACGTAGTTTGAACTTTATCGTCCGGACTTGCTCTTCAGAACTCGTGATGAATTGCCGAGGTTTGTTGAATGTAAATCATGGGGCTTCGATGTAATATAGACGTCGCAACATTTCAAATATGGTACCAATTGCCGAATTGACGCATGGAAAGGAAATCGCCATTTAGCAGTTTGCAGCAGGAGTGATATTGGAAATGGGTAAATGAGCTACTGCAGATTCTTACGTCTACCAATAGTGAAGGAAGTCGTCCCCTTTCAGAACCTAGAAGTTTACCACACATAAAACGAAGGTAGGCAAGTGATATTGTAGTTTTTGGTGAAGGTTAATAAATCTAGATTATCATAAGGTTTATCGTAGCGTATAACGCATTTTGGAAACTTGTGGCAGTACTGCATTCTTAATTTTCAGGATCAACTTGTAAGCGGCAATATTCTTGTATTTATCCCCAAATTGAAGTTAGGAATTGCGAAGTTCATAGGTAACTTTGAGGTGTCGCGAACAACGTGACAATAACCTCCACCCAATTGATTTTGTAACTTCTACCAAGGTGCTTGAACAGACCACGGCCTTTGAGGTAGCAGAATAACGATCAAGCCCAGTCACGACTTTAAAATAAAAGTACCTTGCAAACTTGAACGTTTCACATTGTAGTAGAAGCCTAAATTACAATAATATATTCAGGAACAAAAGACAAAACTTAATTAAAATAATTTACATGTAAATTCTGCTCTTCTGTTTTAGTGGTAAATTCCCTTATAACATCTTCGTAAAAAGAGGGCAATGCTTTAATTTTCAAAAGCAGCTCTTTTTCAATGGATAATATACCCAAGTGCACTTAGTCTTCCTTGTGATTGGGTTGCTCTAATATCATTATTAATTCTACTTAATGCTGAAAAAGATCGTTACACTGATGCAGTTGAAACTGGTATTGACAAAATGAGTGTAGCCAACTTGTAAGTTTTACTCATAATGTTATGAATATTGTACGTGTTCATAAATGGTACTAGTTCATGTACAGGTTTATTTTCAAACTCGGGGCAAGAATAGAGAGTAATCAACTCATTCTTTAGCTTTACAAAGTGAAATAATAATCCTGTATCACACCCTCTGTTTCATTTTCCGTCATTTTTTAAAACATATTTCAAGAAAATACTACACTAAGCCATGTGGAACTTTGAAAGAGGCCCAGAAATAAAAATAAACCAAACTTTAAACTAAATGTGTACCTCCAAGGAAAAAAATCAATCGCTGCCACCTCTTTGTTCAACAAAACAACAAGCATACTCTTCTCTGCAGCTGTTACCTCACAGCATGCAGCCAACGCGATATTCACGCATTGTGAAAGGGAAGAAGCACGGGAGCAGCGCTTGCCCACGTTAAATCTTCCTTCGCTGATGCATCAGACAGCTTGATCTGCGACGACATTAATGAGCATTTGTACATTCTAATTTCTTCATATAGGAGAAGTATTTATTTTACATGAGAGAGCTCAACTAAACTTATATTACATTTCTTGGATCTGAAGTGAAAGAACGTAATTATTATTTCCCCACAATTGACGCATGCATCGCGTGTGCCCAGAATACGCCTCTGTTTCTAAAGGATCCATCAACGCGGAGCTAGTAAGTTAACAAACGTGGGTTGTTTCATTGTTGGGCAAATTTAAAAGTTCGGTTTCTTTCTGGACAAACCCTGTATAAGGTGTCGACTTTTTGGTGCTGCAACTTTTTTCGTACATGAGGTTTGCTCTACTGCCCCATCTTGTTGTCACATCATGCTGATTTGGACTTTGAAACTTTCGAGGGTGGGCAGTTTTCTCGCTCATGGGTGTACATAATGTTGGTGATAATCAAACAAATTTTTATGCAGAGTTCCAATAGTCTCTCTCCATTGTTATTTAACACTTCTTCTCCATGCTTTTCAATTACTTTCCCCAGCATTCTGTTTTATTTCCCACTCTGGCATGCATATGTCTTAGGATAAGAACTTCTTTATCTATGTCTTCAATAGTTCTTTGTAGTATTTCATAAAACTGATCTTTGTTGTTTGAAATTTCATCCTCGTTAAGGGCATATACACTATCAATATAGTTAATTATTCTTTCTGCTCTAAAATGTCTACTGCCATTATTATCTCATTTATAAATTTTCATCCGTTGATATATTCTTTCTTGTTTTGGTACTCCTGTATAGAATAGTAGAATGTTATCATAAAGTTCTTCAATTCCATTACCTTTCGTCTTTGTTTCTGTAACTGCAAGGTATTTCACTTTTGTTTCCTTTAGCTCTCTTACTAAATTCACATTATTTCCCATTTAGAGCCCTTACATTCCATGTTCCAACATTCACAGATCCATATCCTCGTCAATTCGTCGTAATCATGATCTGTCCAGCTTGTTGTCTTGTTCTTCTTATGGCATTGTAGGTTCAAATGTGCAGGGGATTGGCCCACAGCATTCTAGCCCAGTGGAAGGGCTGCCTTCTGTCAGCCTCTGGGCTTGCAGTGAGCATAACTGTTGTGCTCTATGTATATGTTTTACGGGTAGAGGTCATGTCTCTCACTCCAACCCTCCTCCTTTCTCATCAAAGCTTGGGACTGGCAATGGTGGGTTTTTTACTCCTTGCAACATTTTTTTTTTGATATTGTAGAAAATTTCAGGGTCGATCCATACCAAATTGTCCAGCGCTGGTTGTTTCACCATTTTTAAAATAAAAAATTTTTGTGTTGTAACTCATATGCAAGGGTAGTTCAAAACAAGCATTATTTTTCTAAAACTTCACTGTCTTTGCAAATGGTGGCTAATCTTGTTTAATGACCTGTAGCATTTTTGTCCTTTGCTGACAATTGCAATAATTATGATAACTCATCTAATAAAAATGATAGAAATGTTTTCAGTACATTTCAAGGTACATTTTATGTTCTGCACATTCTTTCTAATTCAAGTGGCTAAAATTTAGAGTCAAAAATGATGTTCAATTTTGATTCATTTTTTTTAGTAGAAGCAGAAGAGTTTTCTGCCATATGTTTTGTAGGCACTGATAGATCATAGTCTCAAAATTCATCAAAGAATGATGTGATGTCAACAGCAATGGACTAGGGAGTTTCAAAATGGCATTTCTTCTGTGACACTCTCTCTTCAACCAGGTCAAGGACATTGCATAGTGGTGCCAGAGGCCATTGTAGCAGTTGAAGCCAAAGTGAAAGAAAATTGGCATGTAACAATGGATGAAATAGCTGCCTGTATGAATCAGCATGTCATATGTCCATGATGTTCTGCTGTTCCATAAAATTTCTGCTGAGAGGTTAGGACAGCAGCTGTCTGCAGAAATGAAACAACTACATATTGATGCATGTGGGGTGATTGAGCATTGGTTTTCAGCTGAAGTTGATGACTTTCTAGGACGAATTGTCACTGGAGATGAAACCTGGGTCCACTACCATCAATCAAAAACCAAAAAATTAACAAGTAATGGAACCATAGTCCCTCAAAAAAATTATACAGGCAACCATCGGTGAGATAGGTTATATTGACACTCTTTTGGGATGAATGAGGATCATTTTGGAACACTACATATCCAGAGAGAAAATTGCCATCAGTGCAACATATGCAGATCTACTTAAGCACTAAAGTAAGAATCACGAACCTTCTGACCTTCTGTAAACAACCATCTCACTCCGAGTAACATATCACTCCATGCCAGCTGTTCGTGAATGGTGCGGCCATCATATGCTGCTCACTCGCAATCTTTTACGTAACATGGAGAAACGTATTCTTATTTTAACTGATAATCTACACATTGAAGTACGTATAATAAATTTTCTACAAGTGATTAAATACGTGTTCTTGTTCAAGAATGAACATATTTTTCTACGCCAAAAGTTCAATTTTTCTGGCACTGGATTAACAGATCCCCCTTCCCCCCTCCTCTTTCAGTATGACAGCGCCAAAGTTATACAAGAGAGAGGGGGAGAGAGATTCGTTTCAGTAATTCCAGCCTTTTGGTTTTATTTTCACCAAATTATTGCCCAACATTGTTGACATGTGGAGTATTGTTTTCTCCTTTGTGCAACAAATATACCGCCAGTTTTAGCAGAAGCTAAACAAAGATAAGCCGGGGAATAAAAAGAGATTGTTTATCTTTCTCTCGTTTTCTCGTGCACTAGAAAACAAGAAGACGATAATAAGCACATTATTTACGCTCGTCTCATGCAAGTAATGTATTTTCTTACCTTGGTTCAGCAGTTCCTTTTTGAACTTGAGGCATTTTCGGCACTAGACAGAGTACGGTCTACTCAACGTGGCACAAGAGGCGATTTAACATCAACTGCTAAAATTGGAGAGATCGTCATCAATCATCACTAACAACATCTTCTCCACAGTGGACAGGATGGCTCTTTGATTGAAAGAATACGAAAGCACCTTGCGTTGTATTGCATTTATCTCAAAATCGGTGCACTTGTTTATACGAGCAACAATGTGTTTCTCTTTTCGCGGGACTCACAACTTGACCAGTCGTTTTCCTTTCTTTCACCACAACGAAAATACAAAGATGCAGACACACAATTACACTTCGACACCAACTTCACTGCGACCATAGGATAGTACCGACACAACGTCACATAAACGTTAAGAACAACCTGCTTCTTGCCACTTTTGAAACGGCTGTATTTCAGAAAGACTACTCTGAAAACACGGGAGACCTTCCAGCACGCAAGGAAGTCGCCATGTTCGAAACTGGTTCTATTTCCTTGCTGTTCACGTGATCGATTGTAATTTATACAATAATCACGTATTATTATTATTATAAACAGAAACCTTTAATGAAAATATATTTTAAAATGTATAATCCAATGTAATTTACAAGTTTTTCTTCCATTAGCGTACTTTCATAGAATGGACTACTTGATGCGGAAGAAATCCGTTATTAGGCTGTTGCCAACCACAATACTTCTCACTAAGTACAGAAACGGAAGTGGTATGTCGATTGTCGGCATATGATAGTATATTTTCACATTGTCAGTGACGATCCTCCGGAGATGGGGAAGGGGGTGGGATGCGGGAGTCGATCTATAATACAGAGGTGATCACCATCTGGATGGTGACATCCTCACACTCCGGAATACTTTTGCAGGTGAAGGAGGGCAGGCCGTAGGGTGAGGGAGGTTGATTTAAAATGAACACCTCACAACAAGAGAGAAGAAAAATGTGACAATATTTAAAAATTCACCTCCAAATATGCATTTTATTTTATATGTAGCGTACAATAAAATGTGACTGCCTCAAAATATTTCTGTATTCTACAGTCTTCATTCCCCACTTTTATGCTTCTCTAAGTTGCCGTTTTAGTTTCCTTTGGTGTCTTTGCTGCATAATTATTAATTTAGTCAATCAAATCATATGTATTAGCTTACTTTCATTATCTATAATAATAAATCATAACACTTTCCAACATCAAATAAATTTAATGAAGAAACCCCAGTTTCAAAACGTAATTTATCTCATGTGTCACATTCTTTCAGGAAGGTTTTTTTAGTAAAATATTAGAGAAAATTAATCCTTTGGTACGGAACCGTCTTACTTCTGGGGGATAAGATGTACATTTTGTATTTGATTTTTTTTAATTTAGCATTTCTTTTCTTCCACTTTTGGCTAATCCCGACGATGAGAATGAGTGATCGTCAGATGAAATTGATGAAGGGACACTCAAAATAACACCCATGCCGGGATTCGAGCCAGGGAACTTTGGTGATGAGTCTGAAAGTCAGCCACCAGGCAAGATGTACATTTTTTTAACTTTTTTTTTTTAACATACATTCAATAACTTTCAACAGGTCATCACTCAGTGATACACTGCATATTCCGCATCTGTTGACAAATGGAATGTTTTTACACCTTGTAGGCTATGTGGATTATTTTTTCTTTCATAAGTTTGCAACACTGTTAGGGTACACGTGCTTTTGTTTACAGAAGGTCTTAAGTTTTATGATTCTCACTTTACTTTCATCCTGCAATCAAGTCTAAACAAAGGAGACCCTTGTGCAAATATTTGGTTGAACCATGATAATGCTCAAATCTAAACTGACTGTTCAACTGTTGCGACCATCCAAGATCTGTCTTCCACATCCACTGTATTCCCCAGACCTTGTATCCAGAGATTTTCACATCTTTGCATTAATAAAAGAGCCATTAGGAGGCACGTGTTCCCAATCCAATGAAGAGGTGATGTAAGCAGTGCACCAGTGGCAACCTCACAGACAAAATATGTTTTTTCTAGAGGCATGGATGCATTTTTCCACAGTGATGGAATACTAGTATTGTGTACCACGGGGATTATGTTGAAAAATTATGTAAGTGCATACCTTCTTATATTCAATAAATTTCAATGCAAGAAATATGTAAGTTTTTAATTTGATTCTGCCTGATATGATTATTTCCTCATAGTCAGTGTAAACTCTAATACAATGAGTATTTTCTGATAATCTTAATTTGTAAATAAATAAATAAAAACTATTCTTTTAATAAATACGGAGAAACTAGTACTCACTTTTATCCGCGAAGCTGTTTTTTCTTCTTTTTCGATTAATTTCAGTGGCCACTGCCACCATCCTCGTTGGAACTTGCTGCGCTGTTGCTTGGCGTGCGTCTTTTGTTCGTAGTTCTCTGGCTGCCGTTAGGTGCGCTGTTAGGTGCGCTGTGCGTCGTCTGCTATTTCCGGGCGATAACTGCTGCAGTAGTGGAATCCAAGTATGGTGCGCTTGCCCGCTATCGATGTTTAGTTCGTGCGGGAAGTGCATTATGGCGTGCGTTTCCTTGATTTTGGTGTCTATGAGCGTGTGGGCAGTGTGTTTGACTCGAACCTTTTGAATTTTATGGCTATTGTATTTGATATGTCTAGCAAGACCAGTAGTGGGTTGGGCTTTTTTCGCATCTGCTAGGTGCTGTTGGATTCTTTCATTGACAGATCTGATGGACCTGCCGATGTAATGAGCCTTGCATTCACACTCTGCATCATATACACCTGGGTTGTCAAGGGGGGAGAGGAAGTACCGTTTGTGCTTGTTCAGTTTATCAGTTATTTTGGAGTTGGGTTTGTGCGCTACTTTGATGCCAAATGGGAGAAGGGCTTTGGCTATGCGGTTGGAAGTGGTGGGATGGTAGGGGAAGGCAAACCATTTATATTGGTCGCTGGGGGTTGGTTGTGGCTGGGTTGCTTGTGGATGGGTTGATTGTGGTAGGTTAGGGTGTCTGACCTGTATTTCCGCCTTACTGCACCAAGTGGAAAGTTGTGATTCAGTGTAGCCATGTTTCAGGGCTATTTCTGTGATGGTGGCTATCTCCTCTCGTAGATCCTCTTCTTTGCTACAGTAGGAGAAGACTCTTCGATAAAAGTTTAGCCACACATTGGCTTTTTGCTTAGGGGGATGGCTAGAGAGAGCATGTATGTACTGGTTGCCTGCATGCGGTTTTTTTGTAGACGGTGGTTGTGAATTTGTTAAGTGCACGGCTGATGGTGATGTCCAGGAAGTTGATTTTACCAAGTTTTTCATGCTCTACGGTGAAGTTGAGCCTGGGGTGGATATTATTTAGTTTGTTCACTAGGAGGTTGAGTTCTTCTGCCTTTTTGTATACAACTATTGTGTCGTCTGCGTACCTTCCATATCGGATGTGCTGTAGTTCTGGAGTGTGGAGTATCTCTTTTTCAGCCAGGTGCATGACGATGTTGGCTAAAGGAGCTGATAGTGGGTTGCCCATCGCAAGGCCCTCGGATTGGTTGTAGAATTTATCTTCAAACTGAAAGTAATTGTGTTTTAGACAAACTTCCAATAGCCTGGTTATCTCTTGTACCTCTAGGGCCGGGATTCTGTTAGTTGTCAGCCATCTTTCCACCGAACGCAGTGCTAGGTCTATGGGGATTGAACTGTACATGTCTACTATATCAATGCTGGCTAATTTTGCACTGTCAGCTTGCACTATTGAAGTTACCAGATTTTTAGCATCGGCACTGTTGCGGAACACGTATGTAAGCTTGTGGTTGAAATGAGATATTTTGTTTTTTAGCCAGTTTGTTAGGTGAACTGTGGGGTAATTGAAGCCAGCTATTATAAGTCGCATGGGGATTCCAGGTTTAAGAGTTTTAGGAATGCCATAGGCAATGGCAGGTGAAGGGTGGGGATTGAGGAGGAATTTGAGGTCTTGTTCACTAAGTATGGCACTAGATTTCACTGCATTTTTCACAATTCTATTGTACCTGTCTGTGGGGGTCTTTTTTGATGACACTGTACGAGTCACTGTTTAGTTTGTCTATCACTTTCGTGGAGTAATCACCTTTGTGCATGATTACGAACTGGTTTGTTTTGTCAGACTTTAGACACCAAACATCATTGGTGTTCAGCCATTTGCCAAAATCGGAGAGGACAGAAGAGATTTCTTGGTGCACTGGATTAGGTTTCCTGGTTTTACTGTTGGTCATCACTTTTTGAAAAATTCCGGCTGCTGACGTTCTGATGTTTTCCGAATCTTGGGGTTTGGGAGCAAAACAAGCTGCTTTTTCTGCTGCACATATGAGGTCGAGGGTGGGTGGCTTACTGTTTTGTACATTAAACCTATCGCCGTAGGCAAGGAGTTCTTTGAAATTGTTGGGGATTGGGAGATTTGACAGATTTATTATGTTTTTTCCATGTCCGTCATCTGGGTTGATTGCATTCTCACTCGGCCATGTTCCTCCCAAGTGGTGAAGTTTGTTGCGTAAAGACCTAGTTTTTTGGTTTTCCAAGATTTGTAGCATGTATTCGATGTTATTCTTTGCATGCTCCCACTTAGCGGGTGATAGCGTGGTTTCCAGTCTATTTCTTTGTCGTTCGCACGTGTGAGACAGTCGGCGAATTTCAGCATGTTTGTCGGAAATAACGGCGGAAAGCGCACGTTTTTGTGAAATATGGATAACGTTCTTCATTCTGTAGCTGCTATTTTGCACTTTCCACTGGATGAACTTGAGAAAAACATCGCACCGTTTGCACACTTTGAAGAAAATTACGTCTAAACGACGCACAAGTAACTTACGTTCGTTCCGTTCGTTCCCGTAATTCCTTCACACGCGAAGGTTCTGTATTCATGATTGGGAAAAGAGAGACGCGGTAGTATATAAATACGGAGAAACTAGTACTCACTTTTATCCGCAAAGCTGTTTTTTCTTCTTTTTCGATTAATTTCAGTGGCCACTGCCACCATCCTCGTTGGAACTTGCTGTGCTGTTGCTTGGCGTGCGTCTTTTGTTCGTAGTTCTCTGGCTGCCGTTAGGTGCGCTGCTAGGTGCGCTGTGCATCTTGGTGCGTCGTCTGCTATTTCCGGGCGATAACTGCTGCAGTAGTGGAATCCAAGTATGGTGCGCTTGCCCGCTATCGATGTTTAGTTTGTGCGGGAAGTGCATTATGGCATGCGTTTCCTTGATTTTGGTGTCTATGAGCGTGTGGGCAGTGTGTTTGACTCGAACCTTTTGAATTTTATGGCTATTGTATTTGATATGTCTAGCAAGACCAGTAGTGGGTTGGGCTTTTTTCGCATCTGCTAGGTGCTGTTGGATTCTTTCATTGACAGATCTGATGGACCTGCCGATGTAATGAGCCTTGCATTCACACTCTGCATCATATACACATGGGTTGTCAAGGGGGAGAGGAAGTACCGTTTGTGCTTGTTCAGTTTATCAGTTATTTTGGAGTTGGGTTTGTGCGCTACTTTGATGCCAAATGGGAGAAGGGCTTTGGCTATGCGGTTGGAAGTGGTGGGATGGTAGGGGAAGGCAAACCATTTATATTGGTCGGTCTTGCTAGACATATCAAATACAATAGCCATAAAATTCAAAAGGTTCGAGTCAAACACACTGCCCACACGCTCATAGACACCAAAATCAAGGAAACGCACGCCATAATGCACTTCCCGCACGAACTAAACATCGATAGCGGGCAAGCGCACCATACTTGGATTCCACTACTGCAGCAGTTATTGCCCGGAAATAGCAGACGACGCACAGCGCACCTAGCAGCGCACCTAACGGCAGCCAGAGAACTACGAACAAAAGACGCATGCCAAGCAACAGCGCAGCAAGTTCCAACGAGGATGGTGGCAGTGGCCACTGAAATTAATCGAAAAAGAAGAAAAAACAGCTTCGCGGATAAAAGTGAGTACTAGTTTCTCCGTATTTATATACTACCGCATCTCTCTTTTCCCAATCATGAATACAGAACCTTCGCGTGTTAAGGAATTACGGGAATACGAACGGAACGAACGTAAGTTACTTGTGCGTCGTTTAGACGTAATTTTCTTGAAAGCGTGCAAACGGTGCGATGTTTTTCCCAAGTTCATCCAGTGGAAAGTGCAAAATAGCAGCTACAGAATGAAGAACGTTATCCATATTTCACAAAAACGTGCGCTTTCCGCCGTTATTTCCGACAAACATGCTGAAATTCGCCGACTGTCTCACACGTGCGAACGACAAAGAAATAGACTGGAAACCACGCTATCACCCGCTAAGTGGGAGCATGCAAAGAATAACATCGAATACATGCTACAAATCTTGGAAAACCAAAAAACTAGGTCTTTACGCAACAAACTTCACCACTTGGGAGGAACATGGCCGAGTGAGAATGCAATCAACCCAGATGACGGACATGGAAAAAACATAATAAATCTGTCAAATCTCCCAATCCCCAACAATTTCAAAGAACTCCTTGCCTACGGCGATAGGTTTAATGTACAAAACAGTAAGCCACCCACCCTCGACCTCATATGTGCAGCAGAAAAAGCAGCTTGTTTTGCTCCCAAACCCCAAGATTCGGAAAACATCAGAACGTCAGCAGCCGGAATTTTTCAAAAAGTGATGACCAACAGTAAAACCAGGAAACCTAATCCAGTGCACCAAGAAATCTCTTCTGTCCTCTCCGATTTTGGCAAATGGCTGAACACCAATGATGTTTGGTGTCTAAAGTCTGACAAAACAAACCAGTTCGTAATCATGCACAAAGGTGATTACTCCACGAAAGTGATAGACAAACTAAACAGTGACTCGTACAGTGTCATCAAAAAAGACCCCACAGACAGGTACAATAGAATTGTGAAAAATGCAGTGAAATCTAGTGCCATACTTAGTGAACAAGACCACAAATTCCTCCTCAATCCCCACCCTTCACCTGCCATTGCCTATGGCATTCCTAAAACTCATAAACCTGGAATCCCCATGCGACTTATAATAGCTGGCTTCAATTACCCCACAGTTCACCTAACAAACTGGCTAAAAAACAAAATATCTCATTTCAACCACAAGCTTACATACGTGTTCCGCAACAGTGCCGATGCTAAAAATCTGGTAACTTCAATAGTGCAAGCTGACAGTGCAAAATTAGCCAGCATTGATATAGTAGACATGTACAGTTCAATCCCCATAGACCTAGCACTGCGTTCGGTGGAAAGATGGCTGACAACTAACAGAATCCCGGCCCTAGAGGTACAAGAGATAACCAGGCTATTGGAAGTTTGTCTAAAACACAATTACTTTCAGTTTGAAGATAAATTCTACAACCAATCCGAGGGCCTTGCGATGGGCAACCCACTATCAGCTCCTTTAGCCAACATCGTCATGCACCTGGCTGAAAAAGAGATACTCCACACTCCAGAACTACAGCACATCCGATATGGAAGGTACGCAGACGACACAATAGTTGTATACAAAAAGGCAGAAGAACTCAACCTCCTAGTGAACAAACTAAATAATATCCACCCCAGGCTCAACTTCACCGTAGAGCATGAAAAACTTGGTAAAATCAACTTCCTGGACATCACCATCAGCCGTGCACTTAACAAATTCACAACCACCGTCTACAGAAAACCGGATGCAGGCAACCAGTACATACATGCTCTCTCTAGCCATCCCCCTAAGCAAAAAGCCAATGTGTGGCTAAACTTTTATCGAAGAGTCTTCTCCTACTGTAGCAAAGAAGAGGATCCACGAGAGGAGATAGCCACCATCACAGAAATAGCCCTGAAACATGGCTACACTGAATCACAACTTTCCACTTGGTGCAGTAAGGCGGAAATACAGGTCAGACACCCTAACCTACCACAATCAACCCATCCACAAGCAACCCAGCCACAACCAACCCCCAGCGACCAATATAAATGGTTTGCCTTCCCCTGCCATCCCACCACTTCCAACCGCATCTCCAAAGCCCTTCTCCCATTTGGCATCAAAGTAGCGCACAAACCCAACTCCAAAATAACTGATAAACTGAACAAGCACAAACGGTACTTCCTCTCCCCCCTTGACAACCCAGGTGTATATGATGCAGAGTGTGAATGCAAGGCTCATTACATCGGCAGGTCCATCAGATCTGTCAATGAAAGAATCCAACAGCACCTAGCAGATGCGAAAAAAGCCCAACCCACTACTGGTCTTGCTAGACATATCAAATACAATAGCCATAAAATTCAAAAGGTTCGAGTCAAACACACTGCCCACATGCTCATAGACACCAAAATCAAGGAAACGCACGCCATAATGCACTTCCCGCACGAACTAAACATCGATAGCGGGCAAGCGCACCATACTTGGATTCCACTACTGCAGCAGTTATCGCCCGGAAATAGCAGACGACGCACCAAG
Source organism: Lepisma saccharinum (assembly GCF_977018435.1). Lineage (NCBI taxonomy): Eukaryota > Metazoa > Arthropoda > Insecta > Zygentoma > Lepismatidae > Lepisma > Lepisma saccharinum. Next base: position 38,149,701 of record NC_139250.1, on the reverse strand, counting down.
ATGCACAGCACACCTAGCAGCGCACCTAACGGCAGCCAGAGAACTACGAACAAAAGACTCACGCCAAGCAACAGCGCAGCAAGTTCCAACGAGGATGGTGGCAGTGGCCACTGAAATTAATCGAAAAAGAAGAAAAAACAGCTTCGCGGATAAAAGTGAGTACTAGTTTCTCCGTATTTATATACTACCGCGTCTCTCTTTTCCTAATCATGAATATTCTTTTAATGTTGGTAAAACCACTTATTTTCCTAGGTACACATGAGCCAAAGGCATCAGTCACAGTGGTTTGTCTGTGAAAAATTTGTACATGCCAACATGTTCTTTTAGAAGTAAACAGTTTTGTGATTGTAATCGCATTGTAAGGGCAATTGCAGAGGTAGTTGTCCACCTCATATTGCTCTCTGTCTAAAATATACTGTATTCTCTTAACTAGAACAGTTTGTAGCAAGCAGCATTCAACAAGAATGTGTTCATGTAAACAATTTTGCACATCAACATTCCAAGGAATATTTTAAGGGCTATGTTCTACACATAAAGAAAACTTTCTGCTTGCAGTAAGGATACTTATGAATCATGTGGGAGCAACTTTAGGAGCACCATAACAAAATAGAGTTACCTTGTTGGTTCGACTTTTGGTTTATGAAATGAACCCAATGAGACTATGAAAACTGCAATTTTGCAGAATTTTTGTTTAGTCATGCCGTTTTTTTCTAAATTTACTTTAGAAAATTCAAAAAATTAACTGAAATTTTTCCACAATCCTGGTTCACATTAATGCAAATATTTTGGTACTCATTTCAGCTATGATGTTCATCTGGGCTCATTTTAAAGCTCTTTTAATGGGCGTTCCTATGCTATGCAACACAGTCATATGAGGGTAACTATTTATATTTTGAGCCTAACAATGAAAAAACAGGAATTTGACATTGAAAACTGCTTTATTGTTTTTCGAAGTATTCTCCTTTATGGTCAATACACTTTTGCATTCGTTCGAACCATTTGTCAAAGCAGTTTTTCCAATCTTCTTGAGACACCTCCATAATATGGTTTTTGAACGCATCAACGGCATCTTCTGCTCACGAAAATCGTTGTCCACGCAATTTATTCTTGACATTCAGGAACAAGAAGAAGTCATTGAGTGCCAAGTCAGGACTGTATGGTGGATGACCCATCAATTCGATTTTATAACTGTTCATAAATTCGGTTGTTAGACGAGATGTGTGACAGCTGGCATTGTCTTGATGATGAATGATCCGACGGCGTTTGTTTGTTTTCCGTATTTGACCGAAGACCTCTGGCAAACAAATTGTTGTGTACCATTCAGAGTTGACCGTTCTACGTTCCTCTAAAGGCACAGTTGCCACATGACCAGTTTTCCCGAAAAAACAGGCGACCATTTGTTTCGATGTTCTTCGAGCGCGAACAACTTTTGTTGGATTGGGTTCATCTTGAAACACCCATACAGTCGACTGCTGTTTACGTTCCGGCTCATATGCATATATCCATGATTCGTCACCTGTTACAATCTTTTGAAGCACCACGATTGTATTTATTGAGCATATGTTTGCACCAATTGACGCGAGCGTCTTTATGAGTTTTTGTCAAATTGTGTGGGATCCAACGAAAACATACCTTTCTCACAGCAAAATGATCATGTAATATTTTATATATGCTGGTGGAACTAATGCCTATGGTTGCCTCAATCTCACAGTATGTCACACGACAATCTTGCAGTATTAGGTTTTGCACAGCATCAATGTTTTCTTGAACAACAACTGATTTTGGATGACCTTCGCGAATCTCGTCGGTGAGAGAATGGCGGCCACGATTAAATTCGTTATACCAGCGTTTCACAGTGGCAAAGGATGGGACTTCATTGCCAAATGTAGAAGTAAGTTGATCGATGCACTCTTGTCTCGATAATCCACGTCGAAAATCGTAAAAAATCATCGCACGAAAATGTTCACGAGTTAATTCCATTTTTTTGTTGTCGCGCAATCTCCAAGGCAACATAAACAACACAAATGAAGCTATTGACAAAACATTTGAAGTACGTTATGGTCAATAATGCCAGATGATTCCGTGCAAACGTCAAATCGCACCTGACTTCAATCTGTGTTGCCAAGGCTCAAAATATAAATAGTGACCCTCGTATTTAAAGGAAAACCAAATTTTAGCTTTTTGCAAAATTTAAATTTTGGGAAATTCTTAAAAACACCACTTTTGAAAAATTTCAAAAAATATATGTTAAATACCTTTTGTAAGCATTTGTGTAAAATTTTAGAATGGGACAATCGTCAGATCATATTTTTAAAGAAGTTAAAGTGTCACACCTTTTGATCTGTGACTTAGCAGTTAATAAGCCATAAAATCTGTAAATTACAGTTCATTTGGAAGGAATAACAGAAGAGAAGATGTGCAGTATGTGGCACACTGTGTGTGTCTGTACCTGCAAAAATGCCCAATTTTGCTGGGTCCTGTTTAACTTGTCTATAAGCCTCAGTTGTGCTTCAGCTTGGACCAAGCAACAGGCTTCTTTCATGTTATCATTAACTTACTGTTGTTTCAGTTTGTTTCGTGGAAATCTTCTAGTTACATAACATTTGTGTAAATTGATTTATTTCTTATGCATTAGTGAAGTTATCCTTGTGGTTATAAAATAACAAAGTGGACTGCATATTTATATGAAATATTTTTCATCACAATGGATGGCGAGAGAGGAAAGGAATGGTCATTACATGTTACAACAACTACATCGCAGAACTGGTAATGCTACCATATGGATCAGGAATGAAAATATGTGATAAGTGCAGAAAGACTTCTTCTTCTCATGGCGTCACAGCCCTGAATCGGGCCTTAGCCTCTGTGATCATCTGCCTCCACTTCTCTCGATTTGCTGCTGCTGCTTCCAATCTTCTTGTTCCTAATATTATTGCAGCACTTCTCTTTACCGCCTCCTGTCAGCGGTCCCTGGGTCTCCCTACAGGCCTTCTTCCTTCAATTCTTGCTGCATTACTCTTTTGGGTATGCGTTGATCTTCCATCCAAATTATGTGTCCTGCCCATTCTAGTCTTTTTATTCTGATGGTGGTCGCTAGATCTATTTCATTATATATTCTATAAATGTCTTGATTATATCTTATTCTCCACCTTCCATTTTCATTCACAGGAACTAAAATTCTTCTTAATACTTTTCTTTCGGAGGAGTTGATGGTGTTTGCGGCTTGTTTATTTAGAGTCCAGATTTCACTGCCATACCATATTAATGTTCTTATCATTACTTTATAGTGTTATTTTCCTTTTATAATGTATCTCTTTCGATTTTAAAATTGATATCAAGAAGTAATATACTTTACTGGCTTGATGGATTTTCTTCCTTATATCTTCCATTTCCTCATTATTTTCTGTAATCCAGGCCCCTAAATATTTAAATTGTGTGACCACTTCTATTTTTTGAGAATTACTTGTTAGTTCTTTCGGCTTCCTTCTCTTCCTTTCTGTTGTTATCATTGGTTTTGTTTTATTGGGGTTTATGTACAGGCCAACTTCCCTTGCATTCTTCTTTAATTTTTCAAATATTTCTATTGCTTCTTTTTGTGTTCGACTCATGATGTTCAGGTCATCTTTATATCCTACTATTTGTACCATTTTGTGCTCCAATGTTGTATTTGCAATTACTGGTATTTTCCTTATTACATACTCCAATACCATGTTGAAGAGAATAGGTGCCAGTCCATCTCCTTGTTTTAGCCCTACTTTAACTGCTATATCGTCTGTTGTTCCATGCAATAATTTTACTTGGACCTTTGTGTGTATCATCGTCACTCTCGTAAGTCTTATGAGCTTTTGTGGTATTTTAAAGTGTGACATGATTTCATAGATCTTGTTCCTGTATATGCTATCATATGCTTTCTGAAAGTCAAAGAATATTTGTGTTAATTTTAGATTATTCTCCCAGAAGACTTCCATTATTTGTCTGGTATATCTGGTCTATTGTGGTTCTTCCTTTCCTGAATCCTCCTTGATATTCTCCCAGTAAATTCTCTATAAGTGGGTTTAGTTTGTCTTTTAACAGACAAGTAAATATCTTGTATATTGTATACAGTAAAGATATTACTCTATAGTTATTACATTCCAGTTTACTTCCTTTTTTGTGTATGGGTACTATGCAGCAAATATTCCATACTTCTGGCATATATTCTTCTTCCCATATCTTTACTATGAGTATATGTCAACTTGTTGCAAGTTCCTCTCCTCCTTTCTTTATTACTTCATTTGTTATTCTATCCACACCTGGGGCTTTCCCATTTTTTAGTCCTCTTATAACTTCTTTAGTTTCTTCTAGTGTGTGTCTATATTGATGTTGATATTTTCCTCACTCTCATAGTTTATATCCACGTCTCTATCATCTTCTTTGCCTTCATTGTCCTTGTTTCCTTTTTCTTCTACATTCAACATCTCCTCAAAATATTCCTTCCATCTCTTGTCTATTCCTTCTATACTTCCAACTACTTTGCCCTCCTTATCTTGTATTATGTTGGTATTTGGTTTATATCCTTCTTTAATATTTTTAATTTCCTTATATGATGCTCTCAGATTATTTTCTTCTCAGTCTTTTTGTATTTGTGTTTTCTCACTCAAACATTTTCTCTTTTTGTTCCGGCATATTTTATCTGCTCTTCTTGCTTCATCATATTCTGATTTCCTCCATCTAGTTGGTCTAGTAATGTACTGTTTATACTTTTCGTTCCTGTTTTTGTTTGTTGGCATTGTTCATCAAAGCATGGGTTTCTGTTTTCTTTTGGTCTTTCACCCAGTATTTCTGTTGCTGCTTTTTGGATGCTGTTTCTTGTATGTTTCCAATTTTCTTCAATCTCTCCGTCGCACTATCTTGTCCTTTTTCAGTTTCACCAATTTTTCCGTTATTTTCCTTTTTAGTTCTTGATTTATTTGATCTTCTTTTGATCTTCCTAAATTTAGGTTTATGTCCTGTTTCCGAGATTTACTGATCTTCCTTATCTTTGCTCTAAATTTTGTTTTACTAGGAAATGATCCGTCGAGCAACTAGCTCCTCAGTATGCCCTTACATCTATTATACTGGATGCAGCTATCTTTTCTATCAATACATGATCTATTTGGTTAACCGTTCTCTTATCCGGTGACATCCATGTCCACAAATGTATGTTTTTATGTGAGAAACATGTTGATACAATTCTCATGTTTATGCTGGCTGCAAAATCTATCAGTCTGTTTCCATTATCATTTGATTCTTCATGTATGCGCCATTTTCCTATTGTTCCTCTGTACATTTCCTCTTTTCCAATTTTTACATTAGCATCACCTATGATCATTTTGATATCATTTGATGGTATTATATCATATGTTCTCTCCAATTCTCGGTAGAAGGATCATTTTTTTTGCTCATTCTTCTCTTCTGTTCGTGCATGAATGTTGATTATAGATATGTTGAAGAATGTTGTTTTTAGTCCTAGTACACACATTCTATTATTTGCCGGTTCAAAACCTAATATTATCTGTTTTAGTTTCTTGCTTACCACGAATGCTACTCCTCCGTCTTTTTTTATCTTTTTGTCTTCCACTACTGAAAATTGTGTGGTTTTTTGTATCCCATATTTGATTGTCTTTCCATCTTGTTTCTTGTATTGCGATCACATCTAATTTATATTCCATTATCTGCATCACCATTGCTGCCAGTACTCCCGCTCTCAATAGTGATCTAACATTCCACGTGCCCATATCATAATCCATTTTCCTTTCCCATTGTCGGCTTTGTTTGGACTTGCTATTCCGAGGCTCGATGATTGGTCTCTGAACAAGGTTATTTTATAGTGCGGGGATATATATTTAACTTCCCAACAAAACCCTGTGACCTTGGACCTTAATCCCCTATACGCCTTCATGGCGTGGTGCTAAGCACAGGGGAACACTTTTTTTCTTTACTTTTGTCCTTCAAGAACGTAATCACATGTTAAACTTGGCTCCTAGTTAATTGTAAAATTAAAATTAGTAAAATTGGCTTTTCCACAGAGTGGACTTTCATCTCCATAAAGTGAATTCTGAAGTTTTTGGAGTGGATTTGTGTATTATTTCCCTATTAAGCAACCAAACTTTTTCTGTACCTAACCTTTTCCTTGGTGAAAAGTAGACGTGAACTTTATTTCTTTTCGATCATAAAAATTATCTTTGAAATGAAAGCTCTATCTCATGGTATTCGTCTTTTATAACATCTTTCATGTTAATACTTGCAGTTTAGCTGCTTGCTTCTTTGTGTAACCTTCTTCTTGGATGTATTTCATTATCTGGTCTGATGACTTCACCAAACAAGTCATTTTTCAGTTTCTTCAGTGGTCTTTGATTCTGACAAAGTCATCACTTCTTTCCTTGGGGTAGCAAGATATGAAATAGATTGTGGTCTGAACTTTGTAATTTTTGCAATCGCTTTTGATATTTTTCAACTTTCTTTCATAATCTTTCCTTTTCCTTTTCCATAGTCTTAGGTTTCATAAATTCCATTCGAATATCTCTTGCCCCCCCTTTTTTACCACTTTTCAAACTACTTGTTGAGGTTACACCTGAGAAAGTGTAGTAGTTTGAGTACACAAAATATCCATATTCTATGTGAGTTTCTGGGTCTTTTTTGCTTCTTGACATTTCTTTTAGTCCATTGAAGTGGTTGATTTGACTAAGGTGTTTGGAATTGGATGAGGAGCAGAAATACATCAAGCATGATTTTCGGAAATGGTTACATGTAGACCATAAAATTGCAGTACAGTTATTAGGGGCCTACAAGGAACTCCTAATATTTTACAAAATATCTTCAAGACTAAACAATTCGTCCAAGGACTTTTGATGTTAGGTTGTTTCAAGTCAACACATGTCAATTCCCAGAAAAATTAACTTTAATTGCAAAACTTTACTGGGCGTGTAAAGAATAGAACATCTGCTTTGATTAATGGAAGTTGAAGTGTATAAAACGAAAGACAACATGTTGGTAAATCCAATATAGCATCCACATGCAGAAAATGACACCACTACCTGGCATACGACAGAAAATTGACTTACCTGTTTTTTTCCTCTGACCATTACATTTATTTTAGTTTCTTACTCAGAATTAAGTAAATTTAAGAGAGAAGTCAGTTTCAGACACATTATTGAAATATCTTAAACTACCACAGATTTGGCAGGTTAATTATTTACTTATCAATGTCTTATCTTATTCATTTGGTGAAGAAGAAAAGAAATAAATATATTCGAATCTAAAGAACTCACTTTGAAAAGATAACTGGGTCTAAAATTACAGTTGTTTCAGATTCAACAAATAATAAAAACATGAAAATATCTTGGTCCACAGAGAGATTTGATTTGATTTGAATTTAAAAATTTTGGGAGCGTCAGCACTTAGGCTATTTTGCTCCCGTCACATTATACGGGGGCCAGCCCCTTAACATTACAAATAACAACTCTAGCGTTGCATAACTAAAAATGTTAAAATGTTCTGACTTCTGTTAAAAGCTGAGGCCGTAAACGGGCACTCAGCACACACAAGGACAACAAACAAGACAACACACACAAAATTATACTGGCCATAGTGCCAGTCGCCAGAGCCTCGTTAGTCTTTAGTCCAGGGTGCACTACGTGGAAGTGAGGTTGACTTTTGGGTGCCTATGTGGAAGGTCACCCCTTACACCCCGGTCCACAGAGAGAGACAAAATGTTTTCAGTCATTCTGTTACTCCATTGAAATACAAGGCAAACAATTTTCAGATGAGTTCTATACATATTGTTTATTATTCTAATCATAACTATTAATGATTTGCAATATTTCTCACATTGAGAAGCTTGTCCACAGAGTGGACACACATGATCTCATCAAAGTTGGAATATCAGAACTTAATCCATGTATACAGCATGTACTGATTTTGTGAACTTTATACCTTCGGTGCAGATTCATGTGTACACGGAAAGGCAGTGGAACAAAAAGTCGCTTGAGTAGAGTGACATAGGATTAATTCCCAATTTTTGTATTTTTACCAGGCACTGTTAAATATAGAGGAATTATTGACAGTAGCAGGGATAAGTCAATGATGGGGGAATGGGTTCTCCTCCCTTATGTTTATCTGGAGTATAAGAGGAAGAGGATTAGTCTTCTTCTTTTCGAATATATATTTCTTTCCTCATCCACATCTTGAGTATCAATTATTCTGTTATTTGCTTTGGTGGGATGAAAGTAATCCCTCATCCACTCCTTTGGGGATGAGAGGGGGCACTATTTTAGAATAAACAGGGCCTTTGCACCAAGTGAAGGAATTGAACAGAACTTTTCTCTGCCCTAGTTCTTGTAATCACTTTTTTCTTCATGCGACATGTACATTACCTCATTTGTGAAATTTGACTGTTCAGTGTGTGGCACTGAAAATTATCTAATCAAGTGGAAGCTTTGGCAAGGACGACTACAACCTCAGGTAGTGTAGTCACGAACATATGTACTAGATAAAATACAATCATTCTCTATCCCTCAACCTGATCAGCCTTATTTGTTGTGGTAGAAAAAAGATGCACAACTGAATGCATATCCCTCAAGTTAAATAAGGAATTAATGTAAATCTTTCTGGAATAGGAATAGTAAGAGAATTTTATATCCACATAAAGAAATATAGATTCCTGTAACCATTGGTAGTTGTACAGGGTGTCCAGAAAATAAGTAACTATTTTCACGTTTCAGCCAAAGTAGGACTTCATTCTTTTTTCTTCTCTTGTAGGATGATTAACATGCATAGTTTTGACCACTGATGAATGTGTTGCCATGGCATCTACATGGTACATATGATAAGCTGTGGACATGTTTTCAGAAATTTTACCACTACATCCAAAAAACGCCCAAAGATATGTGTCTGCGTGATTCGCAAACACACATTGGTCTTGGCCTGTGTATGATGTGCTAAATGAATCAGGGTTGCAGGTTTGTCGGCTCAAAGGCAACAGTTATAGAGGTTTACATGTCCACTTACTTCATTGCTGAATAGCACTTTGTTCATTAAAACATTGGTCTCCGCAGAATCCTATAAATTGATGAACATTGTCATAAGGTTCGCAAAGTCCTCTGCATGCAATTGGTGTAACATCTGCAAATGCAAATGATATGCATGCTTCTTCAAGGTGAATCTCTGCATTTTGAATGCTGTTGATTTGAGAATGCCCAATTGTCACGCAAGAGAATGCACAGATTTAGGACTCCATTCAATTGACTCACGTACAGATTCAACGTCAGCTTCACTTGTGGAAGACCAATCTGGTCGAGACTCATCTGCAACTTCACCTGTTCGTTTGAACGTTTTCAATAGTTTCCATATGGATTATTTATCTGTAAGTCCAATTTTCCGAAATGTCCACTGAAACATTCGTCGTAGCTCATCATATGGCACCATGTTACAACAGCAACATGTTAAGCAATGGTCAACATTGTGCCTGGTAATCCCCCTGCAAAAGAGAAAAAGAATGAAAGTTCCAAGTTGGCTGAAATACAAAAATATTTACATATTTTCTGGACACTCTGTATACTAACATGCTTAATACTTCTGGCAAGATGCAGTTCTATTTTAGCATTTATCAAAACACAGATCACTATTGCATTGTGTTGCTTGATTTATAAATCACAAATATATATTACAATTTTTAACCAATTGTGTTTATTCATTGATTGATCATAGTTTTCAAAATACAAAGGATGCAATCAATTGATACCAAGCATAAATAGGACTTTCACTACATTCATTAAATATATTTTGTGTGCACAATATTATGACTAAGGCATGAAACAATAAAGTTACAGGGTGGCTACAAACAAGCAGAAATGAAATTCCCTGACTTTTCCAGGTTTTCAAGGACAACATTTACATTTTTCCCTGACAATTACAAACTAAACAAAATCGATGTTTTTGCAAATGGAAATAATAAACTCATACAGATCCACGTATTGTTTTGTTAAGTACCGATATTATCTTCTATGAAATTGACTTAATTTCTCTATTCTCTATGATTTGAATTCAAACTGCAAAATAGTGAATTTGGAAAATTATTACAATTCACAAGCTAGGGAAGGATTACGGAATTTTGTCATACGCAGTAAGTTTAAAACAAAATACTTCATTATTTTTAAAGTTACGACTAAATGAGATAAGAGTGAAGAGAGATTGATTAAGAAATACAATTTGTAATTTATCAGTCTCCTTATACATTCTCGGTATTATATATTAATATTTTCACTGAGGTTTGGAGCCCTCTGCTTGCAAAAACCATGAGTGCGGACTCATTTTTCAATGCATAAAGCTACTTCTCTTTTCTCTGTAAAGCAAACAACTTAACTCTTGCATATAAGCGAAACAATTGAATCGATCAAAATCAAGTGTCATATTTCCTTACATTATCAATGGGATTTCTGCTTCAGTACAGTATATCCAAGTGAAGTACTGTGAAACTGACAACATGCAGTTATACCATTAATGCTGATGAAAAGGGTATGTAGGTATTAGAAATTTAACGCAAGGAATTTATAGAATTGCATTGTATAGGTACCTGATTTAGCTAACCACACATTAAAACAGGAAAACACTAATAATGAAAGCTTATGAAAGTTCATATACGAGGGGCATTCTGAAAAAAGCTCCAAGGGTGTATATACACAGCACTAGTGGTCGGAGAGCGACACACACACATGCAGGCAGGAAGAAGTGGTATGTAGCTGTAATCTGGTACAGTTGCAATGCAGCAGTTTTAGGACAGTTCTAGGTTAAAGATTGCAGCTCTCACACAGTCTCCCACCGACTGCGATGTAGCCTACATTGCACGCTCAGAATTTGGCACAGAGCCACCCAGCAATCGTGTGAGGTGTGCAGACCGGACGTCGTGAGTGATAGTATGGTCAGACGATGGTGCAGACAATTCACGGAAGGCCAATCGAATGTGCACAACCCCATACAGCTGAGCACACACGGGCCCTTTGCATCACTTCAGGTGAGAGATCTTGGACCACTCCCTGAACAGCCCTGGCCTTGAATGTACCGACTTTCATCTCTTTTCTTTAGTGAAGAGGTTTCTGGCAGGGCAAGGATTTGACAGCTACACTGCGGTAGAGATAGTTCCAGTCTTTGCTGTCCGACACATATACCATGGACATACAAAATTTTGTGCCATGCTACGACAAATGCCAGAACAACGGTGGTGATTATGCCGAAAATTAGGTTATGACTCACTGTTACTAATGCAATAAATTACAACTGATATTCTTGTTTTATTTATACCTAATCGGCAGACTCTTTGATATTTTGTTATTTTTTTCTTCAAATTGGTGTATTTTCTTATTTTTTTTACTTTTTACTATAAGGTGTTATTTTTCACAAAATTCAAATTTTCATTATAGCGCATTTTCTGGCAAATATCTGAAATTATACCTTCATGGTGTTTTAAAACTACTGCTTCAAATTGTAAGTCACATGGCTTACGTCTCTTCGTGAGAGTTTGATATCTTGAAAGTTATTTTGGGGAAGTTATTTTCCATACCCCTTTTTTAATTTTAAGGTAAGAATTTTAGATAATGGAATTTTCCCCGTATATACTAAAGGGTGCATAATGACCATAAGTGGCGACGCACCCAAAAAATTAAAATCAATCAATCTCACGTGACAGATACCGATATATTATGGCACCAAAAATTGGCATTATCTTTTTTTCACTTGTTAGTGTTAAGTTTCCCAAAATTCGCGTTTTTGTTTTAGAACATTTATCTGCCAGATATACCAAAACTTAATAGTCCATTGTGCTTTTAAACTATTATTTCAAATTGTAGGTCACATGGTCTACATACTTTCGTGACAGTTTGATATGTTGGAACAGATTTTTGAGGAAGTAAAAGTAAAGTGCTACCCTGCACTTTTCCATGAAGGTGTATAGGGGTGTGGAGTTAGGGGTCCCACACTTTCTTGATCACGGTCGAAGGTGGGGGTGATGTGATCAGCACCACGCTCCTGGCTACTTTATCCCTCAAAGTATCCTCAAGGTACCAGCTTCATATGATGCTGGGTGGGTGCCGGAGCAGTTTGAATAGGTGGAAAACATCCCGGTTCTCCCCTGCAGGGGATCGACTGCGGGTCTCTCGCATAGTAGTCAGATGCCCTAACGGCTGAGCTAAATTATTTCTCGCTCGACAAATGCCGATGGTGCGCACTTAGCTTGGTAATTCAAAACATATCTCGTGCGACAAATACGAAGATGTGGCTCTCGTGTGACGGTAGATACGCACTCGATCTCCTGTTAGAACTCTGCCACTTTGCTCTGAGATGCAAATGGTTTCGATAGAAGTTGAAAAATTCGTTGGAAATACATGATTTAATGTGGCTGTTGAAATTATTTCTTGTACGTATAAGTATAACTATAGTTTACTCTTGAGTAAAATGTAGGAAAACTTGGATGTTCTATGTACACAAACATGGCCTAGAAAAGACAAGAATGTTTCGTTGTTTTACGACATTTCTTTAAAAAAAAATCGCTAAAAACGCCAACAATTCGCATTTTATGCCAAATTCGCATTATTTCGATATTTCGAAAAGCCAAAAATGTGTCCAAACATCACTGCACATTCCTCAACATAACTTCGCAGCAATTACCAGTTTTCACGGTTTTGGCGTTTACGGTTCCCTACTAATCGGAAATTACTTTCTGGCCACCCCTTGTATAAATCAGTAGATGGAAAGTGAAAATTTAGCAGGGCTGGCAGAGAAAAGTCAATTCTTGAAGCAAGTGATTTGCTTTTATGATTGAATGATTCAAGTAAATATGATATTAAATAATGAATGATATTTCATAATATTGGACATTAACCTTACTCAGTGAGCGATTAATGACCATCTCTCACGAGTTCAAACAGACAGGACAGAGAGTGGCGTTAATTTCATTGCAATACTAGTGTTGCAGTAAATTTGAGGTTGCGAGCATGCACTTGCCAATTTTTATAACGTTCACCAATGCAGATTTATGTTTCACTTTTTCGTGATAGTATTCAATATATATCCCGTTTGGTTGGATTCTTCTTGATATCTAATAATAGTGCAATGCCATTGTAAACGTATGTTAACTTGTGCGAAACCAGTAATACGTCAGGATGATGAAAGAAAACCTTCGTAACCACTGCTACATTAAATAAGGTGAAGTGAGCCAGAAGAGTAATAAAATTCCAGCAGCATATTTTCAGTGTAAAGCTCTTCTTGTTTATGCATGCGATTTTTGTTGGATGTTGCAGTCCATGCAATTTCTGTCGCATGTTGTAGTGAGATACTTTGTTGGGTGGCGATATTCGACAAAAATAGTATGTATCAATAGAACCTATTTTTTCCCATGTTCCTTCAGTTTGCCCAACAAAATGCCTTACTATCGGACGACGCCATCCGCTCTTATCCCCTCCATCTGTTGACAAGACCCCTTACTACTCCCATACGGACAAGAAAAAATGATAATTCAATGTATTTTCCACGTAATATTTAGAGGCTAAACTAAACCTTTACTCCCCCGATGATACCATATGGTATCATCAGAGTAAGGTCGTAGATACCATATGGTATCATCGTGCTGATTATGAAATGAATGTGCTTTTTGGACCTTCATACTCTTATATTTGGGTGGAACTCTGACACAGGTCTGGAGCAAGCCTGGGAAATTCATATTGATGACCAACCTCTCCCCCTCTCCGCAACATATCATTGCCACATTTCCGAACAGAGTTTCACATTTTGGCTCATTATTCAACTTGTATGGCACCCAGGAACATGAAACATGTTTCAATCAATCTCTTTGGAAACGTCCATTCCTTGAAGAGAATACTAAGGTTTGCGCCTTCTTCCCCAAAATAGAGGGAGAAGAGGGGTAAACTCCAGATTTTTACGTTTTTTTAAAATTGAAATTCGGTGGTCGCGCCACCCAAACCCTTCCTCGGTTCGGCGTTCTGAATTGTACACGGTTGCATGCTCTGATGTTTTAGCTGAAAAACAAAACTTATCCGAAGGAGATTGCTCCGATAGTGCCCAAGTTGTAACAATTTTCCTCCAAAAATGCAAATTACCTATTTTTCGTAAAAAAAAAAACACATTTTGGCTTATTATTCGACTTGTATTGTACCCAAGAACATAAAATATGTTTCATTCTCTTGAGAAATGTCCATTCTTTGGAAAGAATACTAAAATTTGCGCCTTATCCACAAAATAGTGGGAGAAGAGGGGGCAAATTCCAGATTTAATTCTTTTCATTGAAATTCGGGGGACGTGCCCCCAAGCCCCCTTCCTCGATCCGGCATTCTGAATTGTGCACGGTTGCATGCTCTGATGTTTTATATGCAAAACAAAACTTATACGAAGTAGATTGCTCACATAGTGGCCGAGTTATAACAATATTCCTCCAAAAATGCAAATTACCTATTTTTCGTAAAAAAAAAAAAAAAAATCACATTTTGTCTTATTATTCGACTTGTATGGCAACCAAGAACATAAAATATGTTTCATTCTCTTGCGAAATGTCCATTCTTTGAAAGGAATACTAAAATTTGCGCCTTATCCCTAAAATAGTGGGAGAAGAGGGGGCAAATTCCAGATTTTATTATTTTTCATTGAAATTTGGGGGACGTGCCCCCAAGCCCCCTTCCTCGGTCCGGCGTTCTGAATTGTGCACGGTTGCATGCTCTGATGTTTGATCTGAAAAACAAAAATTATCCGAAGTAGATTGCTCCCATGGTGCCCGAGTTATAACAATTTTCCTCCAAAAATGCAAATTACCTATTTTTCGTAAAAAAAAAAAATCAAATTTTGACTTATTATTCAACTTGTATGGCACACAAGAACATGAAATATGTTTCATTCTCTTGAGAAATGTCCATTCTTTGAAAAGAATACTAGTTCGCGACCTCTGCCCAAAATAGCGAGGCAACAAGGGGCAAACTACAGATTTTTACATTTTTTTTTCCATTGAAATTCGGGGGTCGTGCACCCAAGCCCCCTTCCTCGGTCCGGCGTTCTGAAGTGTACATGGTTGCATGCGCTGATGTTTTAGCTGCAAAACAAAAGTTGTTTGAAGTAGATTGCTCCCATAGTGCCCGAGTTATAACAATTTTCCTCCAAAGAGTGTTCGAATTTAAAATTCCCACCGAGAAGTCCGAACGAGAGAAATTTCTCTCTCTCTCTCTCTCTCTCCTCCTGCCATCACTGGTTTCTGGCGCCGTTATTGTGTTGCGCATAAAAGGGGCCTAAAAATTGAGGCCGAAACTTGCAAACGAGATTTCCTGTTCCCGTGGAGAGTTCCATAACGATATCTTTAAATAAAAAAAATAAAAAATAAAAACAAAATCAATGAAGACGAAATTCCCTGACATTTCCCTGACTTTTTTTGACACCTCAAATTCCCTGACTTTTACCGGTTTTCCAGGTTTTCCAGGTCTGTCGCCACCCTGAGTTACAATGCTTGACTAGAATGACAATAACATCATTGTTACCAAATAAATTAGTTTCTATCTGTATCATCATTAAAATATGTTACTAATTAGCAACAATTAACAAATGTTGCAAAATATACACTTCAGGTACTTGATTACTCTACGCTAAGAAAAAAAAACATTACAGTAATGCTCCTAATATCGAAATAAGACAAAATGTCAGAAGGTATATATACCATGACTACCTAGTCGAGCCATAAATACTGTTACACACTATTTTGTGAATAAGTTGAATATGGTTCTAAACTTTTAAATTTTATTTTAGTATGTTACACATAAGACATATTACACAGAAATATCACCAATCAGTTTTCTACCACTTCAAGATAACAACTCGGAACAAGGAGGTGTACCAGTACACCCTTCATAAAGTAATTTGACGCTTCACAAACAGTTAGTAATGCAGAGGAATTTAAGTACCCAGTAAATATTAAAATTGGTTTTTGCATAAGGGATTGAATTGTTGACCAGACTTATATTGCAGATTCGAAAATTAAGTATATAGGAAAGAGAAACACCTTAATTAAACAAATGGTGAATTTACGAATGCTTTTTATATATATATATATGGTAACACTTCATCAAGCCCGTCGCAGGCTTGCATTTAAACAATTGGCTGCAAACATTTGGCATGGTCACGTCACAATACACTAGAACAATCTATTTGCCACCTGAGCAACATTACAAATAGCCAATTTCTTATGATGCTCCCGGATAATATTCACTAATTTTTCAACAGTACAAAAAGATTTCTAAATGCATTGAGTTTTGATGAAACATTGCAATAAGAGCACTGATATTTTTTTAATTTTTTTTTGCAATTAATTTGGTTCATTGATCTGTCACAAGGTCACAGTATAAATATAATGTTCAAGTACCACAAAATTGAGAGTTCGGATTACATGAGAGTGTTCGCCCTTTTCACAGTAGAACTAGTGCAATGCATTGAAATAATCTTGATAAAGAAATGAGATCTGCGAGCAACAGCATTGCTTAAGCTACCACAATGGTAATAGGTCTTCCAAAATGACTCATGGCACATGTGTGCATTGTCAATTTTCTCTCTCAAGAAGCACAAATTGTATGCAGTATAAACTCCATTTGTTTGTGCAAAACAGTTCTTGTCAAGTGGTCAAGTGGACAACAACAACTACTTACATTCAAATTACAGAAATCATTAACTGACGAGTAGGAACAAAAGCCCAACTCAAAAGTATGTACGTGCAGTGAAATGGGACTTCTATAAACAATACTGTATTCAAAGAACAATATGAGTAAACATTGTAGTTAATCACATAGTAATCAGGAACAGAGTGCTTGAGCGTCAAGACTTCTTGTATCTTTACAACATATACAAACTAACGAGAGACAGAGAGAAGCTGAGAGGTGCTGTGCTCTAGCGAGAAGAATCAGAACTATGCATTTTTACACTAGAAGCATAGGATGAGCAGCATGCTGTAAACTCGTAGAGCATTGTGAAGTACTTTTGAGATAAATGTAAATTTTAAGAACAAAAAATACATTACAAGTGCATTAGTTTTTAAAGTGTAAACTCTCACGTAACACTTTATTTTGAATTGGCAACTCAGAAAATTTCCTGAATGTGATGATAAAATTTGTCATGAAACACCACAAGGTGCTGTTTCCTTCTGATTTATGTCGGGTGTACCGCCACACACGATCATTTCCAGAGCAAAACCTTAGCTAAAATTAGTGTAAACAGAAGTGTGCATATGAACGCTGCTATGGTATTTCACTGTTATGAAACAATATATGGATGTTAAGTTTCAACCCTGCTTGAAAGACTTTTTACACTGTAAGGTTTGATTTCTTTTTGAAACACCTTTTAAATGTGTTGCACTAGATCTGTTATGATCTGTATGACAACACACATGTTGATTAAGGTGATTTTTCGGCTTGAAAGACTTTTCACATAAGTCACACTAGAAAGGACGTTCATCTGTATGGCAGTTCAAGTGGTTCTTAAAGTGTGGTTTCTGCTTGAACGACTTTTTACATATGCCACACTGGAATGGTTTTTCAACTGTATGGTGCCGCATGTGGATGTTAAGATATGATTTATACTTGAAAGATTCTTTACATAAGTCACACTGGAATGGTTTGTTATCGGAATGACTTCGGATGTGGATGTTCAGGTATGGTTTCTGCTTGAAAGACTTTTTACATATGCCACACTGGAATGGTTTTTCAGCTGTATGGCACCGCATGTGACTGTTAACAGCTGATTTATACTTGAAAGATTTTTTACATAAGTCACACTTGAATGGTTTGTTATTGGAATGACTTTGCATGTGGATGTTAAGGTGTGGTCTCTGCCTGAAAGACTTTTTACACATGTCACACTGGAAAGGCCTTTCACCTGTATGGCATCGAATGTGAGTGTTAAGATTTGATTTATGTTTGAAAGTATTTTTACATAAGTTACACTGGAATGGTTTGTTATCTGAATGAGTCCGCATGTGGATGTTCAGGTATCCCTTCTGCATGAAACAATTTTTACATATGTCACACTGGAATGGTCTCTCACCTGTGTGACAGCGCATGTGCATGTTAACAGCTGATTTCTGCTTGAAAGACTTTTTACATATGTTACACTGGAATGGATTTTCACCTGTATGACATTGCATGTGGTAATTAAGGTGTGATTTGCGCTTGAAATTCTTTTCACAGTTTTCACATTGGAATGGTCTTTCACCCGTATGGCACAGAATGTGGACGTTCAAGTGTCCTTTGTGCTTGAAAGACTTTTTACAAATGTCACACTGGAAAGGTTTTTCATCAATATGCCGAAGCACATGTACTTCTTCACTCTCATGAGCCAGTAAATGATTTTCCAAAGGACATTTTCTCAGGAACTTGATGTTGCAGATATCACACGAAAGTATTTTCTCATCTGTCTGAATGCACACGTGTCTCTTGCAGGTTTTTTTAGCAGACAATGTTTCATTACAAATTATGCAGGTGTATGAGTCATCACTGCTACCACCTTCAGGGTGATTAATTGTGGATTTAGATTTCTCTTTGTGTATTGCTTCCACTAAGTCCCTAGAACAAGAAAGAAAAGTAAGGAATGATTGTTGCCAATGTAAGCTGCAACAGAACATTTTTAATCATCACCGTATGGTACAACCCATAAATAGAACTATCATTCTGTCAAAGAATTAATTACTTTATCAAACTTTAGAACAGGTTCATTGTGACTTACTTGATTTAATTCATTTTGCTCTATCAGGAGCATAAAGCTTCAGTGAAACGCCTCCATTTAGCTCTGTTGACATGCCAACTCCTTGAGCTCTCTCCATATTTTTTTCCTTTTTCAGCTGCTTGTTCTTCTACTATTCTTCCACGTTTTCTTCGGAAATACCTACATTTTGGGCTTCTTGGTGGTTCCAGTCTAAGGCTGCTACCTATATTGCTCCTGGTTTTTGTAAGGTGTCATAACCAACTCCATTTTATTGTATTTATTTGGGTTCCAATTGGCTGTTGTTTAGTTTCTCTGCATAGTTCTTCATTTGATATTATTAGCCTTATTAAATAAGGTTCATCATACTTAAAAGTTAAATGTACTTATTGACTGAGCAATAACTCAATAAGTACATTTACATTTAAACAGCTCTGTGAATATTTAGTATTTAGAAAAAACAAGAACAAAAGATAATGAAAATGACTGCTTAAATGTGTACACACTGTTCAATTCTCCTGTGTAAAATGAAGTGTATAGGGTGACACTTTCAGGAAACACCTAAATGTCAAAATCTCTTCCACGTAGTACACCCTGAACTGAATTTCACAGACTAATGAGACTCTGGCATAAGATTAATCCTATGTGGGACTTGTGTTGTGTTGTCTGTACATGTGATTGCCTCTTTATCCATTTCATATAATCATTCTCATTGGCATGATTAGTTCAAAGTGGCAGAAATGTGACATTAAATAAACTAAATCAATCAGTCAATCTGATGTTAGTCAGAAGTTTAACCGTTTAACACTACAGTTAGGTAAGATTGAGAAAATTTTAAATTTTTGCCTGTCTTTAGCTTCAAGTAATTATAATTGCTTAATGTTCTGACATTAAAGTTAAAATTACTGGTGTATCGGAACATTTAGGAAGAGTTAAGAAAATGTTTATGTGCATTTGGATGATTGAATAATTTGCTTTATTCTACTTCACTCTTCTGCCACTTCTGGCTAAACTGGACAATGAAGATGAGTGATGGGTGAATATGAAGGTACAACAAATACAGTATTACTTAATGATACAGTGTGTTTCAATATTTCGAGAAACCATAATATAACCATTTATAACAGTAAAACTGCAAGAAATATTTCTAGTGGGTTGTTTGCATAACGAATACTCTTCTGTTGAAATAGTTTTAATATTTTTGGTTCCAAGTAATTAATGATGCTAGCTGGAAAGATTTATTTCCAAAATCAAAAATAAAATACTAAGGTTTGCACCCTCTTCCCAAAATAGCGGGAGAAGAGGGGGCATATTCCAGATTTCTTTTCTTTTTAAATTCAGTGGTCGCGAACCCAAACCGCCCTTCCTCAGTTCGGCGTTCTGAATTGTACACGGTTGCATGCTATGATGTTTTAGCTGAAAAACAAAACTGATCCGAAGTAGCTTGCTCTCATAGTGTGTGAGTTATAACAAATTTCCTCCAAAAATGCAAATTACCTATTTTTCGTAAAAAAAAAATAATCACATTTTGGCTTATAATTCAGCTTGTATGGCACTCAAGAACATGAAAAATGTTTCATTCTCTTGAAAAATGTCCATTCTTTGAAAGGAATACTAAGATTTGCGCCTTCTCCCCAAAATAGCGGGAGAAGAGGAGGCAAACTCCAATTTTTATGGTTTTTCCATTGAAATTCAGGGGAACGTGCCCCCCCCCACTTTCCAGCCACCCTCTTCCGTCCGGTGTTCTGAATTGTACATGGTTGCATGCTATGATGCTTTAGCTGAAAAACAACACTTGTCCGAAGTAGATTGCTCCCATAGTGCCAGAGTTATAACAATTTTCCTCCAAAAATGCAAATTACTTATTTTTCGTAAAAAAATAATAATCATATTTTGGCTAATTATTCAACTTGTATGGCACCCAAGAACATGAACCATGTTTCATTCTCTTGAGAAATGACCATTCCTTGAAAAGAATACTACAGTTCATGCCATCTCCCCAAAATTGCGGGAGAAGAGGGAGCAAAGCCAGATTTTTATGTTTTTTCCATTTAAATTCGGGGTACGTGTCCCCCCAAGGCCCCCTTCCTCGGTCCGGTGTTCTGAAGTGTACACAGTTGCATGCGCTGATGTTTTAGCTGAAAAACAAAAGTTATCCAAAGTAGATTGCTCCCATAGTGCCCGAATTATAACAATTTTCCTCCAAAGAGTGTTGGAATTTTTTCTCTCTCTCTCTCTCTCTCTCTCTCTCTCTCTCTCTCTCTCTCCTCCTGCCATCAATGGTTTCTGGCGCCGTGGTTGTGTTGCGCATAAAAGGGGCCTAAAAGTTGAGGCCGAAACTTACGAATGAGATTTCCTGTTACCGTGCAGAGTTCCATAACGATATCTTTCATTAAAAAAAAAAAAAAAAAAAAGAGGACGAAATTCCCTGACTTTTTTTGACACCACAAATTCCCCGACTTTTCCCGGTTTTCCAGGTCTGTCGCCACGATGATAAGGTAGTGGCGTGCTTAAGGGGAGTGTTGGCAGGGGTAATAACATCCCTGCCCCTACCCTTTGGCCTAGTTTTTTTTTAAAAAAAAAACATCAAAGGGGGAGACAGATAATACATAAGGGCTGGCTAATAAAAAGTATATATAACTTACTCTCTTGCCAAAATCTAGGGCATGCCTCTGTTGGGGGGTCAAGAGCGATGACTCTTTTTTTTATTTACTCTTTCTGGATCATTTCTCTTTTAATTTATATACTTGTCTTCTGACGAGTATGTTCTATGTGTTAAATGTGGAACATGTAGGGTGTAGATATTTTGCATGTAAGTGTTGAAGAAGGTATATATTTCATAACTAAGCACCATATGATATACATCATTTCTCTGTTCATACACAAAACGTTAGTGGCCTGTCGGGGACTTTCAGGTACCCATTAATTTTAATTAGTATTATTACAATGTCAGTAAAAAAATTGTTTGTCAATCCTGCCAAAAGAAGTCCAACCTGTACAAATAAATGTTTCAAATTGCCATTTTGTTCCATAACAAAAATTCCGGTTATAAAAGGTTAAAAGTGAACATCCAGGGAGGGGGGGGGGGCAAAAATTGTTTGTCAATCCTGCCAAAAGAAGTCCAACCTGTACAAATAAATGTTTCAAATTGCCATTTTGTTCCATAACAAAAATTCCGGTTATAAAAGGTTAAAAGTGAACATCCAGGGAGGGGGGGGGGGGGCAAGAGTAAACCTAGAATTTCCATAGATTTGGTAACACCAAAAAAAAAGTGAATAGTGAAAATTGGAAAATTATTTTATCTACCGAGTGTTAAAAGTAGCAGAACGTTTGGTTTGAACTGTATACAATCTGCTGTAATGAATGCTAAGTATATATCCATAATGATTCACAACAATTATTTTGATTGAACTCGGAATATTATGAAGTTGAATATGAAAATGAGCTCAAAAATTGATTTTAATTACTTAAATATAATTAATTGTATGACCAAAGATAATATACCATATTTACCTTGATAGGTATATTATTATTATTATGCTGATATTATCCTGCTGAAAAATATGATATGATAGCCAAGATATTCTCTGTCGCCATTTCAGACTGGCAAATGTTTAAGTCTACTAGTAACATTAATTGTTGAATTTTATTTTCAATGTTCAGTTAGGATAGAGAAAACTGTTTTAGCATGTTCAATAAATTTCATTGATTACAATGTGATAATGTTTTATTGTTACATCATATGTTTCAATGTTTTCGCCATTGTCTAAATGTTTGAAAAAAAACCTTTTTGATAAGAAGATAGGAGAGAGATAGAGAGGGAGGGGGAGAGTAGTTAAATAATTTTAAATATACACCTTAAGAGGGGACAGTAAGGTGTTGGTGTAACCACTATGTTATCGATGGGAACAAGGCAACAACAACATTACCACTACACCATCAAGTGAAGGTTACGTATGTCCATGCACAAAACTTCGTGCCTGTCTGCAATATTTGCAAATTGACATAACAGAAATTTTTAAGCATCCATGCCTACACCGAGAGATTCAGGGCTTGTGACTTCTTAATATTTTTGCACTTATCAAAATATGTGCTTCCTGGTGCTTGCCTCAATCTCTGGCTCCCGGTTTTACCTTAGATTCCATACATGCATTTTATTGCCGGCATTCCGTGGAAGTTCTCTCTCAAGCGTCAGAAGTACTAGAACTGTCAGAACCCGAGGGGTTGCGCAAGCTATGACATAATTTCTTATTTTTGGTTACGAGTACCTTGTGATCCTCTTTGAAGAAAGTATGCCAAGCGACCACATGTATACGTTAGTCTCGATCCCCTCTGAGATCAGGATAGGCTTGTATTTGCCGCCTTTGGGTTTGAGAAGCCTAGAGAGTTAGTTAGTTAGTTGCCGTAATCACACATACACTGAACAACAGAAAAGGTGAAATGGACTATAGGTTAGACATTCTTTTTCTTTGCCTATGTTTAAGTATATTGAATTAATGTTCTCTCGTAGGCTGAGGATTGGAAGATATAGAACATCTATGCTGGAGACTCTCTGTGCATTCGGGTAGCAACATACGTATAACATTTTATTTACCTTTCCTAACTCTCCATTTCCTTTTTCTGTAAGAACGTATTTTTAGATATCTACAATCTACCAGAATTACCTGTCTGATGTGACCCCTGTCACTATTTTTTTTGCCCCCTCAATGCTTCCAACTTTGCCACTGAACTGTTAGGCATATATGGGTGGTTAATAAGCAGACTGCCTTCGCCTTCACTTGTACCAGATTTTATAGTGAACTTATAGTTAAATCTGTTTGTAAGCTAATTGATAGGTGATATATAAATATATTCTGCAATACTGAAAACACAGTCATGATGTTAATGCTTCTAAGTGTAGTCAAGATAAAATAATACAGAAACACACGCTTGCTTTGCTTTCAACCTCACGTCACGAGACAGTCGTATGCATGATAAATTTGTTTAGCCGCATGTAATATAATTTTCATCACACAGGCAAGATTGCTCTCTTTTTTCCTAGCCATCTTTAAATTATCGTCCAATGCCCACGGAACTTTCTAGATACCAGGTGAATCGTAAGTAGCAAAGTATAGAAATCGAAATGTCAATTATCCGTCTCCCCCTTCTTCACATGCACATTGCATATCATGGTCTCTGGCATTGAAATAAGCGAAAAAAAAAAACAGAGAAAAAAAATTACATCCATCCATTGCCAGATTCTACAACTGTATAGGTTAAGGTTTATTACGTGGAAATAAGCTTCATCCTATTATTATTATTTTTTTACAGTTTATAGTGGCTTGTGCGATCACCAGGGTATTGAATTCGGGAAGGAGGGGGGGGGGGCACAGCCAGCTCGGCTTGTATCCCCCATTTTTTCAATACCAGAAAATGCAAATATCCCAGTTTCAATTCAACCCATCTGTCTGGATTGAAGAAACCAACAAATAACATATTCTCGTATGGGTTACATTAACCCCTTTTGCTGTTGTACTCAATTAGCTTTCACTAATTGGCAATTTTCTTGAAGGAGTCTAATAGAACATATGGTGGTACGAGAAATATGTAAATTAAAGACAATTTTACAATATACGATGTCTTAAGAGACGATACATTCAGCTCCGAAGTACTTTGTCTAACGCTTACTGTCATCCCCTATTGATGGCAGAGAGAGTTTAAGATTGAGGGGTGTTGAAAATGTTGACTTGTTCACCGAGTTCCGACACTTCCTCCTAGATGGCTCTGTTGATGAAGGGGAAGAGAAGCTTGGAGGTGATTAGTGGAGGAAGCCAAAGCCCACAAAGGGCTGTAGAGCTAGAGCTGGATGGTAAGGTAAGTATGCAAACAAATCATAACTAAGAACACTCCACATAACTCAAATATACAGCTGTTAGCTCTAGAAACTAGCCTATTTATAATTATTTATCCACATCATAGAAAATAATAATAGGGTTTTGTAATTGTCACTAAACAAAACAAATTATTTAGTTTTCATACTCTTAATTGAATCCGGCAAAAGCTTAACCAAAAGCACGTGGGTACCCGTACATGACATTTTCGTAAAATTCCATGTCCCCTCCCTATTTTGACCCACCTGCCAAAATTAATTTTGACTGCTTATAACTTCTGAACGAATAATCACAAAGAGTTCAGATTTTGCATATTAATCAATGTGTCCCATGTTCACCGAAATATTTTTGGGGTGGGCCAACATTGATCATAGCCCCTCCAAACTTGGTATGTGGATCCTCGACCATCACAAAATGCTTCTTTGAAGTCGAAAATTTTGACAGTTTTTTTTTTTTTTTTTTTTTTTGCTCCACCTCTTGCTATTTTCGAGATATGGATCACCAAAGTTAATTTTGGCAAGTGGGCTAAAATGGTTACATCACATAAAATTTGGCCAGTTGAGCAAATCAAAAAAATGCTGGTAAAAGAGTGCAACCCGAAAAACACAGCTCGTGAAAGGCTACAGTATACTCATCTCTCTCGTCCCGAAGCCAGGACGAGTTGAGAAACTCACTTTTGACACATGAATTCCCCCAATTTCACGCGTGAAACTGAGAGAAATTTCCCTCACACAACCAAAATAACTTGCAAAAACAGGGACTTTCAAACAACTCCTCTTGAATTAGAATCCCCATTCTAACACCTACTTTAAAATGTATACATTTTTTGGACCTCCTGTATATACACCATGGCCATCCAGTCTAATGGTGCAAGCTTTGGATTCTCACTATAGGATGCATGCAGATTCGAGAGAAAGTGAAACACTTCTCTCCTGAGATTTCAGTCTGTGTATGGGACTAGTGGGTTGCCCACCATGCTGAGGAAATTGGGGGGCTAAAAATGATTGATTGATTGATTTGCTTTATTTCACTTCACCTTTGTGCCACTTTTGGCTAATTGTGAGGATGGGGATGTGTGATGATATGATGAATGAACACTCAAAAACATCCAGGACAAGATTCCAACACGGGACCCCTGGCGTTGTAGTGCCATGTTCTAACCACTCTGCCACAGGGGCACACAGCTATAAATGAGTAGCATAACCTGTAGAAAACCTACAGCACCTACTGAGGGGTTTGATGTGCTGTCACCTGGAAACTGGTTGAATGATCATCACTCTGGTGAGAGTTAAGTCGGCAGTCAGTAGGTAGGCACAAGCACCCACAGGTTATTATTGTCACCATTTGTATGTAGATGTTTACACAGAAAGTCCTGCTAAAAACAAAACATGTTAGTGATGGTTTATGAAAAATATTTTATTCTGTTTGAGCCAGTTAATATTTCATTTAGAAATTATGAACAAGGTAACTGCAGAATAAACAGCAAATTTTATTTTATATAAAACAAAAAATACCATTTTTAAATATTTCCTTAAAATCACTTAAAAAAATCTCTTAAATGATTTCAAATTATTAAAGATTTGATAATAATTTTATACATTTCCCACAAAGAAGTAAATGTTCATTTGTATTCATTCCGATATGCAGAATTATGAAGTATTTCAGAGAATAAAGACACTGGTAACAGTACCCAGACAACGACCACATGTTTTCGTAAATCAAAGTGATCAATTGGAGTAATAATCATAATAACAATACTCTTCTCGTAACTTGCTCGATGGCGCAGTGGTAGCGTCGTTGTCTTTTAATGAAGAGGTCCCAGGTTCGATAAACGGTGGTGGCACATAGTGGTTTGGATCCCACTTTTAACTGTAGGTCCAGTCCCGATTAGCCTTGCTGTGCATAAAGTGAACTCAAAACACCAAATCAATCAATCAATCGTAACTTGCTACATGGAATTGATACATACCCTGATGTTTCTGCTTGGGACTCTGAGTTATTTCCAAATCTCAGGTTAGAATCAACAAATCCAGAGTCATTTTCTTGAGGCTGATCGAAATCACTGTCATTATCTGAAGTTTCACTCACCACTGTGACCTGGGGGAAAAAAGTAAAAGTCGCTTAAAATAATATCACACATGTAATAGAAATGCAAATTATAGCTACATAATGCTCATTAAATTGTATATGAAATAATGGGTACCCCTGCAACAGACTCACATTTAGTGAATTATAAGGTACAGAAAACTGTGTGTTCACCAGTGCATGCAATGTTTGCATTATCTGCATTATACTGCCACCTAGAGGCTAAATCTACAATTACATGTTGGGACATATTCACCTTCACCCTGGAAATTAACTAAAGTCTGCCCAATCTTAAAATCAGGTGAAAGTACAAGAATTGAAAATTATAGACCAATTGCTGTAATATGTGCACCTGCTAAAGTGTTAGAACACATTTTATATACAAGAATATTCAAACATGTCAAAAACTACATAAGTGATTGCCAACATGGATTTTTTCCAGGTAGATCTACTACAACCAATTTAACAAATTTTGTGCAAGATGTATATAATGCATTCTACTGTAGATCTGCTGTACACACAATCTATATTGACTGTGCAAAAGCTTTTGATAAAATCAACCATGATATTCTTCTGCATAAACTATAAGGCTTTGGTTTGCCAAATAATATGTTGAATTTACTGAAATCATATCTTCAAGGTAGGAGACAATATGTAACTTACAAAGAATCAAAGTCATGTGAATATACTGTAAACTCCGGTGTCCCACAAGGATCTAATCTAGGACCTCTCTTATTTATTTTGTATGTAAACGATCTACCAACTTGTGTTAAGAACTCACAAATTCTTTTGTATGCTGATGATATTAAATTGTACAAAGTAATTAATGGTCTAGACGATACAATAGATCTTAAAGAAGATATAGAGAAACTATATGATTGGAGCTGCTTAATGATCTCACATTTAATACAAATAAATGCTACTTTATGCAACTAATGAATAAAATAAATAATTTGAGGTGTACATATTCAATTTGTGGTAAATTACTTCCAGAGGTGAACCTAATCAAAGATCTTGGTGTTTTCATTGATTCTGCTTTGACCTTCAATGAACACATATCATATATGGTAAATAAGGCCTACAGATCATTTGGTTTTGTTATAAGGAATTCTAGAGATTTTAAGAGTATACATTGTATTACAACTCTATGTAATAGCATAGTAAGAAGTAGACTTGAATATGCATCAGTTATTTGGTCTCCAATGTATAGAGCGTACGAAAATAGCATAGAAAGAATTCAGCAAAAGGTTCCTAAGGTATCTGTTTTACAAGTCCCCACAACAAAATAATGTGAATTATAATAATCTGCTTGACATATCTGGTTTTAAGAGTCTTAGTAATAGGAGGAAAATATTAGAACAGTTGTACTTGTATAAAACAATTAATGGTGTTTTAGACAACAGCTCCTTTCTCGGTCAAATACAATTCAATATAAGAAAACATAATCTGCGTAATAGAAATATTCTAACTTCAAAAATTTCAAAAACTCAGAAATATAGAAACTCACCAATAAATAGAATGTGTCACAGTTACAATATCCTTGTTGCAAACAACGAATGTGTAGACTTTTCACTTCCATTTGACAGATATAAAAGAATAATAGATTCAGTGCTATAGAAAATTAAACTCTGATAGAATATAGATTGTTTAATATAAATGTTACCATTTACAGTGTGAATTACTTATAAACCTCTTGCCTAAATGAATGTAGATAAGTGTATATATATATATCTCATGCGTTACGTATGTTGTATGTTATATGTATTGTACGTGAATGAATGAATATGAGTTTGTATATTTCCATGTAATTTCTATTGTATTAATCAGACACAGTGTACGCCTTCTGTAATTGGAGGTTCAATCCTCTGTAGAAGCGCAAAGCTTAAATAAATAAATATTACGAGTGCAAACTAGGAAAGATTCTTTGTGTACTGATATGCACCTTTTGCTGTAAGTATGTATTTCTTGTACTATAAACATTTGAAAGCCAAGAGGGAATTATGAATCACTATGTATATGTTGAGAATTCCATACAGTCTTGGTGTTACTGTTCCATTTGATGTTAATCTCTCCTTGGTTTCTTTTGGCAATGTAGATTACATCAGATCTCTGGTCTACCTCTCTATTGCAACTTGAGAGAAGTAGACAGTATGCACTATCAGTCATGGTATGAGTTGTTGCTATAAGTGCACTAAAAGTGGAATCCAAATGACTACAGAGGCTGATAGGCTTCCATATAGACGAGATTGCAAGGGCATGGTTCGGAGCAGGCGCAGCGCAGACACGTGAAAGTTTCACCACTCAAGCAGTAGTCGGCTAGAAAGTAGTAGTGTTGGTCGAAATGTATTGGTGGCGAAAGTGAATCGCTTCTGGGAAGGCTACATTCTAGCACTTTCTGATGCTCGCTTCAGTTTTCCAGCATAGTTAAACAATGCCACGAACACAGATTTGCTGTTGGATGATCCACTGTGAGATGATATGTAGCGCGACCTCCCCCAGATTGTGATTCACCGACGAAGATACATCTGAAACAGACCCCAGTGAAGCTGACACCACCGGTGTTGTTCAGCATTAAGACGTTGATGACCTCGGAGAATCCACAGAGTGTTATCCACATGGTTTCATGGTTGCGGCTGGCTTTTCTTACAGGAGAAAATTGAAGCTGCATTGCGTTGCAAGCAATGTGAAAATCAATGCTGCGTATTATAAGGAACATGTTTTAACTGATATTTACAACAATGAAATTCCCACAATGTGTGGAGCGGATACCAACTGTATGAAGCTGCATCAGGACAAGGCGTCGAGTCACACAGCCAAATCATCATCACTGGCATTCTACATTCAGATGGAAACTAGTACTGGGATTTGTGCTATTCCCTTCTCCGACATCCCCGTGAAGATTCCCATGGACTACTGTGCACTTGGGTTTCTGAAACACGGACTTTCTTCTCGTAAGGTGCACACATTTTCCAGCCTCTGGAAAGCGGTCCAATGAGAGTGGAATAATATACCCCTTGCACACGTGCAACGAGGTCTTCTCCAGTGGAAACTGCACTGTTGGCCAATTGTCAAGTGCTGTTTGTCACATCGAACACAACCGGTGGTGGAAAGGCAGTCTCTCACAGGTGCATTAATAGTTCAAAGTCACATATATGGAAGCGTATCAGCATCTGTACATGCCTCCATCATAAATTGAATCTTGAACACCTTGATTACAAGGTGACAATGTTAAAACTGCAGTTTCAGGGAAGCCCTGCCATATGATGTGGACTGGAGTATAACAAAAGCATTTCCATCTCTGCTGACAGTATAACTAAGTCCTGGGAGAGAACTCAGTTGCTGAAGTGCAGCTTTCTCTGCTGATGTGATGTAAAGGTTTTTGGAGGAACGTTGTTTTTTAAGGGCAATGTATGCTTCTAGGTGTACAGGCTTTGCCAAGCTATAACATTCTTTGATTCCCCAATCTGAGAGAAAACTCTAGCCATAAATCTAGAGCTGTAGGGCACACCGACAAAGGATGGTTGGTTCGGAGTTGCCAGACATCTTGCCACTCCCACCCCTGCTCCTAAAACCGGACAAGGAGAAGGTAGCGCAGGTGAACGTTCTTCCCTTGCTCATTTGACCACTTTTCAACAGTGGTGAAAGATCAGCTACAGTCCCTTTGTTCTTTAACATCCTTGTTTTCATTCCTCCGTCACATACATCCTGCTGGGTGATGCAGTGACCCAGAGGAGGGCTTGTTGCATATAGATGAGAAGGAAGAAAAGATGTAGCAATAATTTTGACTATCAACCATGGCACGCGTTGCGATTTCGGCAAGAGGAATGGAGGTCAGGACACTATAACATGGTGAAACCTTTATGTTTTGTGTGACTGTATGGTTGGAAACTAGTCAAAGAGACATAATTACTGATTTAAACAACACACACGAAAAAAAATGCTGTATTTCAAAAGAAGAACTGGAATATCATTAAAAAATATATTCTCTGCCCTTCGGATCCCCATAGTCAGCTATTGCACATTTTTTATTGAACACGCAACAAAGGTTTTTATGCAAATTAAAAATATGTCTTTATTATTGCACAAAATACACTTAATGCAAAATGTATTTCAATTTAAAAATAATAACATTAACTATGAGAACAAAATATAATTATTCTAAGGTAAAACTTGTCTTTATTGTACTTTCTTTATGTGGATAAAAAAGCTATTACTAACTCTGTCAGTTTTCAATAATTTTCTGTACTGCTTTGCACGTAATTATCTTATTCCCTTCTTCCATTGCTCTCTTCATTCCTTGTAGCATAGGTTTGGCAATGTTGACTCCCAAAATGCCATACATAATATGCTGTTTATGTGTTGCACATTGTGGATGAACAAAGTAATATTATATATTATTTTCCCCAGCAGCCTTCTGGTATGCCCCAAAATGTGGTAACAAAAAAACAAAAAATCCAAAATTGCCACTTTTGGCTAATCGTAACCATGAGAGTGAGTGAATATTAAATGAAATTGATGAAGAGGCACAATGCCAGAGGCAGGAAATGGCAAAGGATGAAGATGATGGTGAAGGATATGCATACTTGGATGCTTATGGCATGAACTCAACAACTCAGATGGAAAGATTGAAAATTGACCACTTGAAGACTGACTATTACAGACCAAAATGGTAAAAACTGACATTTACGTATTTTACTGACTTCAATGTATAATATCTTAATATTTCTATGTGTATGCTGTGATAGTGTTTACATAACTAGTTATCGGTGGTGTAGAAAGAAACCCGGGTCCTCTGATGTTAGAACAAGGGGAAATGAGTGAAATCTGTGAACTGTTAAAACAATTGCAGTGCTCCAATGAAACGATCGTTAAAGAAGTGAGGCATCTGAATGAAAGGGTTACATATTTGTTGGATGAAGTATCAGTCATGGGGAGTGATGCTATGTGATGACGAGGAAGGAGAAAGTGAAAGACCTCATTCAAAGAAAACTGCAAGTGCATTTAGATGAGGATGATATTCAACGTTGTCATAGAATAAAGGCATGCTTGGAGCAAGGACCCTCCCCGATCATCTGCAGATTTCTTCATTACAAGAAGAAGGATGAAGTTTGGAGAAATAGACACAAATTGAAAGGGTCTACAGTTTTCGTAGATGAAGATCTCTCATTCAGCATGGGGAAGGAACGCCAATTGCTGCTTCCATTCATGAATAATGCCCGAAGAAAAGGTCATCGATCCCACCTGAGTTTCTGACACCTCGTGATCGATGGTCGCAAATATAAGCAATGAGACCTGCAGGAGTTTGCAGATGTCCAGAATCTAGAAGGAAACAACACTCAAGGTCATTCTGCTGCTGGTCAACATCAGAATCCCCCTCTCTCTCACCCAAAGGATCCCAGAGACTGCCAACTTTCTTGAAGACCTTCACGTAGCAGATGCTCCCATCATGTGCAACATTCAGATAAGCTGACACCGAGTATCCCTGACTGCCCAAGCATTGAGGCCACGAAGTTTCCCTCGATTCAGGAATGCAAGAAAAGTGACCATCTTGCCTGTGACACAGTAAATTGCAATCTAAAACGAGACACCATTGCTCAGTTAAACTCGCATAATAACAAACACTTTACTATTGCATATCAGAACGTAAACAAAACCGTTTTACCTGAGTGCATTATCCAATGATTATTATGTGGTGGTATGTTACAAGACTTGATTAACATCTGCGCATGCTAAAGAAGAACTCTTTGATGACAGATGCGTCATATTCAGGGCAGACCATGGTGCAATCGCCTCGAGGAAAACCAAAGGCAGAGGAGTCCTGCTGGCTGTTCAACGCAAATACCTTTAAAATAGACTGCAAACTCGAAGATCAATCCGTTGAATATTTAACTGTTAAGGTAAAATTGGATGACGAAACTAACTTCCTGCCTGATTCCCCATCTAAAATTTATGATACACTGTTTACTCACATAACTACATATTGTGTGAATGGGTGTCGATTACTTCTAACAGGCAACTTTAACATTCCAGAAATCGTCAGCTCAGATTCAGATTTACTTAATTCCGAATACACGTGCCTACACTTGCCAAATTTCCTCGAATTTTATTCATTAAAAAAATTTATGCTGTTTTGAATGCTTATTTCAAAATGTTAGATTTACTCATAACCAATTTGAACTATGTATCTGTTGAAAGAAATGAACTGCTGGTAGCACCACCCGACACTAACGATATGTGTTTCTCACCAGCAACCACGCAAAATCAAACCCAAAGTAAGAAAAAAACAATATAATTTCCAAAAAGCTAATTTTTTAAAACTCTTCCAAGAATTTCAAGTAGTAAACCAGGGTGTGTTGAAAAATTATAAAGATGTAAATGATGTGGCTCGTAAATTCTATGATATTTTAAATTCTGTGTTTGATAAGTCGCTGGTTTACCAACAGAATAAAAAAAGGATATAGCTCTTAAAGCTATGCATCACCAAAAATGAAAAAGACAGATTGGAGACGCTGCCTTTCATTAAGCTAAATTTAAAGAGTTGGGGAAGAATATTAAAGAAAATATCTCCAAGGTGTACGATACATATTTGCTAAACTGCAAATTAGGTATACAATGCAATCACAAAAGATTTTGGTCCTTCGTTAAAAAAAAAAAAAAAAACAGAAAAAAAAAACATCAACTCACCCCAGCATCTACCAAAACAAGTCCCTACTGGGCATGCTCCACATTTGTGAAATTCCCCTTACTGACGTGGAAGATGAAATAGTATCACTGAAACCTAAAAAATCTGTAGGTCCAGACATGGTCCTACATCATAAAAGGATGCTCAGAAGGCCTTAAATACCTGCTACGCATCTTATTCAACCCTTCACTCTCCACCTGCATGTTTCCGGTAATGTGGAAACTTTCTGAGGTGTGTCCAATTTCAAAAACTTCCGACAAAGCTAATATCATTCAACTGTTGCCAAACTCTTCGAACAAATCTTATGTAAATACATTTCCAGGCATCTTCATCCATTTGATTTGATTTGATTTGATTTGATTTAGTTTATTTTACTTCGCGTTTTGTGCCTCTTGGCTAATTTGCGAAGATGGGGATGAGTGATGAAATGATGAAATTGATGAATGGACATTCACAAACAACCAAGCCCGACCGGGATTCAAACCCGGGACCCTTGGCGTCGCAGCGCGATGTGCTAACCACTCGGCCTCAGGGTCGGGCGCATCTTCATCCAATACTGTCTCCTCATCAGCATGGATTCATACCTAAACGATCCATTGTAACAAATTTATTAGAAATCTCCGACTTTATAAACTTGACGCTAGATAAGAGAGGGCAAGTCGATGTAATTTATACTGATTTCTTCAAAGGTGATGGATCTTGTTGATCACGATACACTTCTCCGAAAGCTTCACCATCTAAACTTCTCAGCCCGTGTTTCAAAACTTATCTCCTCTTACCTTAAAGACTGGAAACAATATGTTAGATATGGTAATAGCATGTCTACTGTATTTCAGACCTCCTCGAGTGTCCCACAAGGATCGAACCTTGGACCACTGCTATTTCTTGTGATCGTTAACGATCTCCCAGAATGCCTACTGCATGCCAAGAAACTCCTGTACGCAGACAACCTAACAAAATGTAAGACTATAACAAATGATAACAATGCCTTGGAACTGCAAAAGGACATTGGAAACCTCGTAGAATGGTGCGCTCAAAACAAACTAAAACTCAATTTTAACAAATGTAAAATTATGACTTTCACTCAAAAGAAACAACCCTATATGCACACTTCCATAATCAGTGACCACACATTAGAAAGTCTCTCAAGGTATAAAGATCTAGGTGTTCAGTTTGAAGAAAATAACAGTTTCCGAAGACACATCGACCACATTGTGGCAGAAGGGTACAGAAACCTTGGGTTTATAATAAGAGTGGGAAACGACTTTAAGAATTGAATTGAATTTTAATATCTTACGTTGACCCTTGATTAAAAGGGCATGGAAAACGTCAAGATACAAAATAAAATCATATTTAGTTTAGTAAACCATAACAAGAAAGAAGAAACATTGTATATTACGTTACATCACTACACCAAAGTAAAAATTGAAAAATATACTTCATTATACTACAATAGAGATAAAAACAGATTAGAATTGCATCATTGAAATAAGAATACAATTGAAATACATATTGTTCAGTACATTGCCTTTGCATCAAAATAAGAATAAGAATAATATTTTTTTTAGCAAACATTTATTATTACTATTATTATGCTGGAATATTAGGCAGGGGGACTCTTTAGTTCAACTATCATGAGGTTTGTTTGTGAAGTGTATACACATTGAGCATGTTTCTAAGTTGTATTGTCTTGTTCCATGAATTATGTGAGTCTGTGGAGAGCTCTCTAGTCAAATATTTTTTTATTGTTTGTATTTGTTTATTTTTTGGAGATACCAGTTTTATGTCATGAGGTGGCTGGTTGTAGAATATCTTCCCAGCATTCATTGGTGATTGTTTTGGGATATTGAGTCTGTGTTGGTTCTGGTAATAATTATCATTCCTTCTTGTATTGTGGTTGTGTATTTGGTTATTTTTAGTCATTCTTCTAGAATTTAGAACAAACGTTATAGCCTTATAGATGTATATGGAGTATATTGTCATTACTTGATTCTCCATGAATAATTCTTTGCAAGATTTCCTACAGCCTAGTTTGTACATTATTCTAAGTGCTCTCTTTTGAAGTCTCAGTATTCTGACAGTATTATTATAAGATGATCCACCCCACACTATTATGCCATATTTAACATAGGGGTAAACTAGTCCATAATATATGCATTTGTTAATTTCTGTTAGATTATATTCAGCCATTTGTTTTAGCACGTTACATGATAGTTTACTGCAGATGTTGCTAATTTGTTCTTCCCACGTTAATTTTTGATCTACTGTTATTCCCAAAATCTTTACCGAAGATACAGTTTCCATGAGCACATTGTCTATGCATAGCATTTGTGACTCAAAATCCATGTTTCGGATTGTATTGAATATAAATTTCGTTTTATTGTTGTTTATTATTAATCCGTGCAAAGTTGGGTATTGTGCCAGTTGGTTTACGGTGATAAAAGTGTTTATTTCAAGCTTTCTAGAGTCGATACGTCTGGGAAGCACAGTTGTGTCATCTCAATAGGTGACCGAAGGTAGAAATGTTCCAAATGTTATATTCCAAATGTTGTACAATACCTACGTAAGGCCAAAATTGCAATACACGTCTATCGTTTGGTCCCCACAAAACCAAATGAAACCAAAAGAATTGAGAATTTACAAAACAAGTTCCTTCGATTCCTAAAACTGAAAGAAGATGGCATTTACCCCAAGTATACTCCTTATGGCACCCTAAAGAAACACTTCCACCTTCAATCCCTATATGATAAAAGAAATATACATCAGTTACTATTTCTACATAAACTTCTAAACAAATCGATAGACTCCTCTCAACTGCTCTCGGAAATCCCTTTATATGTGTCATATAGTAAGGTAAGACCATGGAGAGAGCTGTTTCAAGTACCGAGAGCTCTAACAAAGTCAGCAAATGCAGAACCCTCTCGGAAAATGTGTACGTTGTACAACCAAATTGCAAAATCACATGATAAGGTGGACATCTTTCAAAGCTTACCAAAGTTCAAAATGGAAATTGAAACTTACTTTCAAAACAATGCATGACATTACTTTCTATGTACAGGGTGTTCATAAAGTCCCAGTACCATTACAAAAAACATAGCTCGGAAACTACATGCAATAGAACAATGCTGTTGACTGCAAAATGAGATACAACCCTCCATGTTTATATGCCATACACCTCAATGTGCACCCCCCTCTAGTTGCTCTCAGAACAACAAGGTGGTAATCCACTTCTGCCCTTACACGCCCAAGATTATAACTAGTAACAGTAAGGATACTCTCAGTTATTCTTCGAAGAGTAGCAACATCTGGAACAGGAGTGGGGTAAACACAATCTTTGACATACCCCCAGAAGATGAAATTCAAGGGTGTGATATCAGGAGAGCACGGTGGCCAGAGAATAGATCCATCACGGTCTATCCACCTGCCAGGGAAATGCCTATCCAGAAGACTTCGAACATCCTTGGACCAATGAGGGGCTGTCCCGTCTTGTTGAAAACTTATTACAAACAAACCATCATTCTGAAATCAACAGCATTCTTCTATTGCATGTAGTTTCCGAGCTATGTTTTTTCTGTAATGGTACTGGGACTTTATGAACACCCTGTACATGCTTGTTTCTTTTTCAGGTGGAGAAATTGATGTTAACCCTAGAACACTACCATGTTCCAATATTACAGTGTAACTAGCGCTATGTAAATTTTATGTACATGAAGGAATCAATTTTTAACACAACCTCTACATCATGAAACAAAATGACGATTGTTTGTGAACATTATATTCTCTATTTTCCTTATATTGCAGTTATATTCTTCACTTTGAAATGTATAAACATGGTTTTATTAAACATAGAATATTTTAAGAGAATGTCTTGATTGAAAAGCCCTATGTACATTAAGAATGAAGGCGAAAAGTTCAAACAATGATAAACAAACAATAATAATATTCATAACACTGTAAATAAGGAATGAATGTAATTTTAAAGTCTTACAAAAAAAATAGTGAATGCTTCTAAACTTTTCTTTTCAAGATTTTTCTTGATTTACCACTGCTACTTAAAAGTGACGTACAGTGCACAACATAACAAACCAAGTGAAGAACACCAGCACTTGAACGTTCCTTACCACAGTGGTGCGTACTGCTAGATGGAGGAGTGAGTGGGTGCGAGGTGGGAGGTAGGGAAGGGATTTGAGTGCAAAGCATACGTAAATTTTACGTACGGTAGTGTTCTAGGGTTAAGGACCAGTTTTTTTTTTTTTTTTTTTGCTATTTACTGTCATTATTTCAATACCTCTTCATTTATATGTAATGTGTTTCTCATAAGTTTTTCTTTGGTTGTTTCGTTATTTCTCTGGTTCTATTGTTGTCATATCATGTGTAAGATTTCACCGTATTTGCCAGGTTCCTACTTTCTATTTCTTTTTCATATTACTTTTAATATTACTTTAACAAATTATATTATTATTATACCCTATCGATTGTATTCATTGCAAACTCTGTGGAAGAAAAAATGTGATAATACAAAACACTGTAAATGGGCATTTGCCTGCAGTGTCATGTCTTTAAATAAAAAATAAAAAATAATGTATATTACTCAGAGGCGTCACCTGAAGGGAGTTCATGGAGCACAGGAACCCCCCTACCGAAAATGGAAAATATTCAATTTGTTTTCTTTTCTGCACAATAAAACTCTACATTTCAATATACTTATTTTACAAAGCAGCTTTCTTCGTTCATAATGTCTTCACAAGGCTTCAAATTTAAGCACTACATGCCACAACCATGGCCTCGGAAATGACCAAGGAAACTTCAGCCACCTTTTTCGCAGTAACCAGGAGGTCTAGAGAAGAAAAATTTTGCATGTGTTCATACCTTGTTAGTATCAACAAATACACCAAGTTTCATTAAAATCTGATTCGGTGGTTTGCATGCCCTGGGTGATTTGACGTGAATCAAGTATCATGGTGATAATCTTTGGGGCTACCTAAAAAATTCTGTCCATCCATGTGCAAATAAAGCAAAATGTTTTGTGCATTTTTTCAGAAACTCACAATATTGTCACATGCTTGTTCTAATTTACACTTTTGTAAACTAACATTATTTACCTGTTCTCTCTCTCGTTGAATGAATTTCATTATCTTTATGGAGGAATTATCCTTCAACATCATATCAGCATTAATACATTTTTGAAGGAAATCGTCAAAACCAAAGATCTCATGCTCGCATTGCATGCATACAGCATCTGTTGAATCAAGTTGAGTTGTTGCCTGAAAGAAAAAAAAATGTGACAAATGAATTAAAACTATGTCCATGCAGCTCAGACATCTAGACCCACAGCTAGCATAATTATGCTTATTATAATATTATAATTATAATTATTTGTGCTTTAAATACTTATGCACACATAGAATGACTAGCTTTACCAGATGCTGAAGTGATGAAGCTATTTTTGAAATTTGAGCTATTTTCACCAGGTTTTAAACTGTGCATCTACATGATATTGATCTGGCATGGCCCACTACATGAATGTGTGTATTCTTTAGATTTTGGTGATTGGCATGCCTCAAATTATGTCTATGTGTATTTATTATCATGCGGGTGAAAGTACTTTTTTCTGCACACCATTGAGTTGGAAAATACCACAAGATATTTCGATATGGACTGCTGCTAAAAAGTCATGTGACATAAGGGTATTAGTCCTAAATGTTTTCATTGTTAGGTTAGGCAGGGCTGCTAACATTAAAATTACTTCCAAAAACCCGATCATGTGATTTCTGGTTTTAAGCACTTTTTGCTATGCTCACTATAGTTTGGCTCTTAGTCTGAAGAAGACTCTGATATAGGGTTGAAACATTATGTGTAAAGTGTTCTGTACATAATTAAAGACAACCTAGGTCAGTATCTTTAGTGATTTTCTAATGTGGAAACAAAACTTAATCATGTTATCAAGGAAGAGGTATGTGACAGTCTCCCTCTCTGTAATGCCAATGTACTAAATAATGTGTTTTTATTTTTTCAAATGTGTAATAACTAATGCTGAGCTGATGCACACATACCGATGTGCCATTTTGACTAATTTGGGAAGATGGGGATGAGTGATGATATGATGAATAGACACTCACAAACATCCCATGCCCAGGCCAGGTTTCGAACCCAGTAACCCTGGCATCATAGTGTGATGTGCTAGCCACTCCACCACGGGGACTGGCGTGTATCGAAGGAGACGACGTTCATATGAAGAATAAAAACTAGAAAAAATGCAAAGGAAAAATGCAGTACAGCTGTACTCCATTTGCAATATGATATATATATATTATTCATTATTTTATGCTGCGACAATACTTTGGATTAGCTCCACAGTACGCACTTCCGCAATTCTCGCAGCAATATGCAGCAATGCTGTGGAAGTCACCTGCAGCCCGTAGAGTCTGAGATTGGCCAAATCCCGTCATACATCATGCACCCGTTTACCATATTGGGAGTGCATAAGAATAACTAATATCTGGGATCATATTTCAGGTACACACGCCAAAATTCTGGAATTCGATCAAATATGTTATGTCATTAAACAAAGAATATGGTTCCGACCGTGAATGATGCGTACAGTACAAGTCCGGAAAAAGTACGCATAGAAATTGACGATAAATGTGTAAAGTGCAAAAGAGTAGTGCATAATGGTATCCTTTGTTATCGTTGTGATAAGTGGCTACATTTTAACTGGGGTGGTGTAGGTAATATGGAGAAACTAAAAGATACAGAAGAGTGGTTCTGTCCCAGATGCACACATGGCAAGGAATTTAGTGAGGTAAGCCAATCCATAGATGAAAACTCTGCCACAATGTATGAAATTCTTTGCATACTACAACAGCAAATAGTGGACCTAAAGGAAGAAAATAAGGCAATAAAATAGAGACTTCAGAAAATAGAAGAATATGAACCCAAGAAGGAAAATACATGGCCCAAAATAGTTTGGAGAACCAAACCTAAACCCACCTGTTCTACTAAACATGCAAGTACTCAGAACAAGGACATATCATTTACAACACTTTCACCTTTTGAAAGTAGAAACATCTCTAATGTACTGCAAAACATTAAATGGAGAGAAAATTGTGAACCTAGGGAGAGACAGATCATAAAACTAGCAATGGAAAGAAAAAGGAAGAGAAGAATATAGTAAGAACTAAAGAGGTACATATCGATATTTTTGTGGCAAGTCATG
Source organism: Lepisma saccharinum (assembly GCF_977018435.1). Taxonomy (NCBI): domain Eukaryota; kingdom Metazoa; phylum Arthropoda; class Insecta; order Zygentoma; family Lepismatidae; genus Lepisma; species Lepisma saccharinum. The sequence goes on along the minus strand of NC_139250.1, from coordinate 38,109,101 downwards.
GCAGGGGTCTTGCTACTGAAATTTCAAGGATGGGGTATCATATGAGTGTCTTCAATAGTGAAAAAAGAGAAATGTTGTACTGAACCAGTTCCCAGAAGTAACGGATGCAAATAATAAGTATGTGGTGATAATAGGGGGTACAAAAAATGTTGCTTACAATGAAGGTAACGATGTTGTGAAAACACTGAAATGTAAGGTCCATGAACCAAGAAACCACAATGCTATAATTGTGACCATTCCCAATAGATATGATCTCATGGAGGACTGCTGTGTGAATATGGCTGTAATGGAGACCAACCGTAAAATTCATAACTTGTGCACAACCTATAGAAATGCAAAAGAGTTAGATGTAAGTAACTTGACAAGGGAATTCCACACAAGACATGGACTGCACCTAAATCAGTTAGGCAAAGAGGTAAAAAAGGACAGGGCTGATAACTTAAAAAGAACAGTGCAACATAGCTCTAACTTGGCATGACCAAACGGAACAGGGAAACTAGATGGCAAACCCAAATCCATTATAACAGATTATTTACCAAAATGGGATCGGGTAACTTTTGAAAATTCAGATACAAAGATAGTCACTATGCAGAATTTTTACAGATTTTTCACATAAATATGCAATCCATTCATAATAAGTTTGGCAAATTAGATTTTTTTTGAAAATTCTAATTAATTTCATGTTATTTGTGTGAACGAGCTTTGGTTAGAAACAGAAGAATTTAAACTATACATTCCTGGTGAATATGACCTGCTTAACACTTATTGCAGAACAAAGTCAAATGTCGTAGCAATATTTGTTAAAAAAAAATTCAAATATAACTGTGTTGGATCTTAAAAAAGTCTGTATAGAGCAAATACATACAGGGTGGTGCAAAATTCCGTTTACAACGCTTGGGAGGTGATTCGACAAGTAAAAATAAGGAAAAAATGCCATGTGAAAAAATGTCGAAATCGGCACTGTTTTCGAGTGACAGGCATGTGAAAATCGCCTCACACCATGTTTAAAGCACAATAACTCAAGAAGGAAGAAAGATAGAAATGTCGGATTAAAAGAATACAAAGAAAGTCGTACCTGACGAATACAATGGTGCAGCAATTGAGGCCCAGTGTAAATTGCGCAAGTGGACTCACAAAGAAAGTGGGGAATCCCCTGATGGAAAATACAGGAAATTTACTACTATTTTCTACATAATGATGAGATCGGAATGTAGCCAGTAAAAAATGACGACGTATGTCCACATGTCCCACTACTGCTGGGACACCGTCCCACACTTGGGAAATAGAAAATTCACCCGAAAATGATGCTATGTCATCAGATTACACTGAGATTGATTTCAGCTAATTGATACAGAAAGCCCCACTAGAGGCGCTTTGAGTATAGGCCACCTGTTACGATGGAAAATACAGGAAATTTACTACTATTTTCTACATAATGATGAGATCGGAATGTAGCCAGTAAAAAATGACGACGTATGTCCACATGTCCCACTACTGCTGGGACACCGTCCCACACTCGGGAAATAGAAAATTCACCCGAAAATGATGCTATGTCATCAGATTACGCTGAGATTGATTTCAGCTAATTGATACAGAAAGCCCCACTAGAGGCGCTGGGAGTATAGGTCACCTGTTACGTATTAGCATTGGTGGATACTGTGTAGAGAGTGTAGTCGACCGTTGTTTTTCCTGCCTGTTCTGCGTGTCGCAGGATGGAGTTAGTCTGGCAAGCGTGAGTGGTTGAATTGCGCCAAGGAGTATTGTACGTAGAGGAGGTATTCCAGTGTTCTTTCTCGGTTTTCAACAACTGCGTGGACACCTGTGTAACATTACGTGGGTGCTAATCACGGTAGTTGTGATCCGTCACTCGGAGGGAAAGTGCCCCCGTTGTTGGTTGGTTCTCGAACAGGACAATGGCGGAGTACTCTACCCATGAGCTTGCTGATATGCATCTCGTTTATGGAGAGGCAAACCGAAACAGCCGTGAAGCACGGCGTTCGTATCACGAACGTTTTGAAAATAGGCAGTTTCCAGCACATGCACTCTTTCAAAGACCTGATGCTCGACTGTGTGAAACTGTATCTCTACTACCCCATAGGTGGGATTGTGGAAGACCCCGCACTGTGCAATTTGAAAAGGACGTGTTGGACGCAATGAGACCTTCCTGGCACCGGCACACGTGTCATTGCTCGTACGCCACAAACCCACCATACCAATGCGTTCTGCGATCTTCAGGAGAAGGGATTGCACCCACACAAATTGCATAAGGTGCACTACATACTGCCCACGGACTTTCCCATTACACATGAATTTCTGCCAATAGTACGTGCAACTAACTCTTGCCATTCCAGATTTCCCAACAAGAGTGTTGTGGACCGATGAGGCAATGTTCACCATGGACGACATGTTCAATAGCCACAACAGCCACGTCTGGGATATGGACAATCCGCATGCAATCATTGTGTGCCATCATCAACATAGGTTCGCAGTGAATATGTGGTATGACGTAGTAGGTGACCACTTGATATGCCTCTACTTGCCCTCTACTTTGTGTGGTGGGAATTATCGGGTGTTTCTACATGACGTATTACCTGAACTTTTGGAAAACGTGTCACTGGCAGGTACACAACGTATCTGGTTTAAACACGATGGCGCCCCCATGCACTTTGACCGGGGAGCCAGGGCCTTACTCAATGCTTTTTCAGCTATCGTTGGATTGGCCGGGGAGGACCTTTACCGTGGCCACCTCGCTCCCCCGACTTCACTCCACTGGATTTCTGTGTGGGGGGAGAAATGAAAAGGCTCGTGCATGAAACCCCTGATGAAAGTGCTGACGATCTCGTTGCTCGTGTTAGTGCCGCTGCTGGGACAATTGGTGACATGCCAGAGGTATTTGCGTGTACCAGACAATCAATGCTTCGCCGATGCCATCTTTGTCTTAAAGTCAATGGCGGACATTTTCAACAACGTCTCTGAGTATGCCAGTGTTTGTGAGCCCCTATCAGCACTGCATAGTGTCCTTTAGTGAAAGGTGCGAGTGAAGATGCTGGAGATCGCTGTAGTACATACCGTCTATCTGCATGTGCGGATGTTGTGCGCTTCTCAGGATAATCCCTTCAAGATGTGCTGTGCCTGGAAATGTTACATGGAATTGTGTGCGTTTTCTCGCCATTCTCCGTCTTCATTCTTTCGAGGATTACCCACTTTCTTTGGGGAGCTCTCTTGTAGTAAGTACAGCCTGACGACATGTGGTCATTGTTTAACTTTTGTTTTTCGTACTGCAAAGTAGTGTGTCAACATTAGGGAATTGAATATTTTTTCGTGGTTTTCCCATATTTTTTTCCATTTGGGATGGTGTCCCAGCAGTAGTGGGACATGCGACAAATTGGTTTTTTTTCTTCTTCGTACCGCAATGTGAACAATGTGCAACAGAAGATTTGCAGTTATTTTCCTATTTCCCGAGTGTGGGTGTCCCAGCAGTAGTGGGACATATGGACATACGTCGTCATTTTTTACTGGCTACATTCTGATCTCAACATTATGTAGAAGATAGTAGTAAATTTCCTGTATTTTCCATCAGGGGATTCCCCACTTTCTTTGTGAGTCCACTTGCGCAATTTACACTGGGCCTCAATTGCTGAACCATTGTATTCGTCAGGTAGGACTTCCTTTGTATTCTTTTAATCCGACATTTCTATCTTTCTTCCTTCTTGAGTTATTGTGCTTTAAACATGGTGTGAGGCGATTTTCGCATGCCTGTCACTCGAAAACGGTGCCGATTTCGACATTTTTTCACATGGCATTTTTTTCTTATTTTTACTTGTGGAATCACCTCCCAAGCATTGTAAACGGAATTTTGCACCACCCTGTATAGTGTTACTACAAATGATTAGAATGGTTTCATGAGTTTGCTGTAACTATAATATTTGACAAATTGCCATGAAATTTTACAGTAATGTAGAAAAACTCAAACAGTTTTTGTCTCTTGCAGGTGTGTTTCGGATTTCTGTTGGGAGAGTGCAGCACTGAGCAGTGAATAAATATGGCAACAAGCGCTGAGAAAGCTTATGATGTGCTGGAATTTTATTCATATCAATTGGTCAAAACAGTGCAACGACACTTTAGAACAAAGTTCCAGAAAGATGCACTGAGTCTCATGGTATGCACAGTTTACAACTACGGGATGCCTCTGTAAGGGGAAATTAACGGGTCGGCCCTCATGCCCCATGATGAAGTGGTTTGCAAGGTTTGCTACACAAATGCAACAACTGATGAAAAAGGATGGTTCCTGTGAAAAACTTGTTTAAAGTGTTTCTGCACTGTTTTGACCGACTGACTTGAATGAAATTCCAGCACAGCATAAGCTTTCTCAGCGCCTGTCGCCACCTTTACTCACTGCTCAGTGCTGCGCTCTCCTGACAGAAATCCAAAACACGCCTGCAAGACATGATTTTATTTTTTTAGTTTTTCTACATTACTGAAAAGTTTCATGGCAATATGTCAAATATTATAGCTACAGCAAACTCATGAAACTGCTCCAATCATTTATAATAACCCTGTATTTGAGGTAGTAGGAGTGAGAGTCAACAATATTAAGTGTATAGTTTTTTATCAATATACTGTACCCCAGATTCTGATAGTTCTGTCTTTATTGAACGAATGGAAAAGGTTATAATACATCTCAATAGGCATAAAAATCTTAACATTATAATTATGGGGGATATAAACATAGATATTAGGGATCAGACTAAGAATGTACAACAACTTCGTGACACTCAGATGTTACAATCTCTATTGCATCAATGATAAACCTACAAGAGGGCAATCCTCTCTAGATAATATAATTACAAATATACATTAAAAATCTTAAAATATGAGGAAATTGAACCTAGGTTGTCAGAGCATTATTGTCTCAGGTTGTATGTACCATTTAATACAAAACTAATGGGCACCAAAAAAGAAAAAAATCAGATTGTTAGGCCCTAATGTTATGTCCCTATTAAAATCCAGTTTAAGTGAGAATAACTGGAAAATTATTGATAAATTGTGATACAGTTGAGAATGCCTGGGCAACGTTTATATCTATACTAACTGACATATTTAACAACACATGTCCAAGAATAACAAAATATATAAGTGATAAATAACCTAGAAATAAGGGAAAAAAACTAAACTGGTTTACCCCTCATTTGTAGTCACTCAGAAAACTTGTCATGTTCTGGTACCATAAAAGTAAAGAAGGCTATATATATTTACTTCCATATAGAATGTGGTTGGACTTTTTATCTCACGCCAAGGAAATAGAGAAGAAAGGTGAAGAAGACACAATGAATTGGAATGGGGGACTGAAGTTAAACAAAGAATGGAAGAAGGTGTTATAAAGAGTGAAAAGGACAAGAGAGAAAGAGCACAGGAGAAGGAAGAAAAATGAAGTAAAAAGAGAGTGAGATAAAAAAGTCCAACAACATTCTACATGGAAGTAGATATGTTTAGCCTTTTAGGTGAAAGTACAGTTGACAAGGGAAAGCCACCTGCTAGAAAGTTCCAGAACAACTTTCTAATCTGGAGGGAGTAATGTTTGTGTGTATATATAATGCCCTGTTTTTGTATCTTGTTACATTTCTACTTGATACAGAGTCTGATGAAGACCTTGCTAGAAGGTTGAAATGTTACGTTTAGCTTATGTTTTTAATAAAATAAATTACTGCCTTGGTCAGCATATTTAGTTTTTCATATATATTTTTATGACACTGTCTATTGCAACTTTAGGTTGCTTAATGACAATAAAGTATTCTATTCTATTCAACAGTTATTTTTGCAATTTCATTGACTTTGGAATTATGCATTTCAAGTTTGCAGGTTTCCCTAAAATGTCCATTTTTGAAGTATCTTGTAAAAATATGCACTTCATTTTTCCACAGAGGTGTAGCTAAATATAATCAAACTTCAACTAAACAAAATTTCAATATTATATGTACAGTTGATTATGGTGTTCAGTTCCCCATTCATGAAAATTGGAAGAAAAAACTTATCAGTGAATTTTTGGCCAAAGTTACTTTTGTTTTATTGCGATTTCATCATGCTACGAATGCAATTTTTACATGGTTCAAGTTTGATTTACGTCTGTTAACACATACTGCAACCTTTTAGCTATTACTTAAGATTTTGTTCAATATATGCTTTTGTGGTTAGGTTAGGCATGTCAGGTTTGGTTCTCTTAGCATTAAAATAAAGTCCCGAGATGAATTCTACTAAGGTTCCGATTTTCTTCCACTTAATTCCCACTAGTCTACAATACTAACTCTCACTTCTCAACAGAGAATACCTTGTCCATGGGAAGTGTGCATGCTAGTGTAAGCTCATTTTTAAGTTTCTTTTTTCAAAATATATAACTGTCTTTACGAATCCAAACATTGCTCATTACTTTAAGGTTCAAATTTCTTGTGACAACGATTTCCCTAATTCTATGATAATTAGTCTTCCAGCTAGGAGAATTTGAAAAAAATAATCAAAAAGCAATCGGAACTGTTACGGAATTTTTTGTTATAATAAGAAAATAAAGTTAAAATTAATTTTCAGATAACACTTCTTAAAAAGCAGCAGGGATGCCCATCCCCCCCAAGGCCAATGGTGTAATCCCTCCCAAAATCCAATGACATATCCCCCCCAAAATCCAATGACATATGCCTCCCAAACCAAATCCCCATAAAGTATTTAATTGGGACAGTGTTTCCAGATATGTTGTGTGTGTGTGTGTGTGTGTGTGTGTGTGTGTGTGTGTGTGTGTGTGTGTGTGTGTGTGTGTGTATATATATATTCAGTTTTAATAGACACTTCACTTGATACTCCCCTTCCTTCATCAAATATGTCCACTATAACATCAAATACTGTGTAGTGCAAAGTGCAGACTCTATGATCTGTCTTGCATCTAGTATGATCTAGGTTTACCATTGATCAGGGGATAAGATATGAATTTGGTAACAGTTCGTTATATCGGAGACACATTTCTTCATTTTTACAGAAGAAACTATTTATGGAAATAAGTTTCTCCAAGCTTTCCAACGTTCGGCGAGGTATTTTTTTTCATTGTGGAATATATTTGACCGGGAAATCATTTATTTTTCGAGAGAAATATCTCACCGACGCACAAATGCCATTGCTTTCGCTACATGAACTGCATGCTGCATACGTTTGATGACATAAGCCCCTGTCAGTGCTTCCAAACCCTTTTTTTCCACTATGCTTGCCTAACCTAACCTTATCGGAATTGGCTCCTGGGGCTATCCATGAATGGATTGTCGGGCAATCTGTCAGCTACCCGTGTATAATGTAAAATTTTCACATGTGACTAACACGGTAGTAGGTATTTTTCGGTAAAGAAAGTTGGAAACACTGCATACCCACTACATGAGTCAAAATGTGCCCACCATATTGTGTGTTACAGAATCAAAGAAAGGAATCAAAAAATCACTCTCTATGTGAAAAATTGTGTTTGTTTTCATGTAAAAAGCATAATGGCACTTTGAACTATGTTCCGCACTACACAATTGGTAAGTACTAACCATATGAAACACAAAATATGTGATTTTGATGTGTCTCCGATATAACGAACTATTACCATGAATTGCCCTATCAAACTACATGGTATGGATATAAGGATAACTCACACATTTAACATCATAAAATACACTATCATTTTTAATCTGCTTAGATTTATATGAAATAACAATGTGCGAGCTCTGTTAAGTGAAAATATGCTGTATATTTGGAAATATGATAGGTAATTATAATTATATGAATTTAAGTAAAGACAAACATTGACTTTTTCCTATTCATTTCTTGTACTCATTCATTAAAAGATGTATATGAACAAAATGTACAATTGTTTCCTAGTAGGTACGATCATTAACATCTCTTATAATAAAAATTAATATTTCATATCTTTAATAAATCACAAAGAACTAAAAACTTAATATTTTGTAGAAAGAAACCAATTAATCGTATTTATTGAGCCACAAATTACACAATACATTTTTATGACGACATAAGAATTAAGTTCTCAGAGTATCACGTGAATAGTCTTAAGCCTCTTTGCATTGTTTTTTGAATACTCACTGACAAAAATATGTCACAAGTAGAATGTTTGTTGTGTTTTCAAATTAATGTTTACTTACAAGACAGCATAGATATCAAAACAAACTTTAGTATGAAGTATCTATTATTTCATCATTTGGAATTTGTGCAAGAATGCCACTCTAACTACACAAAACATGCACACTTGACAATCATGAATCACCCAAACTGGAACGCAACCTACTTTAAAAATCTTTAATCAAACATCACATCACACCAAGACTGTGGATGCATTACCCAAAGAGAATAAGATTAGGGGAGAGAAATAACTCCCTATCCCTACAATGAAAACATTTTAGCAGACGGCTTGAGATGACATCAGAAATTTTGAAACAAACTGGCCAATGAGGAACAGGCAGGTGGAATGGTGCTGCCGCCGCCGTCTAGGTACCGAACTACGTTGGTTGCCATAGCAACACAGCAAGCACGCTATATGCAGACGTCTTCCAGATTCAACACTACAGTCAATTGGATATTGAATTTAGTAGTTTCGTGTTGCGCAAAACATTAAAGGACTGAAATATGTTGTTCGATTAATAAAATCAATTAATTGTCTATACTTTAAGAAGGATATACTTATCTATTTGGATAATAGTTATCACTAGGGCTAGGATCATTTTCATGACAAAGCATATTTTTTTAGGGTAAGGGTGATATGTTCCCTAAACATGTAGACATTCATATTATGAAGAAACTAATTAAATTAAGGTACTTTTTAAGGGCATATTTGGCCATTTCTACGTGATAAGCATATTTTGATGAATTTTCGGTCATATTCAGCATATTTTTACAGTTTCAACAAATATAATCATATTTGAAGTGGATTCGCTCTTACTCCAATTTTCACTCGAGTTTTTTTTCCACTGTAGTAATATCTTTTGCATTTTTCTTTGAAAATTTAGAGAAAGTATTCATTGTGTATTGCAACTTAGGGCCCATAAAGTGAACTAAAAATAGTACATAACAGTTGGGTTGAAAAGTTCGTAGGCTGACTCATAGATGGCGTTACTAGAATTAAATCCATGTGATTTTTACTTAGTACTAACCTTCAAAAGATACGTGTATAAATTTCACAGCTGCTGGATAATTAGTTCGTGAGTTATAGCATTGTGAGTGGAGCAGCTTTTGTTATTGTGAAAAAATGGATAAAAAAGAATTTCGTGTGTTAATAAAGCATTGCTTTTTGGCGGAAAAAAATACTGTTGAAGCCAAGGCTTGTCTTGATAAACATTATTCGGACTCTGCACCAGGAAAAACAACCGTTGAGAAGTGGTTTGCTAAATTTAAACGAGGCGAAATGAGCATCGAAGATGATGCACGCAGTGGATGCCCCTAAGAGGCTGTTACCGACGAAAACATCAAAAAAGTCCACAAAATAATTTTAAATGATCGTAAAGTGAAGTTGATCGAGATAGCTGAGACTTTAAAAATATCAAAGGAACGTGTTGGACATATTGTGCATGAATATTTTGAACATGCGAAAGCTGTGTGCAAAATGGGTGCCGCGCGTGCTCACAATCGATCAAAAGCAACAACGTTTTGATGATTCAGAGCAATGTTTAGCGATATTCAACCGTAATAAAATTGCTTCCCCATCCACCATATTCTCCAGATCTGGCCCCCAGTGACTTTTTCCTGTTTGTAGACCTTAAAAGAATGCTTGCTGGAAAGAAATTTAACACTGATGAAGAGGTAATCGCCGAAACCGAGGCCTATTTTGAGGCTAAAGAGAAATCGTACTATAAAAATGGCATCGAAAAATTGTATGACCGCTATAATCGTTGTATCGCCCTCGAAGGCAACTATATTGAATAATAAAATCGAATTTTGTCAAAAAAATATTTTTTACTATGTTAGCTATGAACTTTTCAGCCCAACTGTTATGTGCAAATATCTCTGCATTTAGATATTGATGTTTGAAACAGTCCAGATATAAGGGCATATTTTGTAAAATTTTGGGTCATAAGAGCAAATTTTATTTTTTATATTTTGGTGATTTTTAGGTCATAAAAATCCTAGGCCTAGTTATCACTATGATATGAGTAAATTAATTTGTACCCATGAGATCAGTTTTATTATGTATGTTTTCGTTGCTCCTCGAAAAATTGTCTTTTCATAATTTTAGGCACAATCTCGGCCACTTCATGCAGCTGCAATAAAATTGTAAACCTATATAAATTCAAAGTCGAGAATGTTCTTGAGAGTGGGGGAAAAAGCACAATTAGTGCATGAAACCATGCTCTCCTACCGTTCCTACAAACTAAAACCAGTATTTCCTTATTTATTTGTTTAACAGTAGAAAAGCACAAGTAAATAAACAAATAAAACATATGAATGACAACTATTCAGTACATAGGAGGATTGTCCAAAATGCAACATGAGAGTTGCTTCTGGCTTGCTAAAGTTTCTTTAGTACTTATGAAACCTCATTATTTTTATTCTGAGGTATTATCTTCGCTGAAAGTAAAATGCAATGAGACCTGCAACCAACTGGTCCATCGGCCTCATTGGCAGTACGCAGTAGCCTGGTGTATACAGGGGAAAAAAAAGGTTGTTTCTTCACACTTGTAAATATTTTTTTAAAGTGATAATAGTATGCATGCACAATATCTTCAAGACACTGAAAATTGCACTGGCAAAATGTCCATTTTTGGTAACAAGAAATGGAAATTTTTAGCCTGCTACTCATCCTATATGAAGAAAATCTAGTACTCTGGATAATTCATTTGAGCTATAAACATAATTCAGATAGTTACTTATCAACTTCATAGTGTCATTATGAATCAAATTTATTTTTAAAACTTTCCGACTTACCGACTTTTACGTAAAAAATCCCCCTTATTTTGTATTTTGAATTTTTTTCGTAGTTAACAAACATTGCTTGGAACATACTGGAACCAAGTTGTAAAACGGTACCATACACTTCCATCTTTGAATGTTAGTTAATCATGTCTGCTGCTGGTCAGGAGGGAAGAGGAGATGCAGCAACACAGGGTGCTCTCTTTCTAACAACACACACAAATACCGATAGTTGACTACGATATGCATGCAGGAGTAGCGCAGGAAAAGAATGCATTAATTTTTCATACATCTTAAAAACATACCTGGTGCTAAATCTCTCTCCCATCCTCACAACCTAAAAGTGTAATCAAGGCCAAACCTGTGCATTAGACCTGACTTCAATACCTGGTTGAAGCAGTGGTTCAGATCCTACTAAACTGTGGTTTCAGTCCTGATTAGCATAAGTGGAATTAAAAACACACAAACCATACAGGTGTTTCTACTGTTCAATGAAAAAAAATCATCAAAGGAGTAAGTGCCCAAGAATAAATTAATGCAGAAACTGACTATCATGCAACAATAAAGATGTCAAGCAGTCCAAATACATAGACTGGCCATTTTCATTTACAGGCTAACCTATATTTGCCCACAAGGAGGAGGCTCCCTTTGTTGTAAAAAAAAGTTTACTTTGTTGGCCCCTTCATTACATAAATGAACATAAGAAATTAAATAAATAGCTATGAAAACGTATCGAATGTTACATATTCCTCAGTAAGATTCTGCTAATTCTTACTAAAAGTATGCACGTATTCTACTTGAACATATGCATTGCAGAGACTACACAAATAATGATTTTGTTATCTTATTTGTATTACATGAACAGTGTACTTACTGCATTATGTCCCCATATTGTGTTACTTTGTATATTCATTAAACAAGTGAAAGGTGTAACAATTCTTTTGTGTAACAAAAAAAATCACTAGATTTTTTAATGCAAAAATGATTTTTTTTTTAGATTATACCATGGTAATGAACATGGGAGTGTCTATATAATACCTAAATAAAAGCAATCATTCCTTCCTCTCCTTTCATTAAGTGAAACAAGTGTAATTCATTAAAAATCATGTAAATTCAGAGTAAAAAAGAGGCCACATGTGAAGTACATGTAGGTTCAAATCTGATGACACCACCATCAAAATGCCAACTCACGGAAGGTCCCCTGCTCACTTTATTAAAACTTATTTTCACATTTCCACATTTTAACAATTATTTCCAGGACATTCTGTAATGGTTCTATTTCTTTTACTTACATTTCAGTAAGTTTTTAATGATACCAACCTTGCATTCTGAAGTCACTGCGGGATGGTTTCATTGTTAAGCTAAATGCATAAGTTGTTAGGTTAGGCTTATTAGTATTAGCTCTCTGAGCATAAATAATACATTTGCAGTGCATTTATGCTAAGAGAACCAAACTTAACAACGTAGGCATATTATGTCTAACGTCATAACACAAGGTTGGTATCGCCATCTGCGAGAAGGAAGACCTCTCGGAAATACTTAATCGTTGGCTATTTTTTTAAGAAAAAAATCTTACATGCAACTACCTGTTGTAGCAAATTGGTGGTTAAGAATATGGAAAAATCCAAATAAATATAAGTAGACACTGGAACTCACTTTTCACAATAGCTATTGGATGTGCACTTTGCATTATGTGCCACTCATGTTAAAACTTGCTGAAACACATGGAAGTACTTACCCTGAAGCTGTTTTTAGTTAGTTTTCACCCCCCACCCCCAAATATAAGTTTTCTATGCAATATCTTGGTAAAGTCAGAAGTGTCTTCACCACAACATGTGAACTATACTGCAAAAAAAAAGTCTTCCAATATTCAATATGGAAAATTATTTCCAACACCAAGGCGAGCATGTAGGGCTATTTTCACCAGGTGTTGAAGATCAGAAATTACACAATCAGGTATTGAAAGTATTTATGGAAGAAATTTTAATGCTAACAGCCATAAACCTGAGCTGGGTAAGACTGCAGAATATGGGCTGCTTAGGAGGAACGTGGTTCATAATTTTTTGGTAATGTTTTGTAGTTTGTAATTGGGAAAAGTAAGTTTGAAGGTACGGAAATTTTATTTCTTTGAAAAAACTAGAAATACCCATGCAGGTTGGGCACTCTTGGAAGGAAAAAGTGACATGGTGGCGCACATTCCTGCACAAATTTAGTGAAAGCAAAAAATGCCTACGTTCTTAGGTAGCTAGGTTTAGTTCTCTTAGCCTGAATAATAATTTGTCATTGCATTTATGCTAATAAAACCTAACCTTGTAGGCATTCCTCATCGATATAATTAAAGTAGCTCTGCGTAAACAATATGGACGCAAACAAATAGAGAAATGCATTATTTTAGTAGCAGGATAAACATTTTTCATTGTGTTTATGCTATTGGAACCCAACCTAACAGGTCTAACCTAACCTTGTAGGCATTCCTCATCGAAATAATTAAAGTAGCTCTGCGTAAACAATATGGACGCAAACAAATAGAGAAATGCATTATTTTAGTAGCAGGAAAAACATTTTTCATTGTGTTTATGCTATTGGAACCCAACCTAACAGGTCTAACCTAACCTAAGCTTGTAGGCATTCCTCATCGAAATAATTAAAGTAGCTGTGCGTAAACAATATGGATGCAAACGAATAAGAGAAATGCATTATTTTAGTAGCAGGAAAAATATTTTTCATTGTGTTTATGCTATTGGAACCGAACCTAACAGGCCTAACCTAACCTTGTAGGCATTCCTCGTCGAAATAATTCAAGTAGCTGTGCGTAAACAATATGGACACGAATGAATAGAGAAATGCATTATTTTAGTAGCAGGAAAAACATTTTTCATTGTGTTTATGCTATTGGAACCTAACCTAACAGACCTAACCTTGTAGGCATTCCTCGTCGAAATAAAGTAACTGCGTAAACAATATGGACGCGAACGAATAAGAGAAATGCAATATTTTAGCAGGAAAAACAAAACAAATGACAGCAACTGTGCGTAAACAATATGGACGTGAACGAATGGAGAAATGCATTGCTTTTAGCAGCAGGAAAAACATTTTTTGCGTGCAATAATATAATAGTAAACGGAAAAGTAACACCGGAAAATGGAAGTAGAAGGTACGTAATTTTGTTAGTCTATTTAGTGGGAAAAAGCAGCCCATGTTCTGCAGTGAGACCCTGACCTGACTAACCTAACAACATTAGCATTCACTGACATAGCAGCAGCAGTCCATATCAGAATACCTGGTGGTATTTTTTTGAAACTCCATGAATATAAATGCACACTAACGTAAGTTTGATTCACATCAACAATTATATCCAAGTAAAAGACCAAGCCAGGTCATAGATCATACACAATGCAGAGTTTTAAAACCTGGTGAAAATAGCCCGAAAGCTAGTGTCACAGCGATGAAGCAAGTCCCTCCATTATAATATATGGTTGTGCTTTTAAATATATTTCCTGTGTTATTTCCACCTCAATATATTCTCCTGTTTAATGCCTACACCTTAGTAAGGAAAAAGAACAAACCAAATAGAATTACTCTCTTAGAATTCATTATTCCATCCATTTATACACTAGAACCACGTATTTTAGCACACTACATGAAACCACAAAGCAGCAACAAATAAACACTAATCAAAACAGATCATCACCATGCTCCCTGCATTTGTGTAGATTCACATAACCACCATAAAAAGTATGCTATTGTCTTCACTCCCTTTTGATGTACATACTATTACTACTAACACTATACACTGTCTGCAAACACAATCTTCAATGAAATCATATATCATCTTTATATAAAAATTTCTTCATTCACTAACAATGTACGGTACGTAGAAACAGAATTGACCCCTTTCACCTCAATGGAGATTCACTGACAAGATAACAAAAATCGACCACACTGAAACATTTTTTCAGTATTATTGTTGCAGAAAACAGGCAGGCTATTCTTTTCACAGATAAAGCGAAATGTGTCCTTCCAGTCCAGACTTTCCATTCCATTCGACACCTGTGAATATCTGTAATAAAAAAACGAAATTTTAATATTTTTATAAAAAGAAAAATACATTTACAATCACAGTATATACTATAATATAAATTAAATAACATTTTATATCTCTATGTATTTAGTGAATGACCATCAAACCACTCTATCACAAGCTTGAACTTTAAAAAAATAATAATTTGGGCAATAAAGGCAAAACAAAAATTAAAGATATAGAAAGATTCAAAATAATACCAGCACTTTTAATTTTAGTATAAATATGTGGTCAATTTATCTAAATACCACGTGTGCGCTGTAATGTTTACTTGGTTTCCCATTTCTTTCAATGATAAATTTGGTCTCACTTGTCTGTGCACACACCAAAGCATAGCATCATTTTATTTTTCACCCATGAAAGTATATATATATATATCCCCATTTCATATATTTGCTTAATTTGTTGTTACATAGGAACTAAAATACCCGTGAAGTAAGCAACTACACACACAAATACGTACCTCTCTCTTATATAGTATGTATATCCATCGCTTTTTTCCAGCACATTCGGTCAAACATCATTACAAACTGCTTCAAATAATTATCTATCTTCATAGTTTCAATTTTTGACAACATTAACCCGAACTATGATACTCTAGTTCGACGTCAACGGTAGCAGTCAGCCTACACTCAACGAAACCAGACCGGACCAACCGGACAATCGTTATTTCAAATTCGAATACACTCACGCGATGCTGCATTTATTTGTTAACAGTAGAGCGCATGTTAGTTCACTGTACCTAAGGTGCGACGTCGCTAGTGTCGCAGACCTCGGGGGATGAAGTGCGCATGCGCAGCGTAATTTCCATTTTTAGGTGGACTCGGCGCTCTTTCCGTGTATACTTTTTGGCATTATCTCTCCAAAACCGTTCATCATAATCTCACCCAAATAGTTTGAATGAATAAGTAATAACACTGCACAACACGAAATTTGTCCTTTAGAAGAAAATGTGTGTTTCTAATGTATTTTGACATGACAAAAAGAAATCTGCAATTTGTTTCCGTGCATCACGTGTCATTTAGCCAAAAACACAAAATTTGAAAGTTACATAAGAAACATATGGTACAATAGCCAAAGTGTGTTTCTCCTGTGTTACAAAGAATGAATGCTCTATTATATATTGGTATGACAGGGTAAGATGCATGCAACAAGGTTACATGAAATATTGTTGCTTCCTCTGTGAGTGGGACAGTCGGGACAGAGCTAATCATTGTGCCCCTAAACACTAGCTGCATACATTCCTGGCACCAAGAACATATCACGATATCTATGTAATTGAGAAGCCCTAAATGTGGGATGTGGCAACAAGGAAGAAGCATCACGCATGAAGCCCACCATATGTGCTTGGTGTTCCTCGACCATCTCTCTAGTCAAGGAGTTATTTTTACTCAACTGCATATTGGATAGAACCGTTTAATCCATTGTCAATTGCTGCAAGGGTTGGACCCTCTGATGTGTCGTGGTTGTGATGTCGTTTTAAGTATATTCTTGTTGAATGTGCCGATTTGTCTTTCCTCTGGCAGATTTTAAGCTCCCCAGCTGTTTGTCACCCATCCCTGTTGGGAGATGATGACAGTGTCTTATCAAACGATTTTAGCTTTTGAGTAAAGCTGGCCTGTGAGCAAGCTTTTAGTTAATTCAACCTTTTAATGTGTTGTTCTTGTCTTGTGCAGGTTCCTCTATAACCTTGCACGTTTTACACCCATTAGATTTTCAGTAGGAATTTTTGATAAGGGAATATTTCCTTGCATATGTTGAAGGTTGCAAAATGGCCACATGTGATGATGCAACCAAAAACTTTAATCAATGAATCAAAATGTTTTTTTCTCCATTACACATCAAGCTTGGCTTGATGAAAATCTTCGTCAAAGCAATAGACTGAGAAGGCCAAGCTTTCAGGTGCCTCTGGATGAAATTCCCATTAACACACAAATTAGAACAGTTCTTCATGATGGTGGGTTTGATTCTACACTTTCTGATCCAGCACAGCAGCATGGCAGGAATTCAAGTTTGTGTGCTCTAATTTTCTGGGTCATTTGAAAGCACAAAATTATGAGGCCATTGTTGATGACACGATGCACTGATTTCAGATAATGGGATGCCACATGTACCTCAAATTTCACTTTCTGGACTCACGTGTGGGCTTTTCCCTGCAAAACCTGGAAGGAGTCAGTGATGACATGGGGAAAGGTTCCACCAGGACATTGCTGTGTTTGAAAAGTGCTTCAGTGGACATTGGAACGGCAGTATGCTTGCTGACTAATGTTGGTCTATCATCAGGGAGACCACTGCAGATGTGTACAAGCGTAAATGCTCCACAACTTCATTTTCATAGGTATTGTTACTGTTTTTTTTCTAATTGTACAGTATTGTAATATGCCCTTCACATACTTGTAGCTGCGGTGGCTCAGTCGGTAACGCATCTGACTACCATGCTCAAGGTCCCGGGTTAGATCCCCGACCGGTTCAAATCTGGGAACTTTTCTAACGATGGAAGCGGCCCCGCACCCACCCAGCATCGAAAAACATGGGTACCTGGGGGAAACCCTGGGGGGTAAAAGCGGTCAGGGTCGTGATTCTGATCACATCACCCCACTCAGGACCGGATCAAGAAAGTGTGGGGCGTTACCCCTACACCCCCTACAGCCTTCATGGCATGGTGCTATGCACAGGGGAACACTTTACTTTTACTTTTTTTTTACATACTTGTAGCAATGCATCAGGTGGCTGTCCAATAAAAACGATGTGTGAGAGAAGCATACGGTTTCCACACTTCAATTCTGTATCCTTGGTTTAGTCCAAATCACACAATTTCATCTAAAGAACAGAAAATGTCTTCAAATTTGTTGTGCAGTGTAATTAATGTTTATTTGATTACAATACCATGTTAAACTTTCCATGTACTTTTAATAGTCCAATTTTTGAAATAACGGACAGCTAGCATATTGATTGGTTAAATTATACATATGCATTTAAACAGTGTTTGTGAATGGAGAATAAGATTAATGGGATTTATAAAACCCACAATTCGAGTATTTAACAGAAATTGTTACACAACTTAAAGATAGAAAATTCAACCTGGGCAAACCAAATAACATGCTGCAGCTGTGCGACCAAATCAATTATTGTTTCACGAGGGCGAGACATTACAGAACTTTAGCTCAAAATTCCTAAGCTAATGGTGAAAATTTAAGACAGTTCCTCCTTCAAAGAACTCAACCCCTCTGCTTGGGATAATGATTTTAGTAATCCATAGTAATAATTATGTAGATTCTACGGTATCTTCAGTGAAAATGTCACTAGTTAAAGTAAAATTGTCCTGAGACCAGATGTTAGAAACGTGAAGAAATTATACTTTTCTGTTCTATTGGGTAACATGTAAGGTGTTACTTACTCTATGAAGTACACTTAGTACAATTATTACAAGTAGTAGGATTGGCTATATTACTGGAACAACAAAAGTATGACCCCCTCAGATTGATTTGGCTACACTTAAAACTAGGTCAAGATGCTTATATAAGCTTATTGCCTACAGTGTGCTACCTGTCTAATCCAAGACTTTAGTAAAAAGTCCTCGGGAATTTCCCGTAACTGGGACAACAAAAGTATGAGCCCCCTCAGACTGGTTTTGGCTACACTTAAAACTAGGTCAATATGCTTATATAAAAACTTATTGCCTACAGTGTGCTACTCTGTCTAATCCAAGACTTTAGTAAAAAGCCCTTGGGGATTGCCTGTAAAAAGTATGACCCCCTCAGACTGGTTTTGGCTACACGTACAAAAAGCTGCATCTGTCAGATTGTTGTCCATATGATCGTAAAAAAAATGCCCCTCTTGGTATTGTTTTGGTCACACTTAAAACTAGGCCAAGATGTTCATATGAGCTTATTGCCCTTAGTGTAATATTCTGTAATATATATGCTTAAATACTTGTTCAGAGTATTAATATGTTAACCCGAATATTTTAATTGGGCACCAGGCTCAACTCATATATCTAATACTAAAACAATGCATTGTGCAGATGTCTTCTAAAATTGCTCTGTGACTCTCTCGTTTCTTATATCATAAACATATGATTTCTGACCTATAAGAATAACACTACATATGGTGTCGGCAGGTGGTGTATCATGGAATTCACAGATATTTTAATATTTGTCCTGTCATTAACCACAACCTGTTTGCATTTTGAGGTATTGATTACAAACATCGGTCTCTGTGCTTTGAATTCATCGGGTGAGTAATACATGTCGGTATTGCCAGTAGTGACTCTTTTGTAGGTTGTGTAGGCCTCGTATAATTTAAGAAAATCATCCTTGGACATGTCTAAATTATACTTTTCTCTGGGGAACACCTCGTTTCGGCCATTTTTAAGATATATGTTCTTGATGTTACAGCTATCAAACTTACTTGAATTTTGTTGCTGTTTGTTGTCTCGACAAGTCTGAAACAGCACCACCACAAAATCTGGCATGTCATATTGTATACTGGAGAATGAGTTTGTAGCATCAAATTCATAATAGCTACCAGTAACAGGCTTCTGGACACATTGATATGTATAAAATTGTAAAGGCACCTGTAGATTTTTTAGTATATCTGCTTTGTATTTAAGAGCATAACTGGCTTCATATTCAACTACTGGAATTCTTAGCTCCATAGTCTGAATAAGACATTTGCCCTCATCAGGTAGGGTATTAGGCAGAGCTGCACCAGTAGAGTTTAATGTACTGTACCGCATCAAAGCATTATTATCATTGGCGGCTCTTCGAAATGTGATTCTTAAACCACCCTTCCACATAATGTCTTTGTAATCCGAAAAAAATCCTGGCAACAGGCGCATCGGGAACAATACAGTGTGGCCCTTCGTTAATATTTTATCACCAGCCTCAAATCCACCTATTTTGTAGTAAGAAGCCTCGGTCTTGGATAAGTTCAGTGTGGCCAAAGCTGTAGATGTAATACCAGGATAGTCTACTCTGTTTATGGCAACACCATGCTTTCTGATCCCGATTAGAGAAAACAGATGCGGTACAAAATTGTCTACAAGTCTTATATTTGAGTTAGCCGGATAATCTGTACCATCGAGCTTTACAACATCAAACTTGATATATAGGTCTGCACTGTGGGGGTGTATAAAGACATCCCCTACGTCAAGGTCAACCTCAATCTCTGTGTTGGGCTGATTCAAATTGGCAAAGGTCATACGGTTCGGGGGGAACGACTGTAGCTCGTAACTCTGGCAAAATCAATTAATTCTTCTTTTTCGTTAGTGACCACCAACTCAATGTAGTCGATTCTATTATGGCACACCGGAAAATATAATGTTGGTGATGGAGTGTAGATGATGGGCTCCATAAATTCAGAGTTAGGTTTGAATGTTGCGATGATGCCAGTTTGTTTGTGAGTGCCCATGCCATCCGATTTGGTGATCATACCCTCGGCCACATTACAGTGAATATTCAGAGTCTCTATGGCTAAGAATTTAGGTATATTAATAGCAGTGTGTTTGATGGCTGGTTCAAGTTTTGTGTTGTTCTGGAAGCCCAATAGCTCTCCTATAGTACCCAGATCTACTGTCTCTGTAGCAGACACAATCTCTACTCTGTGAGTGACAGAATTTTGACTTAACACTACACCTCTGGGTAACTGAGCATTTAGAGTAGACAGATTACACTGCCCTGGAGTGATGACAATTTTTTGGTCCCAAACTGTGATTCTGTTGTTATGGTGTGTAATATTAGGGATCAAGTACATGCCGTAGAATGCTCTGAGAGCTATTGTTTTGGGGTATACTATATCATCATGTAGTTTGAGTTTTAAGATTGAATTCTGGCTAGTCAGATGGAATATGCCCATGATGTTTTAGATACCACAGGGCCTTTTGAAAATCTTCAATTGATGGTTTATTTATTTGGGACAAATATCTAAGAACAGATAAACACAGATGTCCACAATTAATATCTTCAAAATTTTGAATACGATCGTCATTGTAATACAGATTATGAGTTTTTAGATATTTTACTATATTATTAGGTGGAATCCCCCCAAACGAATTGAACACAAATGCCTCATTGTTTGAATATTTAAGATAGCAGATCCAGTGTGTGCCCTGATTTTTGTAGCTATCCAAATTGACTATCCTGCACTCTTTTTTGAGTGGTTGTCTTGGTAAAGCATCGGACATGTACACACCTCTAAAATTTTTGATGCCCAGTGGTTCGATTAAAGCTTCGATATCTTGGTTGGTAAGCGGCACTTGTTTTTTTTAAACTTAATCATGACTTTTTTAAGACCTTTGCCTTGTCTCTTTATGGCCTGATTATGGCGCTTCAGTTCATCTAATTCTGCCTTATTTTTTTTTGGCATCTATTACTGTTTTTGCTATGGCAGCTGATCCCCCTGCTAAGCTACCAACTGCTCCTAGTGCTGCTAAGATAGCCGGGATACTAAATATGAAGCCCCTGATATGCGATTTTTTTCTGGAATGCTGTAATTTTCTTAATTGGGGTGTGGTAAAAAAAAAAGGTAAAGTGTTCCCCTGTGCATAGCACCACGCCATGAAGGCAACTAGGGGGTGTGGGGGTAACGCCCCACACTTTCTTGATCCGGTCGTGAGTGGGGGTGATGTGATCAGCATCACGCCCCTGACCGCCTTTAGCCCCCAGGGTTTCCCCCAGGTACCCATGTTATTCGATGCTGGGTGGGCGCTGGGGCCGCTTCCACCGTTAGAAAAGTTCCCGGATTTGAACCGGCCAGGGATCGAACCCGGGACCTTGAGCATGGTAGTCAGACGCATTACCGACTGAGCCCGCGCGGCCACACAAATTGTTGTATTACCAACCACGGTAATATGATGTAATAAATCATGTGGGTTTGATTTTATACAAAATAATCAAATAATCCCCTCTGTTTAGTCTATGGTCTAGTTTGGCACCGGGACCACAATACTGATAGCCTGGTATGTGTAGCTCATTTGGCAGCTTGTTTATGATGTCATTAACCAGCCCCCGACCCTCAGAGATTTTCCAAAATTTAGGGGGTAGAGTATTAATAATTTTTATAAGATATCCAATGCCCTTAGTGTCATTGACTATAAAATTAGACAATTTGGTGGATATCATATCCATAATTCCGACTTTTTCGTTGTAAAAATTATGGTTACCGGCATTTTCTTCCCCAGCTGTGACCAGCAGCCTATCTATTAGTTTTCTTACATCGTCAACCCAGACAAATTCTTTAGGCAGGGTGCTGTACTGTTTGATCCCTCTACCAGTCATGATCTGTGTCCATATAGGCTTGATTAAGTTTTGTATTTTGCTCCACTGCTAGACTTGACTCTTTTTTGTGTAGGGTCGTTGTTTTGGTACAGGGCATCCGATTTTATTAGTATTTCTTTGTAGTACTCATAGTCTTGATATGTATAGTTGTCAGGTCGTTTACGAGTCATCAGTTCCCACAATCCAGGTGTTCCAGGATACTTAACAAAACCACCTTTTTCTAAAAGATGAACAGAGATTCTGAATATACAATCAGATCATCGCCCATAAATGTTACCCTAAAATTGCCAATTTTATGTATGATGCTACCGTCACGCTCTGTGTCAGCATACAAACCGAAGACCTCATCTCTGTTATCTTTAGGTGTGCTTAAATATTTTTGAGCAAGAAGGCCCAATTCAATAGGATCCTGACTAGCTTCGATTCCTCGAGGACGAACAGGACTAGGTGTGTGAATACTAGAAAGTGGGGTGATTGGACAATCTAATATGTTCTGAGCAGCTACCGGCACAAGCTCTGTGATCAAATTTTGGTTCTGCTCTGTAACAGTTTTGATATATTTACCCAGTTCACCAATAGCATCAATAATAGGCTGTTCTGTGCACTTGTGTTGTTCATAAAAACATCGGTTCTCTGATTTCCATCCCTTGAATCGTTTTACAAGATAGTCTCTTAATTTAAGATCGTCAACGATTGGTCGTTTCATGGTTGTTTATATACGTCTCTACGTCTAGATAATTGTTGATTTTACTCCTATATTTACCACTATTGGGCTTCCTTGTCATATCGATTGTGTCAAAACCCTTAGCTGTCCTGGTTCCAGCACCTACCACAAAACTTAGAAAAATCGTTATAGCTCAAGTCCCCACCTACATACTCATCATGTATGTGTTTGAGGTTAGTATGGTCTTGACGAAACACACATATAAAATTGCTGTTGTCCCGTAGCAGCTGTTTTGGTATTTTGGAAAAGGTCTGTGCCAGGTAGAAGCAATCTATGTTTTTGTGTCGCCCCTGTGTAAAAAAATTTCTAACCTCGTTTTGGTTATCCAGTATAATGTCATCAAACACAACAACAGAGTTATCGAGACAGTCATCGAGTGGCTTAACATCTGATTCAAAAGTGGCTATATCCAGTCCATCATATAGCTTCATCAGCTGCTGATATTTTAATTGTTCTAAGCTTTTAGAGAAGACGTACAAGTGTCTGTTTTTCCAGTCTAACCAGTTAGGTGCCAGTAAAAAATTATCAACCAGTAGCGTTGTTTTACCACAACCTGATGGCCGAACAATAAGACAACGAATATTATCAGGTAGCAGATTGCCATTTCTCTTAGTCTGCTGTTCAGGCTCTGGTAGTCGCTTTATAACATCCCAGGTGTTCATAGTATCACTTTGTCTGCCTCGATCCAGCTGTGTTCTGGGAGACCTAGCCATTTGACCAGTATCTTGTTGCCTTTTCTGTGGATGACTTTTTCTATGAGATAAGTGTCAGGATGTTTAGTTTTGCTAAGTTCTTCTTCATAGAATCGGCCTTTGAGGATTTTGTTGTGATGGTCTTTTATTATATAAGTGTTACGGGTCCCAGGTTTAACTTGAACCACTGTAAATAATTCAGTGCTCCAGTTTCTAGTAAAGCCTCTTTTGAATATGTGTTTATATTTACTAATCCTCTCTTGATCACCTATTTTGTATTTAGGTCTTCTGGTTGTTGGCTGATATCTCGGATAGTAAACAGTGTTGATCAAGTGCTGCTCGTCAGATTTGGTTACGTCAGATGGCTTCTTATTAATTGTGGTGTGGACCGAGTTGTTATACTGATCTAGAAGTTCTGGTATCATAGCAACCCATTTATAATTACCTTGAAGCGTAAATTGCTTATACATATGACTTTTTAGGGTCCTGTTGAATCTTTCTACAATAGAGGCTTTGAGATCGCTGTAACTTGAGTAATGTCGTATTGAGTGGCTCTTAACAAATTGTTGAAACACCAAATTATAGAATTCTTTACCGTTATGTGTTTGTAGATAGCGCGGTAATCTGCCACTTTGATTGATGATTGTCCTAAAAGCTTCTGTAACACATGCTCCAGTCTTGGATTTGAGTGCCACAACCCAGGCATATTTCGAAAATGTATCTATGACAGTAAGTAGATATTTGTAGCCCTTGTTGATCTTGTCATGTTTTTCAGCTGTCCACTTGCATCTCAACCAAGTCAGCCTGCCACAAATCGTCTATGCCTTTTGTAACCACTGGCAGTCGCTTATAGTTACGTCTGGCTGGTCTGTGTAGCTCATCAACTATGATTTGTCTAGACATAGTACGTAAACAAGAATATTGCAACTATGGGGTGTTCAGCAGCTGATACTACAGGATTTTCTAAATACAGCTTATCCCCTATTTGTATATTAAATTCGAGAGAACCATCATCTTCAGCATAGGCTGTTTCTAGTGTATCGGGGTCTGTAAAATCCTGTAACTCCACACTGGTGACCTTTGGTATGTTGCCAGCATTGGCTATTGACAAGGTAGGGTAGTGGTGTGCCTGTGGTTGTAACCAGTATTTGATCTTGAGCAGTCTGAGTGTGCCTCTTACGAAGAACTGGTAATAAAATTGAGCAGGTGACAACATATAGAGTTTGCCACCTGGTGTAAACGGTGATTCGTATTCTCTGTTGGGGACACTACAATTCAAGAACTACTGTGTGCTTAGGATTCTCGATTAGGCCAGTTATTTCTTTTTCTGCTGTAAGCAATCTACTTATTACAGATTGAAGGTGCTCATTGATAGTCCTAACAACATCGTCGTGGCCCGGTTTGAATTTTATGTCCACAGCAAGTTTTTTGTATTGTTGCACAATCTCTTGAAGCTGCGTGGCAAAAACAGACAGAGCATTTGCTTGGTTGGATTCTAGGGTCCCTAGCTGTTGCTTGATGTTGGCTACAATTTGCTGTAGATTTTCAACAACAGCCAATTTAAAATTTTGGTTTGTAAGATCATGGACTTGGGTTCTGATATCCTCAAACAGAGCATGTAGTTCGCTAATATCTTGATTAGTTGGTAGAGTGGCCACTGTCTGAGTAAGCTGTTTGATCTCTGTGTGGATATTCTTGATGTCTTCTGATTTCAGTATGCGAATCACGGCTCTTTTAATATTTTTAAGTTCCTGTGATGTAGGCAGATTGGCCACTGTATTCTGCAGAGACTCAAGGGCCAATTTTACAGCATTTAATTCAGTAGCATCAGCTACACTACGCATAGCATCTTGGAGCAGGGCTATGTCTGCCTGAGTGGGTGTTGATTGTTGTAAAATTTCAAGCTTTGTTTGAATATCATCGATCAAGTGATGAAAATGGGATAGCTCGGATTCGGTGTTGAGGTTTTCAAGTTTGGTAATCTGTTGCTGGACACTGACAAGAGTGTCTACGTTACCAGGTAAACGGGATTCTAGAGTTTCTTGTACATTTGTCAGATCATTTTGTACTGCTGCTATGGTACCCTCAAGATGGCTTATGGTACTCTGAATTTTTCCAAATTCTTCATATGTCTCGAGTTGCAGCTTCATGTTGGCAACACTACGTGTGATAGCACTCAGAGCATCAGAAGATGGTAGGTTGTCCATAAACTTCTCGAGTGTCTCGATTTTTTCTTTAACCTCGGCTATAGCATTGTTAAAGGGGTTCAGATTAGGAATCTTCAGTGATTGAATCTGTTCTATTAGAGTAGAAATCACTAGATCAAAACCATCTTGGGAC
This sequence comes from Lepisma saccharinum, assembly GCF_977018435.1. Lineage (NCBI taxonomy): Eukaryota > Metazoa > Arthropoda > Insecta > Zygentoma > Lepismatidae > Lepisma > Lepisma saccharinum. The sequence goes on along the minus strand of NC_139250.1, from coordinate 38,083,055 downwards.
TTTATGCTTTTGACAATTGTTTGGAGCTGTGTCTGGACACTACCAATCTGCTCTTCTAGTTGGTGTTTCAATTGCTGAGTTGGTAGCCTGAGTCTTAAATTTGGCTTCAAGAGCTGCTAAAGCCTCCTCTAAACTTTGAAAATTATCTAATGTGGCCAACTCAGTATATTTCTGAAGCAGCAATTTGAGTTCAGAGTCAATTTTAAGAAGAGGGTCCATGCATTGTGATTGTAAATTGGTAATCTCTAGTTGAAGACTGGCATTGAGTGTAGTTTGTAGAGTTTGTAAATCACTTCTTAATTTTTTGACTCTGACATCAAGCATCAGAATCTCATCACTGTCATCTTCGCGCCTTGTATGTCCAAATATATCGTTGGGCATTGTGTTGTTTTAACGGTTATTTATTATAGAGTATCTGATTCTTAATTCTATTAAAAAAGGTATAAGCTTGTCGTAGTGTCCCGGGACCACAATATATAAACAGTCACCAGCAGAGACAGTATATACAGTGCCAGAAACCATGTTTGAGTGCTTAATTCTGTAAATATTTCTGCCTACTGAAACCTTGACATTGCCCTCGGGGGTTGTAATAAATTGTAAGTGACCACCTACTGGTAACTGGTAGTGGTTTAAGTTATTGTTAAATATGTACAATGTTTTACCCGTATTAACATCAACATCTGTAAGAATGCTATTCAGATGAATAATTAACAAACCACTTAGTTTAGATAGCATAGACTGTATATCAGGAGAGGGTGCTGGTAGGTCCATAATAGCCTGTTTTTTGAACCCAAATCAGTTCATCGGCATGTTTATTTATTGTAAACCATGCTCTGTGATTGGGCATTGATTGCCACTTATCAAGTCACAATGACCCCATGGTAGAGTATGTATACCACATGATAAAATGCATCTCTTATCGTCATGTGGGTCCAGAGCCACTTTTCTTACAATATTTGTGGTCAACAAGTGATCCACACTCTGGATTCTACATTCTGATGTTCTGATTGTGCTACATGATTTGAGACAATCTTCATAATCTTTAAATTGGAGCTCTTTGTCCACAGTTACTCTACCAATGCCCTTGGCTTTTTTGGTGACAGCACCACTGGATGTTTCAAAGCTGTACATCATGGCCCTTAACCCAGCAAATGCTACAATAACATCGCCAAGTGTCTCGTCTTTTAACTTGCCAGGCACCTTTTTGTTGTGGGGGTGAATATTCAGATGGCCAGGCAATTCGCTAGTATCGAAATATTCAAGCAATGCAGACTGTGCTATATCTTGATAGACATCTTCTGTCTGAATATCAAGGATAAAGCTATCCGTGTCCATATACATCAGTCTTATACGATCACCATAAAAAGGCTTCAGCACATCGTAATATAGCTCCAGCATGTGTAATTTGGCCAATTCTAATATTACAGCTCCTACATAAATAGGCTTATCAAACTTGATCTTAGTTTTTTTCATGTTGAAGAGTGCCAGATTGACATCATAAATTTTTCTGTAGTTGAAATTTGGCTTTGCTACCAATTTTTTGCTCTGGCTGGGGTCGGTAACCAACTTGATATAAGTATGCTTTCTGACATTTTCTATGGTCTTACCATACACCGAATTGACCATCAATTTGAACAAGGTCTTATCAAATTGTGTTATCGCACATGTTCGAAGCTCAGTATTTGTATCAATATATGGCTTCAACCATCTTGAGTGCCTGAACCTTAAGACTTTGCCAACCTTGGTTACTTTAACACCATGACGCATCAGGAACTGGAGGATCTTGTAGTATATGCCATAACCCTGTTTTGGCTCCAGAGTCATCATCAGCTTCTTCTGTTTAGAGCCAGGCGGACACTCGACCTCAGGAATTGGCGGCAGATCAGAAAACTGGCTGTGCAAATTATCAGGAATTGTCAGATCAACCTCTAAGAACAGGCCATAGTCACTGTCATCAAAGTCTTGAAGATCCTCAATGTTGAAATCTTCGACCCACTCAAGCCCTACGTATGGCAGTTTATCCATCATAGCATAACCATATAGGCTGTTGGCATACACATAAAGTATATAGTTTGATGGTCGCGCAGAATTATAATTGGGAACACACTTGTTGTTGGCTCTGGCATATCTTTGAAAACATTGTACCATGCCCCCTCGTATACATTGTTCAATGAACAGATACATGTCCTGGTCCTGGATCAGATCCAATTTTATTTTAGTGTTCAGAAACATCGCAGACCATGCTAGGCCTGGAGCACTGTAAAAATAGACCGGGTCAAGGTAATAATTTTGTACTGAGGATGCTCTAAATGCCTCAATAACATCAGCTAAGAGCGTCACATCGAGTGTCAAGTAGTATTTATGATAATCCCCAAGATTCTGACAATTTAGGTTGGTCCACATCAACTGGGCATGGCGATAATCATCATCACTAATTCCTGATGCTCTGAGCTTGCTATAGAACTCTTGTTGCGGTGGCAGAGCACGCTCGTCAAATTTGGAAAAATCGGTAACATAGTCGTATGGATATACACCCTTACACCTAAGCAAATTCAGGTTCAAATTTGGAAACATAGCACATGTGGTTTTGAATTGGACATCAGATAATTGACTGGCCAGAGTGGCAAGGCTAGCCGACAAAAATCTATATGAATCTAGAAATCTTAGGTTTATGGGCCTGCCATTAACACTGATTATTTTGCTAATAGCTATATATTTCTCACCATTTTCTGCTAAAATATTTAAATCCTGCTTGTCAAACCCCTCGTATCTGATCAGATGATGAAAATCATAATTAGATGCACCGTGGCAAAATATCGGGACAAATTTTGGTCTCTGGATCTTAATATTACAGCTACTACACAAAGCCTGTTTATATCGACCGTCCGTATGGCGATGATGACGCACCTTGATATTTGTATCCGAAAATTCAGAATTGCATACCGGGCATTTTTCTGTGGTGTTGAAATCTTCGATTTGATCCTGTGTTAAAGGTAGCATAGGTTCTGATTTTAATAATATATCATGGGCTATGCGACGGCACTCATTTTCTATTTTATGCGCAATTATTTTGATGGAATCTTGGCCCATGTATAAGTGTGGTTTGCTAACAACACCATCCTGTACAACCGCATAACAAAAACTAGAAGGTTCATGTAGCTGATACGCTGTACTTGATGATTCTTCGGGATCTGGGCTGCAGAATGCAAGCAGTTTGAGATTTGATTCAAAATCAATTCGAATTTTTTGAATTCGGCATTTTCATTTGGTTTAGGCATAACCATATGAACAGGTTTATGGTTGCCACAGTATTTTCTATGTTCGACCAACTTATTTTGAGCAATTTCGATATTAGTTTTACGAACGCCATTTACCATTTTTCGACCATCAAATACAGTCAAACATCTCCGACACAACTTGTATATTGTGTTGGATTTGCCTTGTTGTTTTCTGACTAAAGCCTGAAGATTGCGTATCAGAGTGTAGTGATATGTACCATGCCCCTCAATTAAGAGCAGATCAATAGACACAGCAGAGTTATCATCAAGATCGCTGATTCTAAGAGGTTCTATTAAGCAATCGCCACGACTAGCAGAACAAATACACACATTAATAGATAAAAGCATACCATTGCTATCTCTGGCCCATTTTTCAAATGTATCGATATTCTGGACAAACATTGGATATTCTAAGCCATCCATAGCATCATCAAAATCATGTTCATGCTGTTTATAATGACTTATTCGCTGTGGATTATCTAAAACTGGAAACAAGGCAGCTAAAATACACCACAGAAAGCATTTCTGGTCGGTATTTTCTATGTTAACCACAGCTTTTTTGTTTTTGATATTGTCAGGTGAAGGCAGATATGTAGAACCTTGTAGAGGTCTGAATTCAGAAATATTAACATAGAGCCTGTGTGGGGATCCGCAAAGACTCCAACCCGATTCCTTAGCAGCAAACTCAGAATGTTTGATAAGCAATTGGTCTACCAACCTGATTAGTATTTTGCCTAAGTTTGTATTTGAATACACAGCCACAGTTTCTGTTATGTGGGGGGGGGGTGTAAATTTTGTGCCATTTGGTTTCTTATATTCAGTATACAATTTAAGAGAACTTATAAGAGCCGTTTTGTGCATTTAGAATAGCTAGCGTATCAGGATTTTTACTGTTCAAAAAATTCTTAATATCACATCTTGGCTCTGATACGAAACGGTAATCCCTTAGTTGACCAACAAAACTACTATGAAATGGTGCATTGCATGGTCGCTTTGCGGGTCTAGTATTATCGGATATAACAAAATTTCTTTTTAGACCAGATGTAGATGGTTGTGGGGGCAATGTTGATGCCTGTGCAGAACAAGAGCCTACATGTCTATTGAAGTATGCCTTGCTAAATTTTCTATGGCATTTTGGGCATATTTTAGTGGGCATTTTGCATTTCTCTGGATCACAATTACGTTGGTGCTTAGCCCAATTAAGGCTGGATATATTCTTATCGCATTGATCACAATATTTTTGATTTGGCATTTTTGTCGTATGTATTTATATAAAATTTCTTGGGGTTCAAATCAAAACTATATGCTTAATAAAAAATATCAGTTGGGTTCAGCAGTGTACTTTGTATGTATACTTGTGTATATACTTAGTGTGTATACTTAATATGTTTCTATTTTCGGTTTTTGGTATTTTTATATCATTTCTTGGGGCTCAAATCAGAAACTATATACTTAATAAAAAAATAAAAAAACACAGGTATCTAACAAACTATGAGAGGTTGTAAAGCTATTGACCTACTACGTTGATCTACAAATACAACGACCTACTGTAAATACCTGTCTACACAGGCGCGCTGTGTTTATAGGATGGCAATGACCACAAAGCGTGTCACATGGTGGAAGCCGCCATATTGATCCCCTATAACAAACTGGGACAGATATAAGCCTGACTCTAAATATGAGTGGATTATAACAAACAAGCTGGATGTGTCAAATATCGGACTATTTTATACAAAATATAAGCTTTTTGTACAGTATACCAGAAATATGTTTAATATAAATAATAAAAAATCTATATATCAAACCGAACAGACCTGTAGTCCAGTCTGAGGAGCACTGTAACAACACATCCATACTCTTCAACCACTCTCACAATACTAACTAATCTGTTAGTTAGATCCAGCTTTTTATATGTGTAGCCAAACCCAGTCTGGGGGGGGTCATACTTTTTACGGGAAATTCCCAAAGGCTTTATTTTACGGGAAATTCCCAAGGGCCTTTTTACGGGAAATTCCAGAGGGGTCATACTTTTTACGGGAAATCCCCGAGGGCTTTTTACTAAAGTCTTGGATTAGACAGAGTAGCACACTGTAGGCAATAAGCTTATATAAGCATCCTGACCTAGTTTTAAGTGTAGCCAAAACCAGTCTGAGGACTTTTTACTAAAGTCTTGGATTAGACAGGTAGCACACTGTAGGCAATAAGCTTATATAAGCATCTTGACCTAGTTTTAAGTGTAGCCAAATCAATCTGAGGGGGGTCATACTTTTGTTGTTCCAGTAATATAGCCAATCCTACTATTACAGAATCAATACTACAATAATACTGCAGATAGAAGTACATCATCCTTTAAATAAAGTAAAATACCAACACTCTAAGCTAATGGTTCTTAAAGTGTGTGCCGTGGCACCGTGGATGGCTTACAGGGACACCGCAAAATGTTCTAATAATTTCGCCAAACTGACACTTATTCCAATATATGTGCTTATTTAGTACTTTTGATGTGCAAAATATTCCTGAATTTGAATTTGAAATATGTGTTTAGCCTATTTTTTTTTTTAAACTTAAGCAAAGCAACCTGACCACACTAACTGCAAGTGTTACAAAGGTCTACATTCTGACTTGGGTGTAACGGAAAAATCTTGAAACGCAAAGGCCACCTTGAAACGAAAAAGGTTGGGAACCCCTGCTATAAGCATTATATTATCAGAAGTGATGTAATGAATCAAATTCAAGAATGTAATTCATGTCTAGTAATGCAGGTATAGTATAAAATTTTAGCAAATTCGAGACACGCATTTTCGTGATACAAGAAAGCGAGCAAAGTGAGCAAGAAAATGTTTATATCCATTTCTTTGCAGGCTTTCAAGATTATTAATTTAATGAGATATCAATACCTTCTTAGGATCCTGCGATATTTACTCTTTTCCAGCTTCTGTTTTTGCATGTTCGGCGCAAGAAACGTGTGAATACCATATCGCTAAATAGAGTCCCCTAAATATATTATTAGAACTCTCCCTCACTACAGAAATTCATTGACAATCTAAGATTTAATACTTTATCAAGAGATTCATATCTCCCCCCTCAAATTTAATATTCAATCCTCCCACCAAAATTTTTGTGCCAATTTTGGACTTACTGTTTACATTGTACAGTGGATGTTGCCTCCTTCACAACAATATTTCTCAGTCACCAGAATTTTCGGAGCAGTCTAGACTATAGTAATATACAAGAATTGAATACCCCCTCAATATAACGCTCAATCCCCCTAACTAAAATACACTTCATAATCTGAGACTTAACACTGATATTCAAGAGTTGAATATTAGCCTCCCTCCCCCCCAAATCCACGTGTCAATATGTAAGAGCTGGATATTTCCTTTCCCTCCAACTTCCTCCCCTATCCTTCCCGATAATACATATTACCGTTTACAATTCTCTTTGAAGTCTACAAATTGCTATTTAAAGCTATAGCAGCAATGGTAACTTATGTCCAATGCTATATTGTTTACGTAAAATTTTCATCATAAAAATTCCCTTCTCCCCAAAGTTGGGTGGATCCACAAAACCCCCTATGACCACCCCTACCCCTAAGTACTTTCTTTTCTTCATCTAATGGATTAAATATGATGCATTTAAGGTATAACATTTTTAGATATATTTTAAAAAAATATATAAATGTTGAATTTTATGTTATTTCAAAGGGGAAAATACCTTCCCCAAAAATCTCGATGGCGCATTTAATTCATTCATTAATTCATGTTTTTTCCTGTTCATTAGATCATAATGTACATGATGTTGAACTGGTAAATTCATTTACAATTACATGTATGACCACACTATTACGTTTTAACATTTCTAGTAATTACATATGTTAGAATACATCAAAATTATTTTACAGTTTGACAATTTGTAAAAAGTATGAAAAAAATAATACTAAAAAATGTTATACATAACTTCGAAATGAGAAATAGTCAAGTATTATATTTTATTCTTCCATATACTCACTTACATTGTGCAGAGCTCTATCAGTGAGATACATTTTTATAGCTTTGATTTGAATATTTTTCTGAGGGATTAACTTTATGCCGTTTGGTAATTTATTGTAGAATATGGTGGTACCTGCATTTGTCGAAGATGTTAAGTTTCAACGTTTTCTTGATTGATTTCTATCTTGCAAATATGATTGAATTAGATTAAATGGTCTTCCTCTTATCACATAATTAAAAGGCTTATTCATGAGGACTTTGTGGTTTACTCTGCCAAATGCTTTTGACAGATCTAGAAAGACTGTATTTGCCACTTCATGCCTTTCTAATATATCTGTTACATACTCAACAAATTGACCTATAGCCGTATTTACTGATTTATTATTTTGGAAACCATGTTGAGAATTGTTTATTATGTCATATTTATTACAGAATTTTATTATATTATTTGAGACAATTTTCTCTATAATTTTTGAAAATGTCGATGTCAAGGTTATAGGCCTATAATTTTTTTCATCTGTTTTTGAGTCTTTTTTATGTATGGGTATTATCAAATTATTTTTAAGTACATTTGGAAATATTCCAGTTCTAATAGATGTATTTACTGCATGCAATAATGGTTCAACTATGTGTGGGGCACAGTATTTTATTAGTTGTGAGAACCATTTATCAGGCCCAGCAGATTTTTTGCTCTTTATGCTTTTTATGACGAACTGTAGTTCACTTATGTTTATTTCTGTTAGACGTATACTGTCTGCAATATACACACTGCGGCAATTTGAAATCCTGTATGCATGTATTTGAATGGCTCAGATGTTTCAGTAAAGGACGGGAGCCAATTGAACATGATGAGCATCCAGGTGTAGCAGGGACGGTGAGAACACCAAAATTGGTTGAGAAAGTGATCATTACTGAAGACTGAAATTTCACAGGACTGTTACTAGTTGCATTTTATCTTGAGGTACTGAAACGTTTGGTGAAGGAATAACACTATGAGGCCCAAGTATCGGGATGATTGCAGTTGACATCTGCTTCATGAGTGCCCCAAGTCACAAGACTGTAATTGAGAAGAACATTTTGGTCCTAAATCGATTGTGTTGTCATACCCTGCCTACTCACCAGATCTGGCTCCAAGTGATTATTTTTTATTTCCTAAACCAAAATCTGCACTGAAAGGTTACTACTTTTATGATGTATCAACAATTAAGAGGGCTACAACATGGATTTTAAACAGCATTACACAAAAAAAAAGGAATTCCAGCAATCCTTCTATGCACTGGTATGGATTGCGCTACAATGTGTGGATGCAGGAGAGTTCTACTTTGAATGATGCAAGGCAAGTAACTTTCTATGAAGACTTGTTTATTTCTTACAGCACCAGACTCGATTTCAAATTGCCGCACTTTACACAATGTTTTTGAAACATCAGTTGAGAATTGATTTATATTAGGCTCTGTGTTAGTTGAATTTATAAAGTAGTTATTTAATATATTAACAGATATCCACTGGATTTGATACTTCCACTCCTTCTTTTTCTAGTATTATATTTACATTATTATTTCTTGTGTTTGCATTCCTCTGTTGGTTCACAATATTCCATATTGTTTTCTGCTTTTACAATCTGTTTACAAATAATATTAGTTTTGTTTAGTTTAACCTCATTTTTGTAATTTTTATTTAATTATTTATATTTCTGTGAATGAATTACTAATTTTGTTTTCTTAAATTTATCATGTTCTTCTTTCATTTGTTTTTTAAATTCTATAAGTTTGTTACTTACAAGTATGTTATTTCTATAGTTTTGTTCCATTTTTACTATTGAGCAAGCTATATTAAGGTAGTGTGTCAGGGTACTAATGAAAGACTTCCAGATGCTATCCGGATCAGTATATTGATATACTTCCACCCACTCTTCTCTCTGTAATAAACACATTAAATGCTGTAGATTTTGCTTCGTCATTTGTCTTTTTTGGCTTACAAAGCATTAATTTGGACTATCTCGCAAGCATGATCTGAGATTAAGGTGTGTAATACTATGACCAATGTATCAATTTCTATTTACCATAACCATCGGTCTTTCTCCGCACTTCCCCAAGATCTCAATTTTCTGCTCTCTGAGAAAATGACACAGCTGACTCAAACGAACCAGCATTCTTTCCCACAAAGCCAGGCCTATATTTAATCACCACACCTACTTCAAGAGAAGGAAGCCAGTGTTTTCCCACAATAAACTCTGAATCCATCCGGTCTACATTTGGCTCATGTCACCATCAATTCACGTTCGGCTTCATGGTTGAAATTTAGAGAAGAAGGGGGCCAATAGTGAGATGCAACTAATCATGAAGCTTCAAGCATTTTTAAATTTAAAATCCCCAACGCGACTCTCGCCCTCATCCGGAACAATGATCCTCTGTTCTCGAGGGAGTAAGCAGCTGTCCAGCCACGTAACCAAAACAACAGCTCTGCACATAACAGACCGAAGCAGATGACATAACTCCTGCGAACGTGCCAGCCAGTCTACAGTTTGAACATCTCCCTGTCAAAGTGACTGAGACCAAGAATTGAACTGTGACCTTACTCGCGAATATTTATTTCCACCACTGGAGATATGGCAGCCAAGAACAGCATAAATGTAACCCCTTGTCAACGGAAAGTGCTCGCAGTGGACTCACGAGGAACTTAATTTAATTAGAGCCACATACTTGGCAAACAAGTGATCCTGCCCTTCAGTGTAAACATTGAGTCAAATGTGGGAGGAGTTAAAGTGTATGGACCAATACGGAACGAGGACAATCCCTCTCTGTAACAGTGTACTCAGAGAACGGGGGTGTAAGACAGAAATTCAAGAGAGACTCTCACAACAGCTTTCTTCAACCTCGGAGGAGAAAATAACTTTCTCCTCACTGGAACTCATATTGTGCTACAAGTCTTTCTCTATATACTGTGATGTTATGTTAGTTCATTAAACTCACGAAGAGGAAAGGTGTGTCTATAAGAATGTTACTCATGTAAATTGGTGTATTCTTGCACAATGCTTGCTATCAGGGGCTCGCGTTATTCAATTTTCTGACCCAGTGCACTATGGGTAGTCAACTCGTTTGTTGTCAAGAGAAGGTGAAAGTGTAATGTGTGGTGAGGTATTGTAAGTATGCAGTGCTTCTATTAAAAATTTTCTTTACATTATTTCTCATGTCCTGATTACTTTGATATAATAACAACGAGTTATATGCTTGGCTTGTGATCGAAGACCATGGAATAAAAAAAATTAAACATTTCCTATCCCTTGGCTGGATTCTGGGCCGTTACCAAAACATTACTCCCATGTAGGTGTTACACTTTATTTTCAGACTCTATTCCTGTAGACAAACACCCATGCTTGGTGTAAGTAAGATTTCAACCCATTCCCTCCAGATTTTGTTTGACTAAACGTCCTTGCCTTGACGTAAGAATCTAGATTCGAACGAAAAACCCCTATTTGTTTATAATATTTCAGCTTTAATACCATTAGACGAGATATTTGTAACTACATGGTCCAAGAGTGTTTCTGATGTTTCCGTAATTCTTGTGGGCTCATTTATTAGTTGTTTTAGATTATGTGATCTTAGAATATTTAGATATCGTTTACTTATTGCATCGGATTTTAAAAGGTCTATATTTATGTCTCCTATTAAAAGTAATCTACTTTGAGTGTGAGTTACCTGATCCAGCATGTTATCTAAATGATGAAGAAATATTAGATTTGGTTCAATGCTGGGTGATCTATACGTGCCTACTATTTTGGGTAACGGTATGGTATAGTGTAAACACATTTCTTCAAATTTACAGGAGAAACTACTTACAGACCTGATTTTCTGTAGACTTTTGGAAGCTCGTGGAAGTGTTTTCTCCCTATGTTCAACTTATTTGGCTGGTAAATCATGTATTTTTCGACATTAATGTGTCTCTGATGCACACTAGCTCTTGCCACCATTACCATCGACTATGTGAATCAAATGTTCCGTGCATTCAATTATGTAACCCCCTGTTAGTATAGCAATCATGTGGTAGTTTTACAAGATGTGTAGTGAAAGTGAAACATCATTTCTTTTTTTTTTTTCAATTAAATTTTCTGTTTGCCTAACCAAACCTTCTGTGTTCACATTCAAATGGTTTGTGGATCAATTTTTGCTTAAAAACCTTCTGTGATAGTTTGTGTATATCAGCTGACGATAGACAATGTAAGTGAAGATTTGCCTGCCATATTGTGTGTAATGAAAGTGAATTAGCAACGAACAACAAATACTTGTAATGTGAAAAATTACACTTTTTTCAGTGAAAAAAGCAAAATCCCACGTTCCAAAATGCTCCGCTATGCATAACAGGTAAGTACAAATGTAAATAATTAGGAAATAAACGAGTGAAATGTGTTTTCACTACTATATTGTTACCTATTTTGATTGAATGTTCTTCTGTTGCCATTTCTAGAACATTTTGAACTCATAGTTCGTCCAAAGAAGTGAGGGTTTTTACATCTTTAATATAATCTTTTACATGTATACCAGTCCCACCACTTTTTTGCCCTGTTCTATGATAAACAGCATGAAGTTTGTATCCCATAAAATTGCCTAAATTTAAGTTTTCAGATTTAAGACAATGTTCCGAGACAAGAAATATATCAGGCTTACTACATTCATTTAGAAGAATTTCAATCTGGTCAAACTTGTTTGAGATTGTCTGTACGTTATTATGTAATATATTAATACCTTTGTTATTTTTTTAGACTTCCATTTATTTTTTCTTACATCTACTCACAATTTTAGGCAATCTGCAACATAGTCCCCACTGAAAAACAGACACTTGAAACTTTCCAGTGAGGTACAATTGACTTTTTTCTCCTACTGAGTACAATTTTTCAAGCACATAAACCAAGGGATCAATATTCTTGTTATGGATAGTAGTCTTTTAATATTTACACTGGAATTATACAAGTGTCGAAATTGGTCCGCCCTAGTAAAAGTTATACATAAACTATTCTGTAAATATATAGTATCGCCCGAACGGATTTCTTCATTTTTACAGAAGGAACTAATTACTATAATCAATTTCTATGACGTTGTGGAAGATTGTGAAGGTGTTTTCTTTGATCATTTAAGCTTTCTGACCCATAATTCCTTTTTCTTATCTGAGAAATTTTTCCAACACGCAGAGGTGATTGCTGCCATTTTCTTCCTATTTACCTGCATTTGATGATGTAACCCTGTGCCAGTGTTTCCAAACACGCTTTTTGTTTCCTGAAATCGAAAACCATCTGTTCAACACGTAGTGGCTGCTTTTTAAACAAGCAGCTACCGTTCAGTACATGTGAGTACAAAAATAGACCTTCCAAGCACACGCAACATAGCGCGTCTGTGTTAATTGAACTTGTAAATAGCGCATCTTGAGTTAATTGAACTTATAAAATGCAATGTACAAGAAAAGATAATGTATTTTATATAGTCATGAATTATTTTTAACTATCTTAATGTAACCTAACGTGTTTCAATGTTCATGATTTGTGATGTTAAATGCCCTTTTGTGAACTACCTAACGTGAATGGTAACGACCCCAAATTTTAACTGTTTGCCTAATGTAACCTAACCTAACCTTATCGTTCATGGTTTGTGGAGTTAATCATGCAAGAATCATGGAAACATGTAAAAAAAATCGTAATAGTAAATAATTTTCAGTCATTAAGATTTGAAACACTGCTTGTGCACTGCAAATCTACAAAACACAAGCACGACGCGCGACGACCCTTTACTAGTGCATGCCATATTGTCTGTTACACAAGCGAAACACGGAAGACAAATAACTCAAATAATGACTCGTAATATGAAAAGTTGACACTATTTTATTGAAAAAGGCACAACTTCACCTTCAAGAATCTTCCGCAATGCAGAATACATAAGTATCAATGCTAAAATTAACGGGTAACAGTTCTGATAGCACAAAGACTAATCATCGTAGAATTTTGGAAATCATTGTCACACAAAGTTTGAACCTTGCATAAAGTAATAAGCACTATTTGGACTCGAAAGAAAGTTATTAATGTTGTAAAAAACAACTTGAAAATTACCTTACACACTTCTCATGGACAAGATATTCTCAGTCGACAAGCGATTGTAAATATCATAGAAGAGTGGGAATGAATGCAGAAGTAAATTGGAAACCTAGTAGAATGCATTTAGGGACTTTATTTTAATGCTAAGGGAACCAAACCTGACCTGCCTAACCTAACCACAAAAGCATATATTGAACAAAACCTTAAGTAATCGCTAAAACTCTACAGTATGTGCAGTGGCGAAGAGTAGAGTTCCTAGCAGGATAGGCACAAAAGTGCGATAATTTCCATTAGTTGCTTAAATCTGTAAAAAGAAAGGGAGGGGGGGCTATGTCATGGAGAGTGATTCAATGTCTCTCAAGGCTGCTTCTTTACTTGCCAGTGGCGTGACGTTTTCAAACGTGTTGTTACCAGCCATCAGTACGATAATCATGTCTTAGACGTTCTCCTTTTGCCCACTAGATATCATCGATCAAGAAATTTGTTCATTTCGTTTTTGTTCTTTTGAACCCATGATTTATGCACACACCTCCAGAAAGAACTACCAATCATGAGCCATCCTAAAAATCCAACAAATAGTGCTCAAGCCCTGTTGTCAATTCTTCATCACTTTTTTTCTAAATTTATTTCTTTATTTTGCAATTGAGGTGAAAAGGGCTAGAAAAACCCCATACTTTTCAGTCAGTCTGACATTTGTGCTATGAGCAGACGACAGAATTCAGCACTTTCAGCGACTGTCAGTTTGGTACATTCTACTGCTGCCAACTTAGTTTTTTTTTAGCAAGACTTGCTCGCACCGAGGAAAACACCATTGTTATCTGTTGTCTAACTAAAGGAATGGTTGTAGTTAATTCCATTCTTGGCTTTCCAGATAAATGAATTTCTAACACCTGTATGTGCAAGTAAACATAATTTAAATTTTGAATATTTTTGTCTCATTTGGTCTGCTCTATGCTAATCGTGACAATGAGAATGTATGGAGAATGAATTTTAAGATGGTCAGGAAACACTGACATGACCTGGCTTCGTAACGTGTTAGGATGACCACTATGGGGCTTTCAAGAAAAAATATAAGTAAAGGCGACCTCTCTCATTCAGTGTGTATACTTCTACTAGTTTGTTTTACCTCTTGTGTTAGTAGACACCTTTACATTATAATAGAACATAGGATCTTTGTTTGGGACCTGGCAACACGACAGGTTACTATGTAACATATAAACAGGTTATAAGAAATGTAGTTGCTTGAGAGAATAGAATCCCAATTTTTAGGCGCAATTTAGTTCTTTTCTGCCAATCCAATGTGACAACACTGGCCTGTTCCCCCAGACCTGAAACAAACATGGCCCACGCAATAACCCCATAAAACTTCTTGTCCTAAACCAAAAATTGTCTTCCCTTGCATTGTACTCTCATTGACCCCCCTATTCTCTTGTTATCCCTTCAGGGTAAACAAAACTGCCTACCTCTTTGCTTGTGTCGGCTGCATAAAAAAATGTCTGCTTGTAATATCTATTTGATGACAGTGTTAACGCATTAAATAACGTTTCAACAACTTTTATTATTTTTTAAAAATATTTTGATGTCACTCGCCACTGCTACTTGCAAACGAAAATATAGTTGGAAACATTTTATAAATGATTGTTATAAGAAGGAAACATGAAAGACCAAAAGTGGGTCCTACCTTACCGATGATTATATCTTCACTCAATTAAGAACTCGATTGTTCTTGTTGTTCTTTCATTTCAGTCCAGCACTTCTTGCATAAATCTGATCATGGCACACGACACGAATCACAAACACAGCTCAACCGTCACAAACATTGCACTCCGAGCCACGCTCCCTTCTAGCATTCTGAGCAGGAGGCAAGTTTTCGCAGACAGGGAACAAACGAGGGAATCCCCATTCACGATAAAAATAAATTATTCCAGTGAAAGTAAAACTACTTTGTAAATATAAGGCATATTAACTAGCATTTTAATTTACATAATTTCGTATGAAGACTTACTTTACAAATATAAGTTCTTTAGACTTTCTGTTTATGCTAAGGTGTTGGGTGAATCGACAAGACCACCAGCACTCTGACTGAAAACGAAGTCAGAACTACAGCACTCCGTAATTTTCAAATTAACTTACACTTATCGATGAAAGGAAGGAAAACCTGTTTCATACAAAATATGGAGAATGTACAATGAAATAGAAATCTCTCTGCACGAACACAGGCTAATGTTTATAAAAAATGCTGGTACACCACAAATTTCCAACCCTGGCAGAAATGCAGTGTTGCTGATATTCTGTTCGTCCTAGTGGGTAATACCGCGAGGCCGGCCTCACGAGCATGTTATAAGCCTACGTACAGTACTCGTAAGATTAGGCTTCCTGCATATACGACCGACCGTACAGTGGAATGTGAAGAGAAGAGGCCCCAGCAAATGTGCCTCACTCCGTGGAAAGTTTGTGTACTGAACAGGGTTAGAATTTTTTTGTAATTATCATAAATTAAAATTCCAAACTTTTCCATTGCATTACATATGTTTTGACAAAATAAGTAAATACACCTTTAAAAGAGTAATGGCGTGGGTAGGCCCGGCCTCCTAGGATGCTTCACCACTGAGTATGTTAACAGACGTACATCGAAATCAAATGTAAAAATTGCATTCGTAGCATGATGAAATTGCAATAAAACAAAAAGAACTTGGGCCCATTAATGTATCTACATTGCACGATAGCTCATGGCACCATTACCGTCGACTACGTGAATCAAATGTTACGTGCATTAAAATATGTAACCCCTGTCAGTGTAGCAACCATGTGGTAGTTTTACCAGATGACATGTGAGCAGTGTTTTCTTTTTCAATTTAATTTTCTATGTTTGCCTAACCTAATTGAACCTAACCTAGCCTTCCGTGAATGGTTTGTGGATTAATGTTAGCCTAAAATCCATCATTTTTTCAGTTAATAAGTTTTAGTGTAGCAACCACGCAGTAGTTTTACATAATGACGTGTGAGCGTTTTTTCCCCTTATTTTAATTTTCTGTTTGCCTAACCTAACCTTCCGTGAATGGTTTGTGGATCAATGTTCGCTGAAAAAACCTTTTGTGAATAGTTTCTGCGGCATTTTCTGTTCATAAGTTTGGAAACACTGCATATCAGTTGACAATAGACAACGAGTCAAGATTTGCCCGCCATATTGTGTGTAACGAAAGCGAATTAGCAATGACCAATAAATACTTGTAATGTGAAAAATTACGCGGTAACATTATCGTATGAGGGAAACGGATTCCTTCAAATTTACAGGAGAAAGTACTTACGGAAATCATTTTCTTTAGCGTTGTGGAAGTTCCTGAATATAGATTTGATCCATTTTAATGTGAATGCGTGTTGTTTTCTGCGAAAATCTCTGTCCGACATGCTGTTTCTGCTCCCGCCATTTGCTTTCTGCATAAGAGTGCAATGTTCCGTGTGTTAAGATGATGCAACCCCGTAGCCAGTGTTTCAGCCTCGCCGTGTTTTCACTAGAACCACGTGTCGAGTATTTTTAATTTTTTTTGGCACGCGTTTACAATACCGGACCACTCTCCAATTGCTATGAAATTTCGCCTACTCACTAATTGTGACCTCGTAATCACAAATCTGCATGTAATAATTGGCGGTCAAATATGGTGATCGATAAAAAAAAAAAAATAAACTATGTTTTCTTAACGTAACGTAATCCTACCATAAGAACAGCAGCTCCACGGAACAAGCCATTTACCCCGAATGGGTGGCACTTATCTCACAACACTGTAGCAACATTGTGTTCTGACGTCACAGGAGAGACCTTTTTCATGTTAGGCAATACAAGGTAACGTGTCTCTTAGCGAAAATATTAATTTTTCTTTGTATTTATGCTAATGGAACCTAACCTAACAGGGCTAACCTAACCACGTAGGAATTCCTCGTCTGACGTCAATATTCAAGGTTGCAAGATTGTTGTGCGTGAAGGAAGAGCATTAACGAATTGCGAAAGAAAGATGGTTCCGAATTGCTGTGTATGGACAATGAACGTGGTAAATCGCAAGGTTATTTTTCAAGTTCTACACATAAATGCGACGTATTAGCATAATTTCAAATCCGGGCACGAAAGTAGATATTTTCCGGTGAACGAGGTTGCAACACTGCATAAATCGACAAAACACTCTCAGAACACCCCCTAAACCAGTACGCTATCACAGCCATAATGTGTTACAGATTCGAAACAACAAGTAACAGTAAGTACTCGTAAATAGAAGAAATAGACATTATCTTAGTTAGAAATGCATTATTTCGCCTTAAGGAATGTTCCGCAGCATGTTAGCAACGTAAAGAAGTCCGAAATATATAATTCGTAGGCGTTTCCCTCATACGATAATAGTACCAATTACGCTTTTTTCAGTGAAAAAACATAATCCAAAGTTAAAAAAATGTTCCGCTATGCATATAAGGTAAGTACAAATGTAAATAATTCGGAAATAAACGAGTTAAATGTGTTTTGGTACTATTATCGTATGGGTGAAACACCTACGAATCATATATTTCGGACTTCTTTACATTGCTAACGTGTTGCGGAACATTTCTTAAGGCGAAATAATGCATTTCTAACTAAGATAATGTTTATTTTCTCTATTTACGAGTACTTACTGTTACTTGTTGTTTCAAATCTGTAACACATTATGGCCGTGATAGCATACTGGTATAGGGGGCGTTCTGAGTGTGTTTTGTCCATTTATGCAGTGGTGCAACCTCGTTCACCGGAAAATATCTACTTTCGTGCCCCTATTTGAAATTATGCTAATACGTCGCATTTACGTGTAGAACTTGTAAAATAACCTTGCGATTTACCACGTTCATTGTCCATACACAGCAATTCGGAACCATCTTTCTTTCGCAATTCGGAACCATCTTTCTTTCGCAATTCGTTAATGGTCTTCCTTTACGCACAACTCTCTTGCAACCTTGAATATTGGCGTCAGACGAGGAATGCCTACGTGGTTAGGTTAGGCCTGTTAGGCTAGGTTCCATTAGCATACATACAAAGAAAAAATAATATTTTTGCTAAGAGACGCGTTACCTTTGTATTGCCTAACATGAAAAAGGTCTCTCCTGTGACGTCAGAACACAATGTTGCTAGAGTGTTGTGCGATAAGTGACACCTATTCGGGTCGGAACCATCTTTCTTACGAAATTGGTTAATGCTCTTCCTTTACGCACAACCATCTTGCAACCTTGAATATTGACGTCAGACGAGGATTGCCTACGTGGTTAGGTTAGGCCTGTTAGGTTAGGTTCCATTAGCATAGATACAAAGAAAAATTATTATTTTCGCTAAGAGTCGTGTTAGCTTGTATTGCCTAACATGAAAAAGATCTTTCCTGTTACATCAGAACACAATGTTGCTACAGTGTTGTGCGATAAGTGACACCCATTCGGGTCGGAACCATCTTTCTTTCGTAATTCGTTAATTCTCTTCCTTGCAAACCTTGAATATTGACGTCACACGAGGAATGCCTACGTGGTTAGGTTAGGCCTGTTAGGTTAGGTTCCATTAGCATAAATACAAAGAAAAATTGTAAAAACAGCTCTCTCCTGTGACGTCGGAACACAATGTTGCTACAATGTTGTGCGATAAGTGACACCCATTCGGGAAAAATGGCTTGTTCCGAACTCGACAGGTGGTTCTAGTGAAAACACGGCGAGGCTGAAACACTGGCTACGGGGTTGCATCGTCTTAACACACGGAACATTGCACTCTCATGCAAAAAGCAAATGGCGTGAGCAGAAACAGCGTGTCGGACAGAGATTTTCGCAGAAAACAACACGCATTCACATTAAAATGGATCAAATCTACATTCAGGAACTTCCAAAACGCTCAAGAAAATGATTTCCGTAAGTACTTTCTCCTGTAAATTTGAAGGAAATTTGAAGGAATCTGTTTTACCCATACGATAATGTTACCTGTGTTTTCACTATATATAACTGGTACCAATAACTATTCTCTACTTTACGTTTTATTTAAAGATTTACCGAAGAATATAAAACAAATATACGCCTTCATGGCGTGGTGCTAAGCATAGGGGAGCACTTTACATTTTTTTATATAAAATAAATAATGTTTCATTTCATATAGATTAATGCTTACCCATACACCAAGGCAATTCTTAATTTTCCTTAGAATATCCATTCCATTTTCTTCTGCCTTCATAATACTGATACTATCGTTTGATGTAGTTTGTTCTGAACAGAAAAAGCATTTCGAATATGCCATCATTTCATACAACTAATTCAGCATTAACTTTGCTATTTTACATTATTCATTTACTATAATTTTCTGTTAGATACAATATACTTAAAAAGTCAACACTGAATTGGTGATTTAAATACACTTTAAGCACAGTAAGGTTAATTGGGACCGGACCTACAGTTTAAAGTGCGATCCGAACCACTTAAAAAGTGTACAATCTGTCAAACTGATTATTTACAAATAAGAAGCACAGACGAAATACCATCACAGTATACTTGCTTGGTGGCTTGCACATTTTCGTGTCGATTTGATAACTGCCGCATAAACTTGCAGAACGATTACTAATGTACATAAAATCAAGGTTATTAGAAGTATAGGTTGGGCCAATCCGTGATGACGAAACGACGGTAAGAAGTGAATTTATCAATGAAATGAATTCCAAATCTATGCGCTAGTGTTGCACTATGCAGATAGGAAAACCATACCAGAAACTGAACACACGAAATCGAGTACACAAATGAGCATTTCCACCCATTTACATTTTGTGGCTTTAGACAAATTGAAAATAAATATCGATAGGTACTTATCGTTATGCGGGACAGAATATTATTGATCGGAACGGGAATATTTTTAAATTCCGACATTCGGGACGGGAAATATTCGCAATTTCTCGAATAGTCGGGAAATTTTCAGGAAATCTCAAATTCTACACGTCATTTTCACCTTAAGTGATTGTCTTTGCATTTCTGGAATGAAAACTAACAATTTCCGATAAGTTCCAGACACTTGCAATGTAGAAAACGTCAAGAATTAATACCGACTGCTCGGGATCCAGAAAAGTAGGGAAGTCATTTGCTGAAGTTGTGTTGTTATGTTATTTTACGTTGTGACATCTCTTTAGTTTAGAGTGAGTGAGTGATTCTAAAATTTTGTTTGCATCACATAAGGACAAAACACAGGACAGCACACACACAGTCCTCCGAGGATTATACTGGACGTAGGTCCAGACACCAGAGCCTCGTTAGTCTACAAAATGCAGTCTAGGGTGTACTCCGTGGACGTTAGGTTGAGAATTGGATGTACTGTGTGGAAGGGTAATCCCTTATTCCCCTTCGTTAGTTTACGCTCGACGATGAGGATGTACGATGATTTGATTAAATACATTTCACAGCAAAGACAAATTCACTGTGCCATGTTTGTTTGTCTTTATTTTAACAAATGGTGATGATACTTGCATTCCACTCATGTTTCTGACAAACTGTTAATTGTTATAAAATGTAAAATATATTCACATTCTCATCCGCTAATCATATATTTATGCCGTGCAAATAAGCAATAAATTTGATATTTCATAACTTGAACACATAACTTGAACATTTGAAGCAATGATAGTATCATTCATTTGCATGTCAAAATTAAGTTTAAGATGATACAAGGTATATTTATTTAAACTCATCCTCATACCTATGTGGGAATTATGTAGAAAATAATGAAAATGAACAGTAATATTAATCGTGACAAGATAACGTGAATAATTTGCGATATGAAACCTCGCTGCAGTGGTCCTTAACAATCATACGAAATATGAATTGGAGAAAGGTGGAGGAATTGTGTGCTCCTAAGGATAATTACTCATGGCCGGGCATGTAATGGAGTTAAACGAATTGTAAAGACGCATAAATTTCGACTGGAATACTTTCAATCCGTCAATACTTTTTTCCTTCAGGGCAGAAATATAGTTTTCTTGAAACATTATTTTAAAACAAAATTAAAGGCGTACAGCCAACTACAAAGATTAATTCATTAATTTCCATTCACTTGATCATACAAGTATAAATTTCACTATGATATGGAATATGTCAATAATATTAATGTCTAATTTTGAATACAAGGAAATTAACCTATAGTCTAGTTATATCTATTAAAATAGTAAAAACAATAATACTTTAAGAAAGTTAAGAAGTGATGTAGTGTATTTTGTAATAATAAGAAAAAGTTTTAAAGTTAATGTTCCTTAATGGAAAATATGACCCAAATAATCTTCTATAAAACAAATGTTACATTAGCAAGCTCTTTAGTGTGGTTCTAAATTTAGATGTATTTTTATTCTTGAAGAGATAGATAATAGTAGGCAAATTGTCCATCGCTATTTTCATTTTTTTTTGTTCTACATCCTGTGCTGTTTTAAATAATGGAAAAATGGAAAGCAGATGTTGTCCTCTGCTTATTTCAATTTGTGATCACCAGATTGGGGAAAACAGACTGGAGGAAAATGGTGATAGGCAATTCGCCTACCATTTCTTTTGCCATTGGTGTACAATTCTCCCTCGTTTTTCCCTCCATATTCACATAATGCAATAAAAATACAAACTGCTAATTTTTCATTCTATTTTGGTTATTTATGAAACTGTACGTGTTTGCATTTATATTTGATAAATTTTCTTTGCTCTTCCGGCCATTTAAGTCAATTGAGATGATGAAGAAGTGATAAAATAGATGAATGACCAATCACAGTTCCCCTTAAATATAAGAGCGGCCACAAGAAAAAGAACCTTTGTCGAAAAGTCCCCGCGCACCTTCCTCCTCTTCCGTTCAACTCGAGCTATAAGAAAGCATGCTCCACTCTCCCCCTCCCCTCCACACTGGAGTACGGTGCACAGGAGTCGCGAGTCTGCGCAGGTTTCTTTGCTTGTGGTTCTACTATAATAGTAATATAAAAATGTACACTCATCTCACTTAGTTCTCCGGCAATTTGTTTCTTTATACATCATATTTGGAGAATATACAATTTAATCTATAGGTGTACACTGTATATAACACACCTTATTACTGACTTCCTTGACCCTGGATGTACAAGGACAAGGAAAATAAAGAAATGAGCATAATTTTCTCTTTGGAGAAGATGTTCAATCTAAACCAAAAAGAACACAAATAATTAACTCGACAATGTAAATTGATGAGATTTAATAAATCATTTGATGAAGTGAACTAATTCTGAGTGGACTAATCGCAAAGGACATAATCAGCTCAGATCCTATTACTTCTTCATGGTATGTGACGTAAAGTTCCCGTCCAACCGTTTGACGACGTTAGTGGCTATCACATCTCCTTTTCCACAGCCGTAGTACACATCCTCATCTAGACATTGTTCTTGTTCTGGTGTTTAATATCTGCGTACTGCAACACTGTCGTTTTGTCATTTCAAGTGACTTTACATTGAAGTGATGGATTCACTTGGCCGGTCACACGTCATCGCAAGCAAAAACTTCAACCGTTACCATGGTTTTGGGCCAGGGCTGCATAAAATCGCTGTAATTAACGATACTCGTTATATTTAAACAAATACAACACAGGAGCAGGAAATCTCAACACTCCCATCACCATTTTTTATACTTATTGATTTCCGTTACTATGGTACTATGGTAACAACAATGGACATTTCCACTTTGACATGAAAAACGTTTTAAATCCATTCATTTTACAGATAATGACACAAACATGAGATGAGCAAATATCTCGGCGATATTTGTTTTGGTTCTCGAGAAACACACCTTCAAACACCGCTGAAATTCACCTCCTACGTCACCGATTTGAAAACGTCCTCTCCACAGACACGAGGTTCTCTGACGTCATAACTTACACATGCGTGCATACTGGGCTTCTGCTCGTCCCGTCAACTTAGCACATGAGCCGTGGAAGCGACAGCAAGGCCACTTGTTACTGTGTAAAACAAGTATCTTGTAACTTCCAGTGCAAAAATCTGTGCTCCATTTCTTGGAGATGAATTATGCCCTAGCAGTATAGCAGTATTTACTATAATTCAGCCACTAGGTAGAGGGTTTTCCCATTAGGGTGAAAAAGCAAAACTTGTAACAGTCAATGGCTGAACACGTGAACAGCTTTGTTCATTGCGAATGCATAGGTTGCTTTTGACTGGCAAGAACTTAATGTTATAGGAATGCCTTTTCTGGAATTAAAATTATTTTCGTCATAATATTTTCTTCGCAAGTTTTAAGATAATACGTTTAGAACACGCCAATTTCTGCAATATAAGATGTGGTACGTTATAAAAAGGCAGGGGGAGTTTTTTTTAATTTTCCTTCAGTAAATGAGTTTTCTTCAGTTAATATATATATTGCAAATTTTTGTATTTAACCTACTTTTCCGTCACTTTGTTTAACCGCAACGATGAGAACGCATGGTTAATTTAGTATGTATCTTCTCTAACATCACATTTCTTCCCACTTTTGGCTAATCGCTACAATGAAGATGAATGACTACAAGCAGTATTCAAAGCAGGAGGACACCCCCCACACACACACACTACCACCACCACCAAAAAGCACACTCTAAGTATCACCCAACCCGCCATGATACGAGACGAACTTTTCTTCTGTCCCATCTCATTTAGAAAACATTCACTGGTTCTTGTCCCATCTTCTTTTATGAGACGAGACGGAAAATGTCTCGTCTCGTGAGCAACACTAACATTAACAATAGAAGCATCCCCCTAGGTGTCCCCAAAGCATAGAATAGTATAATTATTCTATGGTATACACGAAGTATACGCATCTCTGAGATCCCGCCCGGACAGAAAAAATTCTGTCCCGCACGTCGGGACGGGAAAGATAAACAATCCCGTCATTAGGGAAAAGTCAGAACGGGAAATGACTCGGTATTTCCCGACATTTCTAAATTTCCTGAGCACCAGTTCTTCCCGACCTTTGAAATTTCCCGATACTTTCTGATTTCCCAAGGTATCGGGATTCCCGAACTCGGGAATTTCCCGACGCTTCATTACCTCCAAACGATTCGGGATTTCTCGATGTTGGTCATTTCCCGACTCTTCTGTATTTCCCGAGGTCTCAGGAATCCCGACTTCCCGGCATTCGGGATTTCCTGAGAGTTCGAGATCCTAAACTTTGAAAATTATAATATCTCGCAAATTTTCCATCCCTTCCGGAAAATTGTTCATCTAATGATAACTGAACATCAATTTCGCATTCACCTGTGTAAATACGAGGAGACTGTTTGCTTATACCTGCCGCAAAATTAGTTTGGTATTGACACTTGTGAACCACGTGTTGAAATCGGGTCTACGTCACTGCGGGAGGGTGGGTTGCTAGTAGTCCAGTTTAGAGAGTTGAACGTCCTCTTGTGAGGAGCTGAAGTGAGGAGCTCGCCTTAATAGATTTCTCTCGTAAGGCATGAGCTCTATTTGATGGTACAATGTTGCCAGCTTCTTACTCGAAAAAATCACCAAGGTTTTTGGTCTAACCTAACCTAAAGCAAGGAGCTGGCAACCTTTTTCTCTCAGTGTTGCCAGCTCCTCACTCGAAAAAATCACCAAGGTTTTTGGGGTAACCTAACCTAAAGCAAGGAGCAGGCAACTTTTTTCTCGCAGTGTTGGCAACACTACACCCGAAAGTAAAGCTCGGTGGGGCTTGCTTTAATGGTTTGCTCTTGTAAGGCATAACCCCCCCCCCTATTTTCGGACACAGTATTACCAACATCTTACTCGAAAAAATCACCAAGGTTTTTGGTCTAACCTAACCTAAAGCAAGGAGCTGGCAATTTTGCTTGAGGCTTGGCTTACAGTGCATAAAGCAAGGTTGCCAACCTACTGGTATTTTTGCCATAGCTTTTTACAAAAAAGAGAGAGAAGAGAGAGAGGGAAGAGTTAAACAGCCGACAGCCTACCTACAGCTTTTTTTGTCTAACCTAACCTAAAGCAAGGGGCTGGCAATTTTGCTTGAGGTTTGCTTTACAGTGCATAAAGCAATTTTTGCCAACCTACATATACTAAACAAAGAGAGCCGGCACTGCCGTAAAAGAGAGAGATGGATGGATGGGAACACTACACGGGTTCAACGTCATCAAATAAAAATCGCCTTAATGGTTTTTTCTTGTAAGGCATGATTTCTATTTTCTCGCAGTGCTGCCAACTCCTACCTACACTTTTTTTTAGTTGGCAAGGGCTAGAGAGAGAGAAAAACTTATAGCTGGGAACAGTAATGAGCGAATGTGCCATATCGTAATTTTCCAACTCCCGGGGGCCAATGTTTGTATATCGTGACCTTTGTAAACCTCTCTCTCTCGGGGAAACGATGTGCCACACACGCACACACACACACACACACACACGCGCGCGCGCGCGCGCGGGCCAAAATTTTTGAATTTACGGTTGGAAAAATGTTTTTCTATGACATGTTTTCGTTCGAGGCAAATTCGTAGGTAGATATTGTTAAATAAATATTAATATTGTAAATATATATATATACTTATTGTATTTAGTTTTTCGGTATCGAAAAGCGACTGTCATATTGTATTTGAAAAAAATATTATGCTTTTGCCTGTGGATATCTAGAAAAACGACAATTTCGCTCCCTCTCTCTGTATATGCTATCAACGTTGACACAATGACACAAATTCAACAAATACGTAGTCAACCGTACATCTCTTTTTTTTCCTGACAATTTCGTTATCTGACTAGGACAGAAATGGGTTTTCCGGTGACAGGAAATACGTTGCTCCGTTTCTATACAAATAACCAGAAATCACCACATGCACTTCGCAACTATGCTTGGTGGCAGAGAAAAAATACAATGAATTTTCCGGTTATTTATTTCATAGCCC
Organism: Lepisma saccharinum; assembly: GCF_977018435.1. Classification (NCBI taxonomy): domain Eukaryota; kingdom Metazoa; phylum Arthropoda; class Insecta; order Zygentoma; family Lepismatidae; genus Lepisma; species Lepisma saccharinum. The sequence continues at coordinate 38,056,817 of NC_139250.1, read as the reverse complement.
TATGTAAATCCAATTTCAATGAGCATCTATTGAAGATAGATTCAAAACAGTATTCAGCCGGCGAAATGAAAACACGAAGTAGCGTCCGCTCTCGTGGGTGCAGAGGCGGGGTCAGGGGCTATGAAATAAATAACCGGAAAATTCATTGTTGCGAAGTGCATGTGGCTGAAATGTAGGGGGGAGAATGTTCTAGAGAATTTGGTTCTTGGATTTCTATTGGTCCACGTTGCGTTGGCTAACATATCATTTTTGACGTTATTAGAAAACCGTATAAAACTTAAAGCGCTGGTGTATAAAGTTCTGTTTTATTTTCAACGTTAGTGAAGAGCATTTCCGCAGAATTTCTAAAAGTAAGTAACTTTGTTTCTTAGCTCGCATGAGTTGGCTTTGATTTATAAGTATGGTTTTTGTGGAAGAAAATATACTCACAAAACATGCAAAAAGAGAGAGAATATAGAAGGTGTTTCATGTCTCTCTCTGCTTTTATATATTTGAAGCATGCATCTTGGTAGCTGGAATATCTTTTTTCTTCCGTGTGCCGTTGTTGGTAGGTAGGAAATATGTGTGCGGGGCATATTTCAAAAAATAAATGTGTTAAATTGTTAGAGGAAGACAGGAAAAATAGAGGAGAGTTGCGTGTTTTTGATATCTAGTGGAAGTACTGATTGATTGATTGAGTTGGCGTTTTTTTTGTTTTTTTTTAAGTCTATTTTATGCACAGTAAGGCTAATCTGGACTGGACCTACAGTTTCAAGAACTACTTATGCCCCCACCGGGTATCGAACCCCTGATTACAAGACAATGACGCTATCGCTACGTCATCGCAGAGGTTAGTGGAAGTACTGATTGATTTGATGTTTTAAGTCTACTTTATGCACAGTAAAACTAATCGGGACTGGACCTACAGTTTCAAGAACCACTTATGCGGGTATCGAACTCTTGATTACAAGACAATGACGTTATCGCTACGTCATCGCAGAGGTTAGTGGAAGTACTGATTGATTTGATGTTTTAAGTCCACTTTATGCACAGTAAAACTAATCGGGACTGGACCTACAGTTTCAAGAACCACTTATGCGGGTATCGAACTCTTGATTACAAGACAATGACGTTATCGCTACGTCATCGCAGAGGTTAGTGGAAGTACTGATTGATTTGATGTTTTAAGTCCACTTTATGCACAGTAAAACTAATCGGGACTGGACCTACAGTTTTCAAGAACCACTTATGCGGGTATCGAACTCTTGATTACAAGGCTATCGCTGTGCTAACGCAAAGGCTAGTGGAAGTACTGATTGATTTGATGTTTTAAGTCTATTTTATGCACAGTAAAACTAATCTGGACTGGACCTACAGTTTCAAGAACCACTTATGCGGGTATCGAACTCTTGATTACAAGGCTATCGCTGTGCTAACGCAGAGGCTAGTGGAAGTACTGATTGATTTGATGTTTTAAGTCTATTTTATGTACAGTAAGGCTAATCGGGACTGGACCTACAGTTTCAAGAACCACTTGTACGGGTATCGAACCCTTGAATACAAGCCTACCGCTGCGCCATCGCAAAGGCTAGTGGAAGTACATAGTTATTCGAATCTTATTTATTTAAAATATTTAGTTTTTTTTTATGCACGCTTATTGATTTTAAACCTAAAATTAAATAAAATCCGGCAATTATATCCAATTATACTTATGGCTACAACGAGCATTGAGATTTTTTTTGCTATGTAAACAAAATGGCTGACATGCCAAATATGAACAGGCTATATAGATTTGAGAGAGAGATGGATAAAAAAAAAGTTAATTAAAATTTAATTTCATGATTGCAACACGGAACTTAATGATTGATTTAGTTTATTTTATTTTACGTTTTGTACCTCTTGGCTAATTTACGAAGATTGGGGATGAGTGATGAAATGGACATTCACAAACAACCAAGCCCGACCAGGATTCGAACCCGGGACCCTTGGCGTCGCAGCGCGATGTGCTAACCACTCGGCCACAGGGTCGGGCAAGTGTTGGTATATACATAGACAGAAGTTACATGGTTCTAGGCCCCATAGGAGCCGAGAAAATCAATGTCTTGGAAAACGTCTTAAGACAAATATCTCAATCTTTAAGAAAGTCGACTTCCGGTATCTCAAGATGTTACTTCCGGTCTGTCAAGAAAATTTTCTTAAGACAAAAATCTTAAGACGTTTTCCAAGACATTGATTTTCTCGGCTCCTAATTGAGCTAGGATGATGATTTTAGGTTTGTTGGATAGGATTCGACGAGAACTATTCGACTAGCAAATAAAATCGTTTCTACCCCCTCAAGTTTCGGAAATACAGACAATTTTTTATTTTTTTGAGAAACTTGATTTGCCGGCTTAGTTTTTGCCCTAATTCGAAAATTTTAATAGCATTCGATACAAAATAAGAAGTACTCTACAACTTATTGGAGGGATGATGACTACTGCCTGCTGTTTTCGAGTTATTTTGGATTAAAATTTCAAGATGTAATTTCTAAGATGTTTTGTAATTCATCAACTATGGGTTGTAGGAAAACGATTCTTGCTCTATCTGCTATCGCTCGACGAATACTATAAACATAAATAATGCTTATGGTTTGATTTTTAAAATGGCGAGCGGAAAATAACCATGTTTTCTGAAATTATGATTTATACTTCATACGCCAAGAGGGCTGAGGATTAGAAAAAAAAAAAGATTGTTTGGTAGAATTATGCACACATAATATTTTTGTGTTTTCTATACACAAGCTTAATTATTTTTTTCAATTATTTACAGGATTCATTAAGAAGCAAGAAGTAGCATAAATAGCACACTCCCACCAAACCCAACACCATTGTGAATTATTGCACAGTATTTATTTTGTGGCACTCCACTATATATATAATAACATACCCCACAAATATTTTCAACAAAATGCAATCTGAGAAAAGTTGCCCTGTGTGCAAGATAACCATATCAAGCCAAAATTTTGCAAGACATTGTCGTACCTGCGCACCTGGTAAGCGTATAACCGCTAAAAAATCATGTCCCAGGTGCGGTATACATATTACCATTAATAATTTGAAGAGGCATATAACATCATGCAAAGTTGTCGTCGGAGCACCTGTTCCCCAACCGTCGACCAGCTCGACCAAGAGGAAAGCGGAAGCCGACTCGCCACCATCCGCCAAACGCGTCAAGCCTGTGGCGAAAGTGAACCAGTCTGCTTTCCAGCGTTTGTTAGAGGACTTTGTCATCACTTCGGAGGGCTCATGCGACGTGCGTAGTTTTTTGGAGGAGAAGCGAGCCAAAATCATTTCCATCCTCGGCGATGCGCTTGCAACGCACTCCACCAAATTCTACGCATCGCTACGTTGCCAGTACAAGAAGCCGTCCGATGAAATTTACAGCTTCTGCCACAACACCAAGGCGAAGACGCTGCATCTGGCGGATGTCGACAACCTCGAGGTCATCTACAACCAGTTTACCGATGAGCTGGTGGCAAAACAGGAGGAACATCAAGCTAAAGGCTCGGGGGATTCGCTGTGTGGCGAGCCTCACGAACTGTGCGTCAAACTTTGTAAGTTCATACCTCTCTCCGCCTCCAGCTACGTCCCCTTACCACCTACCATTGTGGCAAAAAAGGCCGTCCTGAACATTCAGAACAGTGACGCCAAGTGCTTCGTATGGTGTGTTCTGGCAGCGTTGCACCCAGTTGAGCCAAAAAATAATCCAAAACGTGTTGGCCACTACCTACCCTATGAGGCAGAGCTGGAAGTTGCCATGGCTGGGATCGACTACCCGGTAGAGGTCCCGGACATTCGAAAGTTCGAGGCTCGCACGCGGTTGGCTATCAACGTTTACGGTCTCACTGACGAAAATGCGGTGAACCCCATCCGGGTGAGTGACGTAAACAACAATGATGCTCGAGAAATCCATCTCCTACTTATCAAGGACGAGACCCATCACCACTACACCCTTATTCGCTCGCTCTCCCGGTTGGTGTCGAGCCAAAAAAGCAAGCATCATGGTGGCATAGAAGTTTGTCGAAGGTGTCTGTTCACTTTTGACAATCAAGAACAGCAGGATTATCAGCACATCAAAGGTCCCAACATCGCTGCAGAGAAGCTCGCCAGCCACAAGATCTACTGCAATGCCAACGAGCCGGGTGTGGCAGTCTTGCCCAAACCTGGCACCGTGGAGCGTTTCCGCATGCACGGTGCTATGGTGGAGCACCCCGCTATCATCATCGCGGATTTCGAGGCCTTCCTCAAACCCCTGTCCACTTGCGATCCCGATCCCGAAGTTTCCTCCACCACCCCTTACCAAGTCCACGAGGCATCCAGTTTCGCATATGTTGTGATGCGACGTGACCAGCACATCGCCCCCGAGCCCTACGTGTACCGTGGCCCCGACGACGCCAAACACTTCCTCGAGAGGATGGTTGTCGAGGCCAACGAGATAGGGAAGGTACTGTTGGCCCCCAAGTCTATGCTCCCACTGTCTCCCGACGATCAGCGTAGACACGACGAGGCCATCGCTTGCCCTGTCTGCGTCAAGGAGTACACCGCCAACAACCGTAAAGTCCAACACCATAATCATTTTAACGGTAGGTATGTTGGTCCATGGTGCAACGGATGCAACCTCATGGCCCGGGACCCGCGCTTCATCCCTGTGTTTTTTTCATAATGGCTCGGGATACGACTTCCACCACCTCGTCAAGCATCTTGGGTACGACGACATGCGAATCAACGTCCTGGCGCAGAACGAGGAGCGTTACATTAGCTTGAGCAAGTGGGTGCGAATCTCAGGATCACACTCTACCGTCGAGCTTCGCTTCCTCGACTCTCTGAGGTTCCTCCCGGCCAGCCTCGATGCTCTCGCAGGGAAGCTTAGCGACGAGCAAATGCTCATCACCTCCGCGAACTTTCCGAACTTGGACGCAGGTCTCTTCAGGCGTAAGGGTGTCTACCCCTACGAATACATCACAGACCCTTCCAAGTTCGCAGAGACGTCGCTACCTCCTCGAGCAAACTTCTACAGTCAGCTGCGAGGCTCGAACATCACCGACGAAGAATATCACCACGCCCAGTCCATGTGGCGCGAGCTGGGCTGTCGAACTCTCGGGGACTACCACGACGCCTACCTCAGACTTGATGTGACGCTCCTCGCCGACGTGTTCCAGACATTCCGTACGACCGCAATGAAAATCTACCAGCTGGACCCCGCCTACTTTTATAGTCTCCCCGGACTGGCATGGTCAGCCATGTTTCTGGTGACGAAGATCGAGCTGGAGCTTCTTTCGGACGTGGACATGGTGCTGTTTGTGGAACGTGCCGTGCGGGGTGGAATGGTCCAGGTGTCGCAGCGACACTCGCGCGCCAACAATCACCACATGGCCACCGGCTACGACCCCTCACAACCGTCCAGCTACATCATGTACACGGACGTCAATAACCTCTACGGATACTCCATGATGCAGCCACTCCCCTTTAGAGGCTTCGAGTGGGCTGACCCTTCCAACTTCGACACCGAAAGCTTCGACGATTCGGAACATGGGTTCTTCGCCGAGGTGGACCTTGAGTTCTCCGAGAAGCTGCAGGATTTGTTCAGCGATCTTCCCCCTGCACCCGAGTTCAAGTGTCCACCGGATTCCAACCAGAAGAAGCTCGTCATGGATTTCGAGCCTAAGAAGAATTACGTCCTGCACTACCAGAATCTCCGGTGGCTGATGCAGCAAGGGGTCGCGGTCCACGCAGTTCACCGCATCCTCAAGTTTGAGCATTCTCCGTGGTTGCTTCCATATATTGAAGTCAACACGAAACACCGCACCGCAGCCACGTCCGAGCTTGATAAGGATTTCTTCAAGTTAATGAATAATGCGGTGTTTGGCAAAACTTTGGAGAATGTACGGAATCGCATGGACATAAAATTGGTAACGAGGAAAGCACAATGTCGCAGGCTCGTGGCAAACCCGTTATTCAAATCGAGGACCATTTATAATGAGCAGCTTGCTCTGGTGCATATGAGGAAGAGTGAGGTGAGGCTCGACAAGCCAATTTATGTTGGTGCCTCAGTATTAGACCTGAGCAAGCTGCACATGTTCGAGACGTACTACGACATATTACGTCCACATTATAGCCACAACATCTCGCTTCTCTACACGGACACGGACAGCTTGGTGTACCACGTCCACTCAGCCGATGCATACAGGGATATAGTCACGGTACCAGCTTTGGTTAACCTCTTCGACACCTCGGGCTATCCCCAGCCGAACCAGTACGGCATCCTGCCCCGAAACAAAAAAGTGCCTGGCAAACTCAAAGACGAGAAGGACGGTGATGTAATTCTCGAGTTTGCAGGTCTTCGCGCCAAGGCCTATGCCATCAAAGCCGAGGGCAGCGTTACCAAGAAGGCCAAGGGTGTCGGCAGACAGGTGGTTCGGGAGCATCTCGCATTCGAGGACTTTGTCGATTGCCTCAAGACCAGGTCGTCGGTTCTAAGAGAAGAACAGCGCATCCAGAGCGTCGACCATGTGTTGACCACAAACAAAGTTAGAAAAATTGCGCTGGATCCCAACGACGATAAGAGGGGCGTCCTCGAGTGTGGTATTCACACATTGCCGTGGGGGCACTATCGCTTAGCAGAAAGCAAAACCTGCAACATATGTCCATCTTCAACAGAAGATTCATAAAAACAAAACAAAAAAAACAAAAACACTTTGACTGTCATTACAAAAAAAACTTTGACCGTATTCTTAAATAACCACCATGCCTATGAATTTGTTCGGTTTCAAAAAACAGATCATTATGGAAACCATACCAGATCATGAAGTCTTACCTTCCGTGTTACCTAAACTCAACGGTCTGTTGATCATTCACCTCAACAGCATTTGGACGAAACTGAATGACCATGTGGGCAAGATGTTTTATGTTTTTAATAACAATTTACATTTCTACGAAATTCCGATCGACGGGAAACTTCAAATCACCGTGAATCCGGAAAACGCAGGCGAAATCAAAATTTCTGCCGGCAAGAACATTTTTCGAATTAAGCACGACAAGATGCTTTCAAACATTACGTACGATGTGTCTGCAGGAGATTATCTTTACATGGAACTCCTCGGAGATTACGACAAACTTATTCCTCTCTTCGTAGAATTACGAATCGTCTATCCTATTATAAATAACCGTTAACCAAAAATGCCTAACGACATTTTCGGCAACACCAAGCGTGTAGACCATGCAGAAGAGATTCTCATGTTGGACATTCGAGTTAAGAAGTTGAGGACCGATTTGATCGCTTTGCAGGAAACCTTAAACAAAAGTTTAGAGTCGGAAATCGCTACGCTCCAAACGCAATGTCTCGACCCCATTCTGAAAATCGATTCCGAACTGAAGACGCTGATAAAAAATTATGTCGACGTACCTTCTTACGACAACGTTCAAAATATAAAGTTGAGCGTGGATTCGCTTCAAAATGATTTGGCCAAATTACAGCAATTTCAATCGAAAAATGAAGATTTGGAAAAATTGAAACTCGAAATCGAAGAACGAACTTCCGCAATAGAAAAGAATTTCTCCGAACTTCAAACCGTGGTGAACGATATAGATGTAGAACGCTTGCACGTCGTCGTTTCCAAATTACAAGAAGAATTCACCAGCACGTTGGAAGAAATTAAATCCAAGTTGCAGACTTTGGAAGATACAATGACGAACCTACCATCGTCGGACGAACTGCAGGTCATCGGTAAAAGCGTCGCGAACATAAAAATTCAATTGGAGGCCTATCAAGATTTCGAACACATTCAAACCACCATCGCTACGCTTCAGGCGTCCTTGGAATTGATCAACGAAGAAATTAAAAATATTCACGCTGAAGCGAGAGCGTTGACGAGCATTCAAGACACGTTGAGCACGGTTCAGCAGAAGATCGAATATTTAGAAAATTTGAACGTCGAAACGAATCTCGCTCATTTTCATCACGTACTCGACAACATACAGGGTGACTTGGAATCGTTACGGACAAGCGTGCCTTCGAGCGAAGATTTGGAAAAATTGAAAACGGCGGTGACGGCACTATCCGATTCGAGCGACATCAAAAGTTCATTGAGCGATCTCGAGAGTAGGGTGGCCAATCTCCCCACCTCCAAAGAATTGCACGCTTTGAAAAGAAACATATCTCGAATGCTGAAACGACTAGAAACGGAAACGGCGAACGTGGAACAGATTCGAGACGAAATTAGTTCGCTGGTGTCGACGCTGCCCACTTCCCAGAGCGTCGCCGACCTTCACACGCAGTTTACAGAGATGCGAAGCATCGTGAACGATCTTACCGAGAAGAGCTCGAAATTGAATCAAGTCGAGAACCTTCAGAACATCGTCGTCAACATCAGAGATCAAGTTGGAGTGCTGGAATCCACGCAGGAATCGACGCTGGCCTCTTTCGGTGCCAAGTTGCAAGAACTCAACGAAAACTACAAGCAGTTGAACGTGGAAGTGAAAATCAAACCGTCGTTTTCTGCCGTAACGGATACGATAGTCGAGCATTTGCTGCCCATCGAAAATAAACTCGGACAAGTTCACAGTAATCTGCTCGGCGTCGACACTAAATTCGCTAAACTGCATTCTCTGCAAGCCATCGAAATCAACAGCGTACCCAATCAACAGAGAATCTCCACGTTCGTCGAAGGTAACAAACTGTACATGTTACATCCTTATCATCCGTACTACAAGTTTCTCCTCGATGGCACGATTCAGATAAACGAATTTTCGTACTGGTCTCACGGTAGAAAAGCTAGCGTTCCCACCATGACCTTGATATCGAATCGTGCTGTCCAGAAAGCAGGAAATATTCCTCTGGCACGTTGGAACGAAACGCGCAACATATATGAAATACACGAAGACGAAGATCTTACCGTTTTCGACGTGAGTGCCGGCGATAAGCTGATCATTCAAAACACGAGCGAAGTGCCACCCTCTTTGAATCCCATCACGCTTGTGCTTCTCTTGAAACGTAATCTCTAAAAAAATGTCTAGGCAAGCCATCGTCGAAGAATTGCATAAACCTGCACGCCGCAACTACGAACGTTTGGCTGTGGTAACCAAGGGCATCGACGACCTCTGGCAAAGTGACCTCGTCGAGATGAGTAGCGGCAATTTGAAAAACGTACATAAATTGAACAAGGGCAACAAGTACCTTCTCACCGTCATAGACACGTTTTCGAAATTCGCATGGGCTCTACCTTTGAAGGCGAAAACGGGAACATGCGTCACGGAAGCATTCAAGACAATTTTTCGCGAAAGCGGTGGCAGACGACCACGGTTTCTGCAAACAGACAACGGTAAAGAATTTTACAACGCCGTATTCCAAAAGTTTATTCAAAAACACAAGATTCGACATTATTCGAGCTTCAGTCACATCAAAGCCAGCATCGTGGAAAGATTCAATCGAACCTTGAAAACACACATGTGGAAACGATTCACGCTTCGGGGGAATTACAAATGGGTCGACATCCTGCCGGAACTCGTCGACACCTATAATGATACGGTACACAGAACGATAGGCATGAAGCCAGCCGACGTTACCAAGTCCGACGAGCAGCGTTTAATTTCTACAGTTTACTGTCCAAAGTACACACCCACGACAAAAAAAGCTAAATACAAAATTGGAGACCAGGTGAGGATCAGCAAATTCAAACGCACCTTCGAGAAGGGATTCACAAAAAATTGGAGCACGGAACTCTTTACGGTGGTTCGAGTTTTACCTGGAAACCGACACACGTATATAATAAAAGATAGTGGCGGCGAGATTTTGAAAGGAAGATTTTACGAAGAGGAACTCTCTAAAACGAAACACCCCGACACGTACCTCATCGAGAAAATATTGCGTAGGAAAGGTGACAAACTGTTTGTCAAATGGCTGGGACTTCCGGAAAAGAGTTGGATCGACGCGGACGAAGTGATCTTGTGAGTACGTGGAACGTGGTGAAGCGTCTACCGGATCCGGAAAGTCAAACGAGAAAAAAAAAGAACGGCAAGTTGCTCCCCGACAGCATCCGCTGTCTGATCGTAGGTCCTTCGGGGTGTGGGAAAACGACACTGCTCGTGGACAATTTTCTCCTCGCACCGAATTGGTTAGATTGGAAGAACAGGCACCTGTACGTGTTCTCGAAAAGTTTGGAGCAATCCAAATACCAGCAACTGATGAAACTGTACGATGGTCTGGACATTGCAACGTTCGCCTCGGAAATAAAACCACTCGACGATTGTCGTGAAAATTCAGTCGTTGTGTTCGACGACGCCATCCTGGAAAATCAAAATGAAATTCGCAACTTTTTCACGCAAGGTCGTCACAAAGGAATGGATTGCTTTTACCTAGCTCAAACGTTTTCCAAAATTCCAAAACAGTTAGTGCGCGACAACGCTAATTTCATATGTTTGTTTCGTCAAGATCACACCAACCTCAAGCACGCGTACGATGACTGCGTAGGCGGAGACATGAACTACAATCAATTTTCGGAACGCTGCTGCTCTACTTGCTGGAACGGTGACGATTTCGGATTCGCGACGATCGACATGACGAGGAAACCCAACGACGGAAAATACAGAAACAAAATCAACGACTTTCTAAACGTTGCAACGTTGTGAGAAACGACGTGTATAAATAACGTCATGACGAAACGAAAAATCGAAGACGAAAATCTCAAGCTTCGCGATTACCTCGCGAAACGCTTCAAAGGTTGGAAATCCGAGAATCGCGGATTCTACGAAGAGAAGAAACGTCAGGATCAACCTGTGATCGATGCCATCAGCGGTCTAGGTAAAGAAATTAAAAATGTCACGGAACAAAATAAAAATTTGATTAATGAACTCGTACCGCTCGCAGCTAAAAGTTACGCCTTACCCACGCCTATTTCGAGCATTCCTTCGACGCCGTTCGAACTGAAGGATGCACCGGCACGACGTCGAGCCATAGGCAGCACGTCGTCGTCTTCGGATAAAATCGAGTTGGGACCTTTGGCACGAGACTACCTGAGTACGGGGAAATTCGACAAGGATGAAGTGTTCGGATTGTATCCCAGCATGGAAACCAACGAAGGCGGTGGTGTGGTGTGGTAGATTGGGAAATCGAAGGTGACCTTCGAAGGCAACGACATTAAAGTCAATTTAGGCGACAAGGATAGTTGGACCAGGTATCCGGGTACGGTGGGGCTGTGGGAACTCGTCGCCAAAAAGCAGCCGAAAGATTACACCGACGAAGATTACCAAAGTTACAAGGAAATTCTGATCATGACGGATGCCTTGTACCAGAACAACGACGCCTCGCAGAATAGGGTGAAATCGAGCAGCGGCGAGAAGTACAGGAATCTCATCAAACCGATTTGGAACCAGGTCAAAACAGGCAGCGGCGTCAAACGCTACAACACGTTACCCAAAGAATTCGTTTGGGTGGACGACGTGAGGAAGCTCGTGGACCGATTGTTGGTGATAGCCGGCGAAGAGAATGCAGGCAACCGTAATTTCTACAACGAGAAGGTTGGCATCGTGGACATGATCAGCACGAAACTTTCCAACTTCATCGTGAACGACGACAAGGGCATAGGTTACCTGATCAAAATCATCAACACGCTGCCTCCGAAATTTTGGAACGTGGCTGAAGGAAAGGGGCTTGTGAACAACATCATCAACAAGTTACCTTTCGAGATGCATCTACCTGGCTACCAGTACTGCGGACCGGGTACCAAACTCGAGAAAAGATTGGAGAGAGGAGACAAGGGTGTGAATCCGTTGGACGCGGCATGCAAAGATCACGACATCGCCTACAACACCACGCAGACGGATCTGGATGCACGTCACGAAGCAGACAGAAAGTTAGAGCACGCAGCTTTCGAAAGGTTTGTGAGCAGAGACGCATCGCTGGGTGAACGGGTCGCCGCACTAGGCACCACCATCGCCATGAACACGAAACAAAAATTGGGGTGGGGTATATAAATAACATAGAGTAAAAAATAATAATAATAACAACATGTCTCGCATAACTGATTTGCCGCACGAACTACTATCTAAAATATTCAAAAAGGTAGTTAACAGAGATGTTAATAAACTTGTGATCATAGCAAGAACAACGCCGGAATTTCGCATCCCTTGTGAAATGGTTCTCAAGGACCGTCTTCGGGAGATCAGTGGCCTGAGGTGCGGTGATCTCAACATTCTGCTTTTGGCCGCAGGGGAGAAATTAAACGATAGGTTCGATGAATTGCACGAGGCGAGGCAGGGGAGAAGACGGTACACAGTAGATTGGTACAAGTCTATGCAGGAGACGGAAGATATCATTACGCACATCATCGCGTTTTCCGAAGCACGGACTTTCTTCCTCTGTTAAAAAAAATAATAATATATATACGTGTCAAAAAAAAAACTTGATATATAAATAAATAATCTTCGGTATATATAAATAACACACATCGTGAAAAAACAATTAAATTTCTCTCTAACACTTTGAAATTTTTTTTGATATGACGACTGAAAAAATAAGTGATCTCCAAGCATTAAAACAAATGCTAAATTTGTCAGTCGAGTATGTAAAAATTCAGGAATTGGAAGTCGACAAACCTTACACGATAACTTCCGGTTCAATCGTTTCTACCCAGTATGGTCCCAAGGTACGCCTGTTGCTCAACGCACAATACAGTCTATTTTTACCAGATCGATACGCTAACATGTTATCTGACGAGAAGCTATCTATTTTAATCGAGAACAAAACTCGAATTGTGTACAAGGGGACAAAGGAACTTCTTGGTAAGAAAACGAAGCACTTAATAGAATTTGTGTAACGACTGCGAGGCCTTGAAAATATATAAATAACATACCGTAAAAAAACTACACAAGAAAAAATCTCAGAATATATATATAAATAACATACCGTGAAAATAACACATAGAGCATCAACATGAAGCCCAAGGGTGTCGTGTACCAGATACCATACTCCAATCTTAAAAATCTAGGTACCCTCGATGGGTTACTCACCAAGAAACAACGCGAGAAGAAACGTTCTTGCTTGTCGAAAGGACACGGAATGAAATTACTGCTCAGCACACCTCAATTGAAAAGATTGCAGCGTTCGCGGAAACAGCAAAAGGTCGGAGGTTTCATATTCAGCATCCCGGCCATCCTGGCAGCATTGGGGGCCGTTGGAAGTTTGGCCGGCGGTAGCGCCGCCATCGCGAAAACCGTCATCGACTCGAAGAAGAACAAGGCCGAGTTGGAAGAACAGAAACGTCACAACCTGGCCATGGAGAAGAAAGGAGGAAAAGGCGTGATGAAAAAGTTTAAAAAAAAGAAACAGAAGCACTCACCAACCGAGACATTGAATCTCTGATCGAACCGTTACAAATCAAACACTTCAGAGGAGTTTTCATGTCCGACTCGTTACCTTCAACCGTCAAAAGAAGAGAATGCGGCGTAGTCAACTTGGACGGTCAAGAAAATCCAGGCACGCATTGGATATGTTACCACAAAAATGATGATAAAGCATTTGTTTTCGATTCTTTCGGAGGTGTTCCACCTACAAATTTAATTCATTATCTGAAAACGAGCAAAACCTCTATATACTACAACGACGAACGCATTCAAAATTTCGGAGACGTGAACTGCGGCCATCTCTGCCTCTCCGTGCTCGCGTTTCTCTCTAAAATAAATAACCCTACGATCGAGGATTTCCAGAAAGCATTGTGGAACCTCAAACAGCATCACTAGGATGGGCGTGTTCCATCTCACGAGCGAATCTTCAATCTTGAAACTCACGCTGCACGACGACATCGTCTATCCTAAATCCGTGGCTCTGCGTACCTCATACCTAATGTTACGCAGCACAACAACAAAATTAGCGTCGGAAGCGAACACATCGTCGTCACGCCAGGACAATACAATCTTTCCACTTTGCAAGCTCAATTACCCAAAGGCACATACCTTTCTCAAAATTCAGTCACTCACAGAGTGGAAATCCTATCCGCGACGGAGACCGTGGACCTGGGCACCATGGGAGAACTTTTAGGTTTCGAGAACGACACCAAACTCGAAACTGGCATCAAGCACGTAGCAACCAACATTCCTAAATTCTTGGCCATAGAGACTCTGAACGCACACTGTAACGTGGCCGAAGGTATGATCACGAAATCTTCGGACGGATTGTTAGGAAGTCACAAGCAGACGGGAATCATAGCCACTTTCAAACCAAGTTCCGAGTTCATGGAACCGATCATCTACACGCCCTCTTCGCCGATCTATTTTCCAGTATGTCGCAACCGCATAGACGACATAGAGTTGGTGGTGACGAACGAGAAAGGAGACGTGGTGGATTTCGCAGGTGCCACTACGACGGCCATCGTGGAGATCAACATATAATAAATAACCATACATGTAAAATGGAGCAAATCGAAAGTTACGAATTGCAATCTTTCCCTCCCAACCGTCGCACGTTCGCCAATCTGAACGAGGCCAACAGGGAGATCGAATACGACGTGGACGTAGGCGATGGGTTCGTTCATCCTCACAGAGCGGACCTCTACCTTCAATTCGACGTGGTGAAGAAGGAAAGCGGAGACGCATTTCCCGCAGCAGCAAACTTGATACTCGTGGACAACTTCGTGCCTCACCTGTTCTCGCAGGTGGAGGTGAGGAAACACAACACCGTCATCGACAGAATAGATTATCCAGGCATCACGTCGACGGCAGTGGGAACGTTGAAATTATCCAAAACGGACGCAGCATACTACCAGGCCGGGGGATTCGAAGCCGGGACCAAAATATCGACGAGAAGTCACACGGTGCTCTTTCCCATGCGTCTGCTGCCGGGTTTCTTCTCGGACTACAAGGAGATCATGTGGAAGGGAGGACTGAGGGTCACGTTTCGAAGAGCGGCCAACGACAACGACGCACTAATGCGATACGCTACTTTGGGTCCGGACGGCACCACGCCGATAGCCAACACTCTACCCGAAGCAGCCAAGTGCGTCATCCAAAGCATGGAATTGAGAATGCCGGTGGTGGAATACGAAACGAACTACGCCCTCAAGTACAAAGCGGAGATCTTGAAAAGTCCGCAGGTACCGATTCACTTTCACGGTTACCAGTGCGTGCAGAAGATGGCGTCGGGAAGTCACATGGAATTCGACGTGACGACGCAGTTCAACAACATACAGTTCGACATGCCAGATTTCGTCGTAGTGCTCTTTCAGACCGGGAGGGACAAGAATCAGGAAAAAGATTCCAGCAAGTTCGACGACTGCAAGATCAAGAACGTTTATCTGAAGAATGGACGCAACGAAGTGTTCCCGCGCGAGAATTACAACCTCGACGTGACAAAAAACTATTACCTCAAACTTTACGAAGCGTTCTCAGCTTACAAACGCGTGACCGAGGGAAGCGTGGACATGTACTACACGCCCAGCGAGTTCAAAGCACGGAGACCCATGACCGTCATCAACACATCTAAGAGAAAGAAGGTTGTGGTCAACGATCGAACCAACATCAAGGTCGTCTGCGAGTTCCACGATGCCTTGCCCGAGGATACCCTTTGCAGTGTCATCCTGATTGCAGAGAAGTCCTTCGCCTACGACGTGAAGAACGAGAGGGTCACAGAGCAGTTTTAACAAGTTTTTTAGCATCTTTTCTTGTACAATAAGAAATTTTCTGCACTAGCACAATCAGTTACAATAGCACAATACGAATTTCACTAGTTCAGATGAGTTACAAATGTCAATTTCATTAGTTATCAGTTACAATATCTTTTTTGCACTATAGCACGAGACAATCAGAAAATTTGCACAAAAAAATTTGTTGTTGTTTTTACACGTGAAAATTAACAATAAAATTTCTTTTTTTATCGTTTCAGATGCTGTCGAAACATCAAAAACACATACACACACACTAGAAAAAAAGCATGCAACTTTATTTGTAACACACACATACATTCTCCATCTTCATCAAGAAAATATTATAATTAACATAATTATTTTTATCTATCTCACAATAAAACTCTATATCCAAAAATATCACAACATCAAATAACACTAGAGTCGTTAGTACACGTTGCATGCATTACGGAGGTCCTCTGTAGGGTTTCATGGAAGTTTGGGGGGAAAAAAAACACGTGAAACTCTACAGAGGTGCGGTAATCTATAACCGCAGCCATTAGAAAACTTTTACATTTTTGGTTGGGCACCACGCACCCTGGCGAGGTTATAGGGGCCAGGCATCCTAAAAACAAGAATTATTATTTTGTTTGTTTGTTTGCGTCACAATACACGCGCGCGCGCGCGCGTGTGTGTGTGTGTGTGTGTGTGCGTGTGTGCGTGTGTGGCACATCGTTCCCCCGAGAGAGAGAGGTTTACAAAGGTCACGATATACAAACATTGGCCCCCGGGAGTTGGAAAATTACGATGTGGCGCATTCGCTCATTACTGTTCCCAGCTATAAGTTTTTCTCTCTCTCTAGCCCTTGCCAACTAAAAAAAAATTGTAGGTAGGAGTTGGCAGCACTGCGAGAAAATAGAAATCATGCCTTACAAGAAAAAACCATTAAGGCGATTTTTATTTGATGACGTTGAACCCGTGTAGTGTTCCCATCCATCCATCTCTCTCTTTTACGGCAGTGCCGGCTCTCTTTGTTTAGTATATGTAGGTTGGCAAAAATTGCTTTATGCACTGTAAAGCAAACCTCAAGCAAAATTGCCAGCCCCTTGCTTTAGGTTAGGTTAGACAAAAAAAGCTGTAGGTAGGCTGTCGGCTGTTTAACTCTTCCCTCTCTCTCTTCTCTCTCTTTTTTGTAAAAAGCTATGGCAAAAATACCAGTAGGTTGGCAACCTTGCTTTATGCACTGTAAGCCAAGCCTCAAGCAAAATTGCCAGCTCCTTGCTTTAGGTTAGGTTAGACCAAAAACCTTGGTGATTTTTTCGAGTAAGATGTTGGTAATACTGTGTCCGAAAATAGGGGGGGGGTTATGCCTTACAAGAGCAAACCATTAAAGCAAGCCCCACCGAGCTTTACTTTCGGGTGTAGTGTTGCCAACACTGCGAGAAAAAAGTTGCCTGCTCCTTGCTTTAGGTTAGGTTACCCCAAAAACCTTGGTGATTTTTTCGAGTGAGGAGCTGGCAACACTGAGAGAAAAAGGTTGCCAGCTCCTTGCTTTAGGTTAGGTTAGACCAAAAACCTTGGTGATTTTTTCGAGTAAGAAGCTGGCAACATTGTACCATCAAATAGAGCTCATGCCTTACGAGAGAAATCTATTAAGGCGAGCTCCTCACTTCAGCTCCTCACAAGAGGACGTTCAACTCTCTAAACTGGACTACTGTTGCTGGCATGCGAGTCAATCAAAATCTTCCCAGTGGTTCACCCAGGCCCTGGTTACCTAGCAACAGAAAACGTTTTTCTCGGTGTTGCCGCAGTAGTTATGGGACCGCGTTTGGACCGATAAATCAATTGATTGGAAAAGATCGATCAAAGATCAATTGATGATGTAGGTGTGTGGGCAAGCAAGTGTGGGGTTTTGAGCGTTTTGATTGGTTGTTGGGAAAAAGGGGGCGTGGCTTAATGATATGGGTTTCCTGTTGTTAATGAGGAGAGTGATAAGTGTTTCCGGTCGGGAGTTGATTAGGATTTTGATTGGTTGTTGGGGAGGAAAAGTAGTGAATTCCTGTGACGGTTGGTTTTCTCGGAATTGGAGTACGTGTTTCCGGTGTCTGAGGAAAGATGGCGTTGATGAGTTTGAAATTGTGGGAATCGTGATACGTGTTTCCGTTGTTTGAGGAGAGATGGCGTTGATGAGTTATTATGAGGAGGAGGGAACTGTTTATATCGGAATAGGGATTTTCCCTTATTAGCTGAGAGAATTGTGACGTCATAAATTGGGCGTGCGCGCCGTTTTTCTTCGAATTGTGATATGTGTTTCCTGTTTTTGAGGTGGCGTTGATGATATTGAAATTCTGAGAATTGGGAGGGGGAATGAGATAAGAATGTGCGTTTAATTAGGGAAATAGGGTGGTAATTGGCGTTGATGAAATTGTGGTGGGGGAAGTAGGAAATTCGGCGACGGTTGGTTGCTTGGAATTGTGATTTTTGTCGGTCGTTAATTGAAAAGGACGGGAAGGAGTGTTGTGATGGAGATAGGGGTTTCCGATTGTTATGGTATTCTTGGAACGGTTGAGTGATATGTGCGGCGTGTTTGTCGGGCTGAAGATATGGGTTTCCGGCTGTTCATGGGTCTATGACGGTTGAAGAAGAGAAGGGAAACGGTTGGGCGTAATCTTCTCGGAATTGTGCCTGTTTGAAATATGTTTAACGGAAAACGTGATATTGGAAAAAAAAGGTACAAATGGAAGGGATAAAAGATAATAGGATCTGGTAACGGTTCTTGTGTGGGGAAATGTTTGTTAGTTTTTGTAGGTAAGAAATGTGGTATCTGTTGAAAATAAGGAGGATAAAAAGAGGAATAGGTGAAGATGGGGTTCGATAAGAGAGGAAAATAATATATTCAAAAATTTGAATTATTTGTAGGAATCTCGAATGGGTTATGTAACACTCAGGATAAAAAGAATTGGAGGAATATTTACCATTACGGTTATATAAATTTTGGGATAAAAAATAAGATGAATAAATGGGGGTGCGACAAGAAAATAATATATGAGGGTTGTTCACAAATGGGGGAATTGCTGTCAATATTATTATATAGTTGTGGAAGTAATTATTGAGGGACATACTACATTTTCGGAAAGGAGTTAAAGTTCAGGGGTATACAAAAAATATTGGAAAAGGGCAAGGGTGTTATTGGTGGATTTAAAATAATGTGTGGCGGCGGAGATGTTTGAGAATGTTATGTGGTATTGAGAGGTGTGTGGATATTAAACACCACCAAGTTTGAATTTGATGTTTTCCATGTGCACACACGATTTCGTAAGAATTATGCAATTCAGTTAAGGATACAGCTATTTGACATATAAAAGGTGTCATAATAAATGTTTAAAGAGTCCCTGTTGTATCCATAAAATGGTACGAAAATTTCCATAATATGTTCCAAACAGGAAACATCTTTTGTACATTCCAATAACACCCAGAAAATGTTAAAAAAAAACAAGTTTTATTCATATCTAAATCGTGTCCACACAATATCCAAAGTACGTACAAAAATGTCTAACTAAAGTATATTGTCAAGATAAAGTCCTCTTGGTGTACAAAACATTCCAAATATGATCTCGAATTGCTAATAACACATCCAATTCTGGATATCCCCTGGGCCTGTCCCAATTACCCTATATGTGCATAAAACTGAAATTAAACAGCAATCGGTCCTAAAATAGACCCCGGTCCCAATCACCCTAAATATGCATGAAGTGAAGGTGGACACATTGGTCAACATATTCAGCTTTATTATTGAAAGGAAAAGAAATGCGTCAGTATTCGGTGATTTTGTAGAAAACATACAGAGAGCGCAATATGTACGTTCGCATTTGTCGTTAAGAATTTGTTTCGCCTACCCACCTTTTGTCATTTGTGGCCCCGCACTATGCTAAACCTCACCTGCAAGGGAAAAGTAAACTGTCTTTGCCCCTTAGTTTGGCACTTTGCCCCTCTAGTTTGGATGCCCTCCAGTTTTGGAACCTATTCGTCGCCACTGCGAAAAACCTATACTAAAGTACCCGTATTTTAACAAAGAATGTGTAAAGTAAAAAAAGAGTTTGTACATACAAGTAAATGTTATTATTGTATCGAAATAAATAGATGTAATATACGTACAAAATTATCTCCCTCCATCAATACAACACTGTACCAGTAAAGACGTTACGGAAGAATGAAAACTTTGCAGTGATGGTCACAACACATACATATCAGTTCTGTGTAGGGTTTGGTCATTAACAGAACGGATGCAACTTCCTTGCTGATTATGCATGCCAGAGATAACCAACCACAACTTCCTTTTTGAGTCTGCGGGCAAGAGATAATTTTAATTTCGGTGTAGGGTTTAGACATTATCGGAACGGATGCAACTTCCTTGCTGGCCATGTACTGTTGAAGCGTCGCCAGAGAAGGAAAACTTTGTAATGGTTACAACACATATGTTCGATGTAGACTAATTAGCAGCGGTTATCGTTATCATATAACGATTTCCGTCTGGAATGCGAATTCGATAGAGGTCTATTCACAGAAGCACGACTTCCTTGTTACATCCTGCCACAGATTCACTGGTGTTAAAAATTAAACATTCACAACCGAAAAATGGAGAACGTGCCTGTGAAAACAATTTAGCTAACCGGGGGCTTTTAGTACAGGGCCTACAGTTTTAAAATGTGGTACCGAACACGCCCAAATCTGTAATTAGTTTTAGGATAGACAGGACCGGGGTCCCTTATCTGCAATTAGTTTTACTCGGGGACAAACAGAGTCGGAACAGGGGTTCTTTGAAACTTGAGTACGGGGCCTACAGTTTTAGAAAGGGGTTCCAAACGCACAGATTCCGAATGTATAATTACTTTTTAGGCAAAGAGGATTTGAGCTGGAGCTTTATCTGCAGTAAGTTGTACTGTGGGCCAAACAAGGTCGAAAATGGGGGTTCTTTTAAACATGAGTACAGGGCCTACAGTCTTAAAAGTGGGGTATGTGTAGATTCCGAATGTACAATTACTTTTACTCTGGGGCAGAAAGGACCCTAACTGAGGGCCCTTTGAAACTTGAGGTCTGGGGAAAATAGGGCCGTAACTAAGGTTCCCTTTGAAACTTGAGGTCTAGGGCAAACAGGGCCGTAACTAAGGGACCCTTCGAAACTTGAGGTCCAGCAACCTTTTTCCAAAAAAATTCGACTTTTTTTTAAAAAAATTCAACCTTTCTCAAAAAAAAATTTCAACTTTTTCAAAAAAATTCAACTTTTTTTAAAAAAAAATTCTACTTTTTTCAAATTTTTTTAAAACTTTTTTCAAAAAAATTTCAACTTTTTTCAAAATTTTTAAACTTTTTTTTAAAAAAGAACTTTTTTAAAAATTCAACTTTTTGTCAAAAAAAATTTAAACTTTTTTCAAAAATCTGGAGGCTTTGCCGATTCCGGTCACGACGAACCGCGATCGATTGTAACTTGCTCCTCCAGCTACCTCGGAACAGACCTGGTGAGCTCTGCGAAATTTTCTGCGTCTTCAACGCCTAGCTCATAGTGATGGTAAGCATTTCGCAAAGCCTCCCATGTCGTATCACATGTTTATGTGTGAATTAATATATGACAGTGATTACAGTCTGTGTAAAATATAACTAACATATTAATCTATCTATTTTCAGATGGCAACACTCCCGCTGAAGTTCAGTTTATTGTACGGTGATGTAAAAGAGGAGAAAACATAAGTGAAACGGGAATTGTTTATAAACATACGAGGGTATAATAGAAAAGGTGGTACCTTCTCGGGGTCCGATCGATTGATCAAGTGAAGGATTGAACCGATATTGCAAATCCGTTTTATGCACTACGGCTAATCGAAACATAAATATATGAGGGCGTGGTAGAAAATGTGGTATTTTCTTGAAGGTCCGATCGAATGACAAATTGAACCGATGTTTCAAATTTGTGTTATGCACAGAGACTAATCGGAACAGAAATATAGGAGGGCATTGTAAAAATGTGGTATATTTTGAGGGGCCGACTGAATAACGGATTGAACCGTTGTTTCAAATCCGTTTTACACACTGAGGCTAAATGTAACAGAAATATACGAGGACATGGTAGAAAATATGGTACCTTCTAGAGTTATTTTGACCGTAGACCCCTTCCATATACTCTATGGAAAGATTTTGATGTGCAGATTCCGAATCTACAATTTCCTTCACTCTAGTTCAATTAGGACCGGCTGGACAGCCCTTTAAAAGTTTCCGGACAGGTTTTTCAACTTTTCAAATTTACCTACAACAACTAGCTGACAATAAACATCACCCACGATTACTATGTAATATTATACAAGTAAGTGTCATCTCAGCTCGTCATGACAATGAGGGCCGCCATCTTGGCCGCCATGTTGGTTTTTGTTATTTTTACCGTAGACCACCGTCCATATACTCTATGGAAAGGTCTTGACGTACAGATTCCGGATCTACAATTGCCTTTCACTCTAGTTCAATTAGGGCCGGCTGGACAGCCCTTTAAAGTTTTCCGGACAGGTTTTTCAACTTTTCAAATTTACCTACAACAACGAGCTGACAATAAACATCACCCACGATTACTACGTAATATTATACAATTAATTGTCATCTCAGCTCGTTATGACAATGGGGGCCGCCATCTTGGCCGACATGTTGGTTTTTGTTATTTTTACCGTAGACCACCGTCCATATACTCTATGGAAAGGTCTTGACGTACGGATTCCGAATCTACAATTGCCTTTCACTCTAGTTCAATTAGGGCCGGCTGGTCACCCCTTTAAAGTTTTCCGGACAGGTCTTTCAACTTTTCAAATTTACCTACAACAACGAGCTGACAATAAACATCACCCACGATTACTATGTAATATTATACAATTAATTGTCATCTCAGCTCGTTATGACAATGGGGGCCGCCATCTTGGCCGCCATGTTGGTTTTTGTTATTTTTACCGTAGACCACCGTCCATATACTCTATGGAAAGGTCTTGACGTACGGATTCCGAATCTACAATTGCCTTTCACTCTAGTTCAATTAGGGCCGGCTGGACACCCCTTTAAAGTTTTCCGGACAGGTTTTTCAACTTTTCAAATTTACCTACAACAACGATCTGACAATAAACATCACCCACGATTACTATGTAATATTATACAATTAATTGTCATGTCAGCTCGTTATGACAATGGGGGCCGCCATCTTGGCCGCCATGTTGGTTTTTGTTATTTTTACCGTAGACCACCGTCCATATACTCTATGGAAAGGTCTTGACGTACAGATTCCGAATCTACAATTGCCTTTCACTCTAGTTCAATTAGGGCCGGTTGGACAGCCCTTTAAAATTTACCGGACAGATTTTTCAACTTTTCAAATTTACCTATCTCATGCCTCTCAAAACACTACTTCGATAAAAGTTGGAAACAACCGCCTACGCGCATAAAACATTCGCTTTCTCTTATCGCCTCGAACGCGTTTTGAGAGGCATAAGATAGAAGCTATTAGCGCTGTTGGGTGTCACCATCGGGTATCGAAGAAGGGACCACCTTGATCATAACGTGACGAAAGTAACTTTACCTATACTTATGTTCTTCAGCACTATTGGCCTCCCCGATTGCGTAGTGGCAACAGCTTCGTCGTCTTGTAATAAAAGGGTCCCGGTTTCGATACCCGGTGGAAGCACATACTGGTTCGGATCCCACTTTAAACTGTAAGTCCAGTCCCAGGATTGACTTCGATACTGTTTTCTTCCAATAGAATAACCTTCTTATCGAAATATTTCGGTATGTACTTCTTCTTATCCTCGTCGTTCTGACACCATGAAGACCAGCCGTTCGCTTCCTGCTTTATTTTCAAGAAGGTGTTGACATAACCAGCAAAAAGTCCTCCAGTTTTATGACAGGGTCGTATATGGATGTTTTATACTTTCACACATCCGACAACACTTTGTAGCCTAAACTGCAAGCTTTACGCACTTCGGCGATGACCCAAGTCGCCGAAAGTGCACGTTGTTCATCGGAATGCTGGCACGTACCTTCACATTTTAATCTGATAGCACATTCCTTACGCAATATAAACATTTAAAAGTTGGAAACAACAGCCTACGCCTATAAAACATCCATATACGACCCTGTCATAAAACTGGAGGACTTTTTGCTGGTTATGTCCTTCTTGAAAATAAAGCAGGAAGCGAACGGCTGGTCTTCATGGTGTCAGAACGACGAGGATAAGAAGAAGTACATACCGAAATATTTCGATAAGAAGGTTATTCTATTGGAAGAAAACAGTATCGAAGTCAATCCTGGGACTGGACTTACAGTTTAAAGTGGGATCCGAACCAGTATGTGCTTCCACCGGGTATCGAAACCGGGACCCTTTTATTACAAGACGACGAAGCTGTTGCCACTACGCAATCGGGGAGGCCAATAGTGCTGAAGAACATAAGTATAGGTAAAGTTACTTTCGTCACGTTATGATCAAGGTGGTCCCTTCTTCGATACCCGATGGTGACACCCAACAGCGCTAATAGCTTCTATCTTATGCCTCTCAAAACGCGTTCGAGGCGATAAGAGAAAGCGAATGTTTTATGCGCGTAGGCGGTTGTTTCCAACTTTTATCGAAGTAGTGTTTTGAGAGGCATGAGATAGGTAAATTTGAAAAGTTGAAAAATCTGTCCGGTAAATTTTAAAGGGCTGTCCAACCGGCCCTAATTGAACTAGAGTGAAAGGCAATTGTAGATTCGGAATCTGTACGTCAAGACCTTTCCATAGAGTATATGGACGGTGGTCTACGGTAAAAATAACAAAAACCAACATGGCGGCCAAGATGGCGGCCCCCATTGTCATAACGAGCTGACATGACAATTAATTGTATAATATTACATAGTAATCGTGGGTGATGTTTATTGTCAGATCGTTGTTGTAGGTAAATTTGAAAAGTTGAAAAACCTGTCCGGAAAACTTTAAAGGGGTGTCCAGCCGGCCCTAATTGAACTAGAGTGAAAGGCAATTGTAGATTCGGAATCCGTACGTCAAGACCTTTCCATAGAGTATATGGACGGTGGTCTACGGTAAAAATAACAAAAACCAACATGGCGGCCAAGATGGCGGCCCCCATTGTCATAACGAGCTGAGATGACAATTAATTGTATAATATTACATAGTAATCGTGGGTGATGTTTATTGTCAGCTCGTTGTTGTAGGTAAATTTGAAAAGTTGAAAGACCTGTCCGGAAAACTTTAAAGGGGTGACCAGTCGGCCCTAATTGAACTAGAGTGAAAGGCAATTGTAGATTCGGAATCCGTACGTCAAGACCTTTCCATAGAGTATATGGACGGTGGTCTACGGTAAAAATAACAAAAACCAACATGTCGGCCAAGATGGCGGCCCCCATTGTCATAACGAGCTGAGATGACAATTAATTGTATAATATTACGTAGTAATCGTGGGTGATGTTTATTGTCAGCTCGTTGTTGTAGGTAAATTTGAAAAGTTGAAAAACCTGTCCGGAAAACTTTAAAGGGCTGTCCAGCCGGCCCTAATTGAACTAGAGTGAAAGGCAATTGTAGATCCGGAATCTGTACGTCAAGACCTTTCCATAGAGTATATGGACGGTGGTCTACGGTAAAAATAACAAAAACCAACATGGCGGCCAAGATGGCGGCCCTCATTGTCATGACGAGCTGAGATGACACTTACTTGTATAATATTACATAGTAATCGTGGGTGATGTTTATTGTCAGCTAGTTGTTGTAGGTAAATTTGAAAAGTTGAAAAACCTGTCCGGAAACTTTTAAAGGGCTGTCCAGCCGGTCCTAATTGAACTAGAGTGAAGGAAATTGTAGATTCGGAATCTGCACATCAAAATCTTTCCATAGAGTATATGGAAGGGGTCTACGGTCAAAATAACTCTAGAAGGTACCATATTTTCTACCATGTCCTCGTATATTTCTGTTACATTTAGCCTCAGTGTGTAAAACGGATTTGAAACAACGGTTCAATCCGTTATTCAGTCGGCCCCTCAAAATATACCACATTTTTACAATGCCCTCCTATATTTCTGTTCCGATTAGTCTCTGTGCATAACACAAATTTGAAACATCGGTTCAATTTGTCATTCGATCGGACCTTCAAGAAAATACCACATTTTCTACCACGCCCTCATATATTTATGTTTCGATTAGCCGTAGTGCATAAAACGGATTTGCAATATCGGTTCAATCCTTCACTTGATCAATCGATCGGACCCCGAGAAGGTACCACCTTTTCTATTATACCCTCGTATGTTTATAAACAATTCCCGTTTCACTTATGTTTTCTCCTCTTTTACATCACCGTACAATAAACTGAACTTCAGCGGGAGTGTTGCCATCTGAAAATAGATAGATTAATATGTTAGTTATATTTTACACAGACTGTAATCACTGTCATATATTAATTCACACATAAACATGTGATACGACATGGGAGGCTTTGCGAAATGCTTACCATCACTATGAGCTAGGCGTTGAAGACGCAGAAAATTTCGCAGAGCTCACCAGGTCTGTTCCGAGGTAGCTGGAGGAGCAAGTTACAATCGATCGCGGTTCGTCGTGACCGGAATCGGCAAAGCCTCCAGATTTTTGAAAAAAGTTTAAATTTTTTTGACAAAAAGTTGAATTTTTAAAAAAGTTCTTTTTTAAAAAAAGTTTAAAAATTTTGAAAAAAGTTGAAATTTTTTTGAAAAAAGTTTTAAAAAAATTTGAAAAAAGTAGAATTTTTTTTAAAAAAAGTTGAATTTTTTTGAAAAAGTTGAAATTTTTTTTTGAGAAAGGTTGAATTTTTTTTAAAAAAAGTCGAATTTTTTTTGGAAAAAGGTTTCTGGACCTCAAGTTTCGAAGGGTCCCTTAGTTACGGCCCTGTTTGCCCTAGACCTCAAGTTTCAAAGGGAACCTTAGTTACGGCCCTATTTTCCCCAGACCTCAAGTTTCAAAGGGCCCTCAGTTAGGGTCCTTTCTGCCCCAGAGTAAAAGTAATTGTACATTCGGAATCTACACATACCCCACTTTTAAGACTGTAGGCCCTGTACTCATGTTTAAAAGAACCCCCATTTTCGACCTTGTTTGGCCCACAGTACAACTTACTGCAGATAAAGCTCCAGCTCAAATCCTCTTTGCCTAAAAAGTAATTATACATTCGGAATCTGTGCGTTTGGAACCCCTTTCTAAAACTGTAGGCCCCGTACTCAAGTTTCAAAGAACCCCTGTTCCGACTCTGTTTGTCCCCGAGTAAAACTAATTGCAGATAAGGGACCCCGGTCCTGTCTATCCTAAAACTAATTACAGATTTGGGCGTGTTCGGTACCACATTTTAAAACTGTAGGCCCTGTACTAAAAGCCCCCGGTTAGCTAAATTGTTTTCACAGGCACGTTCTCCATTTTTCGGTTGTGAATGTTTAATTTTTAACACCAGTGAATCTGTGGCAGGATGTAACAAGGAAGTCGTGCTTCTGTGAATAGACCTCTATCGAATTCGCATTCCAGACGGAAATCGTTATATGATAACGATAACCGCTGCTAATTAGTCTACATCGAACATATGTGTTGTAACCATTACAAAGTTTTCCTTCTCTGGCGACGCTTCAACAGTACATGGCCAGCAAGGAAGTTGCATCCGTTCCGATAATGTCTAAACCCTACACCGAAATTAAAATTATCTCTTGCCCGCAGACTCAAAAAGGAAGTTGTGGTTGGTTATCTCTGGCATGCATAATCAGCAAGAAAGTTGCATCCGTTCTGTTAATGACCAAACCCTACACAGAACTGATATGTATGTGTTGTGACCATCACTGCAAAGTTTTCATTCTTCCGTAACGTCTTTACTGGTACAGTGTTGTATTGATGGAGGGAGATAATTTTGTACGTATATTACATCTATTTATTTCGATACAATAATAACATTTACTTGTATGTACAAACTCTTTTTTTACTTTACACATTCTTTGTTAAAATACGGGTACTTTAGTATAGGTTTTTCGCAGTGGCGACGAATAGGTTCCAAAACTGGAGGGCATCCAAACTAGAGGGGCAAAGTGCCAAACTAAGGGGCAAAGACAGTTTACTTTTCCCTTGCAGGTGAGGTTTAGCATAGTGCGGGGCCACAAATGACAAAAGGTGGGTAGGCGAAACAAATTCTTAACGACAAATGCGAACGTACATATTGCGCTCTCTGTATGTTTTCTACAAAATCACCGAATACTGACGCATTTCTTTTCCTTTCAATAATAAAGCTGAATATGTTGACCAATGTGTCCACCTTCACTTCATGCATATTTAGGGTGATTGGGACCGGGGTCTATTTTAGGACCGATTGCTGTTTAATTTCAGTTTTATGCACATATAGGGTAATTGGGACAGGCCCAGGGGATATCCAGAATTGGATGTGTTATTAGCAATTCGAGATCATATTTGGAATGTTTTGTACACCAAGAGGACTTTATCTTGACAATATACTTTAGTTAGACATTTTTGTACGTACTTTGGATATTGTGTGGACACGATTTAGATATGAATAAAACTTGTTTTTTTTTTAACATTTTCTGGGTGTTATTGGAATGTACAAAAAATGTTTCCTGTTTGGAACATATTATGGAAATTTTCGTACCATTTTATGGATACAACAGGGACTCTTTAAACATTTATTATGACACCTTTTATATGTCAAATAGCTGTATCCTTAACTGAATTGCATAATTCTTACGAAATCGTGTGTGCACATGGAAAACATCAAATTCAAACTTGGTGGTGTTTAATATCCACACACCTCTCAATACCACATAACATTCTCAAACATCTCCGCCGCCACACATTATTTTAAATCCACCAATAACACCCTTGCCCTTTTCCAATATTTTTTGTATACCCCTGAACTTTAACTCCTTTCCGAAAATGTAGTATGTCCCTCAATAATTACTTCCACAACTATATAATAATATTGACAGCAATTCCCCCATTTGTGAACAACCCTCATATATTATTTTCTTGTCGCACCCCCATTTATTCATCTTATTTTTTATCCCAAAATTTATATAACCGTAATGGTAAATATTCCTCCAATTCTTTTTATCCTGAGTGTTACATAACCCATTCGAGATTCCTACAAATAATTCAAATTTTTGAATATATTATTTTCCTCTCTTATCGAACCCCATCTTCACCTATTCCTCTTTTTATCCTCCTTATTTTCAACAGATACCACATTTCTTACCTACAAAAACTAACAAACATTTCCCCACACAAGAACCGTTACCAGATCCTATTATCTTTTATCCCTTCCATTTGTACCTTTTTTTTCCAATATCACGTTTTCCGTTAAACATATTTCAAACAGGCACAATTCCGAGAAGATTACGCCCAACCGTTTCCCTTCTCTTCTTCAACCGTCATAGACCCATGAACAGCCGGAAACCCATATCTTCAGCCCGACAAACACGCCGCACATATCACTCAACCGTTCCAAGAATACCATAACAATCGGAAACCCCTATCTCCATCACAACACTCCTTCCCGTCCTTTTCAATTAACGACCGACAAAAATCACAATTCCAAGCAACCAACCGTCGCCGAATTTCCTACTTCCCCCACCACAATTTCATCAACGCCAATTACCACCCTATTTCCCTAATTAAACGCACATTCTTATCTCATTCCCCCTCCCAATTCTCAGAATTTCAATATCATCAACGCCACCTCAAAAACAGGAAACACATATCACAATTCGAAGAAAAACGGCGCGCACGCCCAATTTATGACGTCACAATTCTCTCAGCTAATAAGGGAAAATCCCTATTCCGATATAAACAGTTCCCTCCTCCTCATAATAACTCATCAACGCCATCTCTCCTCAAACAACGGAAACACGTATCACGATTCCCACAATTTCAAACTCATCAACGCCATCTTTCCTCAGACACCGGAAACACGTACTCCAATTCCGAGAAAACCAACCGTCACAGGAATTCACTACTTTTCCTCCCCAACAACCAATCAAAATCCTAATCAACTCCCGACCGGAAACACTTATCACTCTCCTCATTAACAACAGGAAACCCATATCATTAAGCCACGCCCCCTTTTTCCCAACAACCAATCAAAACGCTCAAAACCCCCACACTTGCTTGCCCACACACCTACATCATCAATTGATCTTTGATCGATCTTTTCCAATCAATTGATTTATCGGTCCAAACGCGGTCCCATAACTACTGCCGCTTATCGGGCGATTCTTCCTTCGATCAGATTTCATGTTGTTGGGAGAGGACGTGTTGTTTATTTGTTGCGTTGCGTTACTGTGATATTTTAACCAGTCCGTTTGTTTAGTGTTTATTGAATTTAGAGCATTCTTTGTTGTGTATATAGCGTGTTGTTTTAGTGTGTTATTTTTTGTACATAATTTTTTGTGTTCTGCTTGAGTGTGTCGTGTGCTTGTGTGAAGAATGTCAAGCACAGGAGGCAATACTCGAGATGACAATGTACCAAAGAGGCCATGCACCAAAAGAAAAAGGAATTCTTCTCAAAGGACAAACGCGGGAGATGGTTTGTTCTGAGCGCAAATAATTTGAGCAAGAGAAAAACAATAGGGGGTCGAATCATTTCTGTAAACAAAGTTCTGGACAGGACTGCTGCTGCTTTTGGCGTGTCTAAGAACACAATTGTTACCATAGGGAAAGAAAAATATAATGTGGTAGAAATAAATAAATAAATAAATAAATGCGAGGCTTCAAAATTGGAAACCCCAGGAAAGAAGAGGAATATCAGTAAACGCGTGACAAATTTAGATACTTTTCAGCAAGATGCTATTCTCGCCATATTTACTCTTATTATAGGAGGAAAGATCATCCCACTGTTGGGAAACTGCGCGTTTCGTTGAAAGATTCGCCATTTTTTCAAGGTGGGGAAACATCTTTAAGGACAGTCATAAAATATCTGGGATTCTCATACAAAAAAAAATGGACCCAAAATAAAGTATGGAGGCATATCCATACATTCTAGACCTCAACCTAGGCCATATTATGGAGGTGATGTGGTTCACCAACCGCCTTTACCACAGGTTTGCCCCAGGTACTCACTTGGGCTGAGT
Organism: Lepisma saccharinum; assembly: GCF_977018435.1. NCBI lineage: Eukaryota > Metazoa > Arthropoda > Insecta > Zygentoma > Lepismatidae > Lepisma > Lepisma saccharinum. Next base: position 38,026,049 of record NC_139250.1, on the reverse strand, counting down.
CGACCACGGAGCCGCTCGGGATATTTGAAAAAGTTCCACAAACCACCGCGGGTCTCACGCGTGAAAGTCAGACGCCCCACCAACTGGACTTTGTGCAATTCAGTTGCGGTATAATTGAAAGACGGGCAGACTTTAAAGCGACTTCGGAAAGAAATGATTATTGAAAGTGTATATACAGAATGGATTGAAAAGGTAACCTGTAAACAATGCTCGTTTCATTAATTCGTTCATGTTGTAAGGGAGATGGAAATGAATAGAAAAAACAATAACATATTCATCATTGTTGTCATCATTGTTATTCCATTTTCCTCGAAAAACAATAACACATTTCATCATTGTTGTTCCTTTTCATAACACGTTTTCCTCGACACAGCGTCAGACGGCTACAGTGCGTACTGTACAGCATGATATGGCAACACCGTGACGCGTGTTCCTTCAGCTCTCAATACCAAACTAATTTTGCTGCAGGTATAGTATAAGCTTTATTTATGGTAACACTTTATCTTCCAAAGTTACAATTAAAAAATACAATGATATACGGCAGGCCCGTATCCAGGGTTGGCATGTTTAAAACACTTTGTTTTAAACGTTTAAAACACACGGTTTTGTTTTTTTACAAATGTTTTAAACGTTTAAAACAATGTGTTTTAAACATGTTTTTTTTACAAGTGTTTAAGGGCCGGTTGTATAAACATCACTAACTGGAGATCAGATTTGATCTACGATCCGGTAGTGAACTAAGTTCAAGCTTCTATCATGTTGTATAAAGCTAATTGTCGATTTGTGGATCTTAGATCAAATACTGATCTTGGGTCAAAGAAATACGTTTGGCAACGTGGCAAATCCAGAAATGTCGCTAGTGTGCCTGTGATGTTGCCAATTGTCCAACACTGAACAGCAAACATTTTAAAGTCGGTTTCGGAAAATGCATGTATTTAATATTTGAATATATAATAAATCTGAGGTGCTGGATGTAGTATATATTCGAACATGTTGCAAATTTAGTATAATCACGTAAATTAGATACTAAACGGCCATTTATTGTTTGTGCACGTTCCACATGGATGATTTGTTCTTGACAACGAAAGCAACTATCGGTTCGCGGTTGCAAAGGGGAGAAAATATGCTTGCATAAATAGATTTTTTTTAAAAAAATCTATTTCTTTTTAATGCTAAAAAGAGATATAAGAACTTTCTTATACTCGGATTTGGAGCTTTTGTTCATGTAAGAAGATGTTTATTATATTTATTTTGTGATTACACGACAACATGTTACAGGTGGACCATTAGTTCCTGTAAGTAATATACGGAATTTTCCTTGCACTTCAATAGCCTACGTTGTGAAATGTAAAATGTGTTTGCGTTTTCCCGAATGAAAATAAATATTGAAACAACAGTGACGCTTGTCCTCTCGGATGTAAATTATGCACAAAAGAAATAATATTCGAAATAAAATATGTGTAATTTATATATCGGGAAAGAAAGCTTTACCAACTAAAATGCAACGTGCTCTGTTCATCAAGCAGTAGATATATACACTACAACCAAAGTTACATGATCTGTTCCATTCTGCGGACAACATTGAATTGCAATAACACTTGGCTGGATGCAGTAAAGCGAAATGGTAATATTTTTATACTCCCTCTTCATCCCAACGCAGGTTTTACAATGATATCATATCAACAAGAAAATGTAAGAGGGTCTATTTTCGGTTTGTATCAACACTCGATTGTTCTCAAGTTACTTTTCTCTGATCGTGCAATTAAACAATGTTACAAATTTCAAGAAAAAAATACAGGTATTTCAAACAGTAAATAACAACGAGACACGATATATGGACAGAAAGAAAAATGGAAGAAAGATTTATCATTGTTCACCTCGTTGTGCATGCTTCTTCTTTTATTATTATGAAAACAGGATTTTATGCATTGATTCTCCCGTCTTGCCGCATACGTTCACTTGCAACACATTTTACAAGCAAATATTCGTTAGTACAGCCATGTTACAACAGCTGATCTACAGTCAATGTCTGCTGATCGGAGAAAAATCGCGGATCAACTTTGATCGCAGATCGCAGGTATTTAATCTCAGTTCAACTTTTATACAACACAAAATCGGAGTTCAGCGTGACTGCAGATCAATTTTACTGGCTAATCGAGGATCAACTATTTTATACAATCGGGCCCAAAACACATTTTGGTGGTAGATATTTTATAGTCTGTGATAATTTTTTTGTTTGGCAACCCTCATTTTAATTGAATCTGTGTCAATTAATCCGTGCTTTACAGGTCTCACTTATCGCACAACACTTGAGCAACCTTATGTTCTGACATCACGGGAGAAAGCTTTTAATTTTAGGCTAAAAAAATATGTTGTTAGGTTAGGCAGGCTAGCTATGTATGCACAAGGTACCAAAATTGTTGTGCGACAAGAAAGACCCATGCTTTACTGTAGAAATCGAAACCTCTCAGTTCCTTGTTTCGTATCGTCCTGCGTGATTTTTTTTTTCTTTTGCGATACGATTCATTGGTCTGTATAACTGAATGAAACGCAGATGCTTACTTTTGGTAACATACTTTTGTACTTTGAAAGATAAATTCATCTGGAGAATCTATTATGACACTGCAGGTTGTTTTCTGCTATATAAACTGTTCAGGCAGCAGAAAATATTTCACCGTGATTTTTTCAGGACGAGGATAGTAATTCTATAATATTTAGTTTCTTGAATATTACCCACAACTTTTGTCCCTGCAGTCACGGGCGCCGACTTGTCAAAATTATTGGGGGAGCTCTGATCACTGAAATAAATTAATGAATGACTCACTCTCTCCCTTTTTAAGTTTTGGCCTCCGTGTTCGGAATCTCATAAAAGCTAGGGGTGTGCGGGATCCCGAAAAGTCAGGACCGGGATCGGGAAAAAAATTTCCCGTTCCAATCCGGACTTCGGGAAATGATTTCCCGAATTTTCTGGATCCCGTGCAGTCGGGAAATACCGAATGCTCATTTGAAAATGTCGTTATTTCTCGACGTTTTCTGCATTGTCAATTTCTGGAACTTATCGTAAATTGTTAGTTTTTAATCCAGAAATCACTTAAAGTGAAAATGACGTGTATAATTAGAGTTTTTCAGAGCTTCGGGAAATTTTGAACATTTCCCGACTCAGTAGGGAAATTGAAAATTTTTCCCGTCCCGATCCCGTCCCGCACACGCCTAATAGAAGCCCATGAATTCCTCAAAAATATCATTTTTTTATTCACAGTTCGAATGCAGAATATTAATTGTCCACGGATGGATATGTCACAAGTTTCGTCAACCATAATAGCAAAATATTCCCGACTTTTATTATCTGCTACCACGGAGCGCAAAACAGATCTCCCTAATACGTATATCAATGATCTCGTTCTGAATGTCATGCGAGAGCCATTTGTAGCCAGAACGTCCCATCCACTACCCTAGATCATGCACATCGTCTTTTGAAACTCTTTTTTAGTAAAAATTTTAACAATACTCATAATTACATACTTAGTATATACTAGTAATAAATCATGTGTTTTGCTGTCTCTGGTCATAGCCTCCCCAAAGTTGATGGTTTAGCGGTTTCAGTCCCCCAAAGTTGATGGTCTAGAAAATTTTAAATGTGTATTAAAAGTTAAGTTCATGTGGCACAATTCAGAGTAAATTTTACAAGAGAAGCAAAATAATACATTAGATCCTCTTAAGCAAAATTATTTTGGGGGCTCTGCCCCCACATTGTTAATATTGGGGGGATCGATCTTTCCCAAGCCCCATGGAGTCGGCGCCTATGCCTGCAGTAGAGGTGTGCGGGATCCCGAAAAGTCGGGACCGGGATCGGGAAAGAAAATTTCCGTCCCGATCCCGACTTCCGGAAATGACTTCCCAACTTTCTGGGATCCCAAGCAGTCTGGAAATTCCGAATGGTCATTTTAAATCGTCGTCAATTCTAGACGTTCTCTGCATTGTGGTTTTTTACCAGAAGTGCATAAACAAGCACTTAAGATGGAAATTACGGTTAGGATTCGAGATTTCAAGAGCTTTGGGAAATTTCGAACACATCCCGTCCCGAAAATTTTCCGACCTTTTCGGGAAATTGAGAATTTTCCCCGTCCCGAATGTCGGGATTTAAAGAATTTCCCGTCCCGACCCAAAACATTCTGTACCGCACACCCCTACCCTGCAGTATGGTAAACCTTATCTCCAAAGGTAAATAAACTGTCCTTGTCGCCATTGTACTCATAAAAATGATTTTTTTTTCTCTTTAGCGACTTTAACTATAATTTACTGGGAAAAGGTTGAATTTGTTTTGTTTAAAACATGTTTAAAACATGTTTTTTTAACTCATGTTTAAAACTATGTTTAAAACAAAAAACATGTTTTAAACAAAAAAAACAGTTTGTTTTGTTCTTTTTTTAAAAAAAAACACAAATTTTGCCAACTCTGCCCGTATCCCAAGGGGGGTCATGTCTCATGGCTGTCCACAGGTAGGAATAAAATAAAATAAAAGGAGCTTTGAAAATATTGTTAATTTAGAGAATGCAGCACTTTTTTAATACTTCTGATAATTACATGTAAATAAAAAGTACCAAGCTGTACGCTCTTTGACAGCCTTTGTCTCTAAGCGGTTATGTTGCTCATTACTTGTCGAGTGAGGGGTGGCCGTTACTTTTGAGCATATTATTACAGCTCTATAATTGTACAGTCACGGACACTTCTTGGTCATAACAATTCCATTAACTTTCAATGGAATCGTTACAACTCAGAAGTGTCCATGACTGTACATCTGGCTGCAAAACTACAAAAGTGTTGGTGGTGGCATCTAATACTCCAATCGCATTTCGGATCTTCTTTTTGTTTCACGATGAGCTCCGTGACAGAGTTGTTAGCACACAGCGCTACGATGCCAGGGGTCCCAGGTTCGATTCCAGGCCTGGGCATGGTCTCCCGATGGCGCAGTTATAGCGTCGTTGCCTTGTAACCAAGGGTTCCCGGGTTCGATACCCGGAGGAGGTACATAGTGGTTGGGATCCGACTTTAAGCTGTAGGTCCAGTCCCGATTAGTCTTACTGGACATCAAGTGGACTTTAAACACCAAATCAAGCAACCAACCGGCCTTGGCTTGAGTTCCTTTCAGTAATTTCATCATATCATCACTCAACCTCATCGTCGCAATTAGTCAAACGTGGAAGAAAAGCGACATTAAGGGCATGCGATACAGTTTCCACGGGTCTTCTCTCAAGCTCTTCCGTCCGTGGCAGTGTACAAACTTAGCTCTCTTGGAGCCAGATCTTGCTCTTTCGTACACTCGTTCGACTGTGAACTGGGACGCCCAACCCCGTGCCCCACTATGATGCCGTCACTGGTTTCGGCCTACATAGACCAACTTTTGTTATAATTATACATTTTTCACGTGACGTGATATTGTTTTATTGGCTGCGTCGCCCCTCTTATGTCCCCAGCTACTTCTTTATATCGCCGTGTTTGACGTGAAATTGACATAATATTGTTATCAGGGAATTCTTTATTTTCGATTTCATACGACCATCAGTGGATTATTGAGATGTGCAATGCCACCGGATCTAGATGTTGAAAACAAAGAATAAATTGTCATCAATATAGAGTTAACGATAAAAGCAGTGCCCCACCCCTTTGACAACTAACGTTACCCTAGGAGGCACTTTATCCAGTCTTCGTAAATCTAGCTCCTTGAAGTCAGTCTTAATTCCATTTAAGGTGAAATTTAGTTCTTTTATGCGCATCAGGTTTGGCAACACTGAAAGGAGGCAAGGAGAAAAGCATTGATCTTGTGGGAGTATCATTTGATTTGTTCTCCTGGGAATATGAAACTTCCGATGGAATAGAAAAATATATCAACGGGAAGAGGGCAGCTTGAAGATGGATTTCACAAGCGGAAATGTCGAAACTTCCATTTGATTAGCCGTAACTTGATGTTGAAGTTGATTCCCCATAAGGAATACATGGGATTCCGAAAATTCTTATTGATCATATTTTTCAAACATCGTGTCTAGCGTAATAATCAACATAAAAAAACCCTTCCGCTTGCAACATGGAGAGAAATTCATACTCTTGGATACAACCAGGTTTTATTTTAGTAGCAGTGCCCATTCGGGCGATATTGAAATAAATGCACAATTGGTGCGTAATTGTATCTCCTCCCCTTAAATAAGAAATTCACGCAGGTAAATGTTTTGTTCGTCATCTTTTGTATTTATTGCCCAATGCGTTTTTTCTTAAAGTAGGTCACATATATATCATACATATATTTAGAGATACTGTTTGTAGAAATTGTTTAAAGAATAGTAAACACTCCTTTTCTTTTTTTTGACTTCGAGGTGGATCCGCCTCGCCTCTGCACAAATGAGTTACACAAACATGCATTCTCTCTCTCCTTCATCTTTATCCCTCTCCCCCGATTTCGTTTCCATTTACTTTTGCTGTATATGTTTTCTTATTTTCTTAATTATCGTTTACATGTATTTTTCCTAAGTTTGTGTTCCCCCTTTCTCACTATATCTCTGACACGCGCACATGTGTAATCCTTTTTTGAAATATGTTCTAATCAAATTTCTCATCTGCATTCTCTCAATCCACTCCACTCCACTCTACCTATAGAAAAGGGTGGTGAACTGACTCGATGCCGTCAACTATGCAGAAAAACTGGGAGGTCTTGACCCTCTAAGATCTATTGCTACTCAGGAGTTTCCACACGTCTGTAATTTATTGTGTCTCTCCTGTGTCAGTCTTAATATAATATCCCTATTTCTCTCTCATTTTATCCCCCCTTCCTTTCATTGTATCCGCCTGCCCAAGATTTCAACTGCTCACTGCGTACTTCGCTTTCTATAGTGAATATATTGTCTTATCTCTATAAGTTTCTACATATTAATTTATTAGGTGAACGTAGCAAATAGCAGTAGGCCTGTATTGTTTAATTCATGTGAAAATTATGAAACGCATGGAAGAAATTATTTACCAATGCAAGAGGCAACAAAAGTTATTAGGTTACAAGAAGGGTTATACGTCAAAACATCGACAACTAAAACATCGCCTACATTTCATCGACAGTACAAAACATCGACAGCACAAAACATCGACAGCACAAAACATCGACAGTATAAAACATCTACAACAAAAGCATCGACGGTAAAAACATCGACGGCAAAAACATCGACAGTACAAAACATCGACGGCAAAAACATCGACAGTACAAAACATCGACGGCAAAAATATCGACAGTACAAAACATCGACACCAAAAACATCGACGGCAAAAACATCGACAGTACAAAACCGACGGCAAACACATCGACACCAAAAACATCGCCAAAATCAAGCAAGCTGCATTTAACTTCATAGAAGGGGTAGTTGTATGCTTGTTATATTGTGGATGTGGAAGAAATGTTCCTTTATGACTATGGTACGAACCGACTGAGGGCCCCTTTGCTTTACCTCCCCCGCCCACCTTCACACAGCAGACCCCTTGTGACAGCCACTGGACAGAAGCATTCAAAACATCGTCTCTCACAAACATCCGGGTTTATCCGAAACTGATATCAATTCTGCCAGTCACACCAGAAGGGTTTCTAATTTAGCTGTACTTTTTTGCTAGTAGTTTGTGTTAGACATAAATATACAGGTTGTCGCCATACACATAGGCGGATCTAGAACTTGTTTCTGAAATGATGTCCTCCTGCATCCACATATTTATAGGAAATTTTCACTAACACGTATCAGTTCCTGTTTCGAAATTGCTTCAATTTATTTCTTCATAATTTCTTTCAATACTTCTGATATATGGCTTCCGGTATAAAAACTTGGTAACTTGCCACGATGACGTTAGAAATATGTCTGTTTCTTGTGCAAGGCTATCTGGATACTGAAGCACGGACGTGTCCAATGTCAAGGTCAGCGTACAGTTGTGTGTTTAAATGCCGGCAGATGTGCTCTTACTTTACGACGCGCTAGCCGCCGCCTAACGGCCACCTAAATTTTAATAAACCTGAAAATTTTAGACGGCCAATGCCCCCCTTGCTTCCGCCATTCTCATTTGCGACAGCAGTCCTCTTCTATTGCCTTTACTTCAGTTACTTTTGCATTTGAGACTATTTCCTGAAGTTAAATATTTACGGAAAGAATTTATGACTATCGTAGCATTCGCACAGCAAGCCCATCTCCATAAAGGAATAAGTTTCTATCCTGCATCTCTTAAGATGCTTTCGAAGATACCATGCCTTGTTGGACTACTTGAAATTAAGCTATATATGTATTGCATTATTAAAAAAAAAAAAAAGATCAGACTGTTTAAACTATATGTGACTTTAAATTAATCTCTCAGGTTCAGATTCAAAACAACTACACATAATTTATTAATTTCCAAGTATGAGCCATTTATTCGCCAGGCACATTTAGCTACATAGCTCACAACTCACAGCTAACGTATAAAATATGAGTGAGTGTTAATTACAAGAAATTTCCTAGAAAACGGAGTGGAATAGTTCAATTATATACAAAGTAATACAAGCAACCAAGAAACAAGAAAAAACAATAGTTGGTGATGTTTTTGATGTCGATGTTTTTTCCGTCGATGTTTTTGATGTCGATGTTTTTGCCGTCGATGTTTTTGCGGTCGATGTTTTTGCGGTCGATGTTTTTGCCGTCGATGTTTTTGGTGTCGATGTTTTTGACGTCGATGTTTTTTCCGTCGATGTTTCTACCATCGATGTTTTGTGCTGTCGATGTTTTGTACCGTCGATGTTTTGTCGGCGATGATTTGACGCTACACCTACAAGAAGTATACTAGGAGAGGGAAAAGGCTTCGCCCTGCATGCAAGGAAGCCGCCGAACAGCAAAAATATTAGAATAATTTTAGCATACCCGGTGGAGGAACATAGTGGTTCGAATTCTATGTACTTTAAACTGTAGGTCCGGTCCCCATTAGGATTTCTGTGCATAAAGTGGGCTTAAAAACAGTAATGTAATTTTAGCGTTTTAGAAGCAAGTTATGCTAAAATTCGACATTTACTGTTAAGCAACTTGCTCATATATTTGCCACAATTACGTGTTGCGAGCGCACGTGTATCGAGCGCATGGTATTTGGAGCGGACACAGAAAAGAAGCCGTTCGAGCGCACGTGAAGGTAACATAACTGAGTCACCCAAGCATATTCTAGGTGCAGGTGGTGCAGGCGAGGAGAAGATTGACATTTGAAAAGTGGGTTCATTCTTGGAAAGTATTTGTAGTGAGAAAGTCGTGGTTATCGGTAACATGTTGGCCGTCAAACTGAGAACATTATCCACTGCCGGTGTGTGAAGGAACGACTTTCCGACGGCAAGAGCTTCCTTATGTTCGACATAACTCTGGATAATGGAAAGAAATGCATGATATTTGGAAGTGACAGTGGCAGAAAGTTATTACAATCCAGAGAATCTTTCTTCCTAGACGGCACATTCAAAAGCTGTTCTAACTAGATTCAACAGATTTATACAATACATGCTGATTGTGGAAGTTCAGAAAAAGAAACAAAAAATATCCAGCTGAAGGATAAGAAGAAATCGACGTACGTGCAACTTTTTGAAGCGTTAAAACGTTGGGGTTGGTCTCCGAAAACCATTAAATTGGACTTGGAGGTAGAGGTGATACAGGCGATCAGAGACGTGTTTCCACATACTTTCGTCTCTGGTTCTAATTATAATTTTTACCAGTGTCTGTGGAAGAAGATACAGCAACTAACCTTAGCAAAGGAGTACAAAGAAAACAGGGAGATTAGGAAAACATGTAGGATGCTGCTTTGACGTTGATACCGACAAAAAAGTCGACGCAGCCTGGCTCGGGATTATGGAGAGAGCGCCACAGGATCTGAAATTAACAAAATTCCTGGACTATTTTGTGGAGCAGTGGTTGAACAACGACAATATACCAATCAATTTATGGAATGTTTCCGGCCAACGACACTGGACAAATAATCCGGTTGAAGGATGGAACAAGTTCAACAGGATCGTTGGAGCACCGAAACCGAACGTTGCTCCAGAAAATGAAAGAAGAAGCGTAAGAGATAAGCTGGAGGATAATGGCTCAAGACTTGGGAATCCAAAGCAAGAAGAGGAGGCGCTATTACATTGAAACGGACAGACTCATACAAGCCATTCTAGAAAAATATTCTGAAACTGAAGACTTGCTTCACTGCCTGAGAGCTCTATCGAATGTGTCCACGTTTGGTTGAGAGCCATTAACATTATGTGACGAGGCTATTGCCGACTGAAAGCCATTAACCTTATGTGATGAGGCTATTGCCGATTGAAAACATTATTGTGAAAGGTTTTGACGAAGCTGAGTGCTGAATTAAAAAGTATTAATCCTAAAAAAATTGACGAAGCCGTTGCTAATAGACAACAACCTTTAAACCAGCATTGTGTATTAAATTACACATTGCCAGTCCCAAGTCTGAAAAAGTGTGAGGGAAGGTTGAGATTTAAACATAATGGTAGAAAAATGTGTGTGCCCTCGTTGTATGGTCGTTTAAAGGTCATTCAGAAAGTGTGTGCTCGATGTACGAAATTTCCTTTTGCGTTCGATGTACATGCGTTAGTCGCACGACACCATTTGCCACTATTAACATCCTTTACAAATTGAAATACTTTGTTATTTTTTTTCGATACAAGACATAAAATAGATAAATCTAGCCTCCCTAAACTCAACGTAAATGATATGCATCTGCCCTTCTCCACTATTGTTAAGAATCTGGGTGTGATACTCAACCACCATCTCACCTGGACAGAGCACATTGACTCGGTATCTAGAAGAGCTTTCGGTGCATTGCATTCACTCTATCGGCTCAAAAACTTCCTCCCTGAACGCATAAAAATTAAACTCGTCCAGTCTCTTCTCTTTCCCATTGTTGACTATTGCGACATTGCTTTCTTGGATGTCAATCACGAGCAAGCTAAACGACTGCAGCAAATCAAATATGCCTGCATTCGTTTCGTTTTCGATCTAAAATATTCAGAGCATTTGGCATCGTACTTTGCGAGGGTCGAGTGGCTTAAATTAAGCGATAAACGTAATTTTCATAAGTTAATTTTACTGTACAAAATTCTCCAAATAAAAGACCCGCAATATCTCTACCTATAACTGATTTCAACATATTTCAGACTTTCACAGCCGCAACACAAGATCGCGCGAAAGGTCTCTGCTCTCCATCCCACTCCACGAATCCAACTTATGCAAATTCTTTTACTGTTACCTCAGGAGGCCTTTGGAACAAGTTGCCACCTGAAATTCACATCTCTTCCTCAATTGTGACGTTCAAAAAATTGTTAAAGTTCACATATTATATAATGAAAATTAAATGTTTGACTTCCCTAATAATGTGGCGGGTACAGAGAATTATAGAAGGACGTAAGGCACAGAAATGATTTAATGTAATAGTTAACATGAATTATCGTCAAAGTATACCGTTTTGGACTGTGTTTAAGTAGAGGAGTATGAACGAAGGTTGAAATATGGGTTTTTGAGTTATCAGCGCTCCGGGGTGCTGCAGCCTGGTGGAGGCTATGAGAATAGGCTATCTACAAGGACAAAGGTTGCGGCGCTATTTCGCAAGTGAAAGTGGTAGTTCTTTTCGGCCTTGGACGCTGTTATAGATTTGCAACCTCGGAAAACTTTTTGCATGTATGTTTTAACTCAACGTTTTCTGAATTCTCATCTGCTTTGTATATGTTATGATATTAGGGTGCATAAAACAAATGTGGGCTTTTATAAAACCATGATTTGTTTGTGAAATATGTACCACAGAGTGGGAAAATAAATTGAAGAAGAAAATGGTGTGATGGTCTAAATATGGGCTATGCCATAATGTCTAAATATGGGCTATCATCACATATTTAGAACACATATTAGTAATACTTAAACAAAGAACTAATAAATGTTTATTTTTATTTTAGAATGTGAAGCACAAAGCCATGCTATGAAAGGAAGGGAAAACGAAAGATATGGAATCAAGATGATATGGCGAGTGCCATAGCAGACGTAAGATCGACAAAATGAGTTGTGATAAAGCAGCCGTTGATCACAAAGTTCCTCGTTCTACATTGCAAAGACTTAGCAAGAATAATTCATTGACGCCAGCTGAAGCATCAAAAATAAAGTTAGGAAGAAAGACAATCTTAGGGGAAGAACTGGAGAAATTGCTTGTGTCATATTTGCTTTAAAGGGAACAAAGGTTTTTTGGTTTTACAATTGGCGATCTGGGGCCTAAGTCTTGAACTGTCAACACCTTAAGGTCTAACGAGTTCGTGACGTTTTTGTCAAGAAAGGCTAACGAATGCCATTTAGTGTAGTCTCCACTCTTCGTTAACGAATACGGTTACGGACGCGCTAACAGAAAACGAGTGGAACCTACTCACAAGCCAGGGTGCTTAATCCCGACTCTCAATACATGAGCACGGAAACGACCATTTCGTTATCACCCCAACTCGTGATCGGAGAGAAAATCGTAGTCCTGACTGGTCGTTAACGAGTGCCGTCTTCGATGGCTTACGAGTTCTCGCTAACGACTGAGAATATAGTCTCTGATGCACTCAAAACAAGTTTGTCGTAAAAGCTACACCCAAAGAACCAATCAGATGGCGAGAATTAAAATCGAGAGTCGTGAAGAATCGATCGATCTTCATAAAAATCGATTGTGGTTTGTTTACTGTCTTATGAAGTTGCCCAAATGTCGAAATTGATCTTAAATGTAAAACTGCACGGAAAAATAAATAGTGAGTTTATTCGAATAGATAATATTCATGTATGTGAGCAGCACTCCATGAGGATTTTTCGGAAGAAAAAATAAAACAAATCTATGCACTTACCAAATTAGCTAATAACGTCAAGACTTTAAAAAGAAAAAAAAAGTTGTACAATGTTATGAATGTACAGCCCAATATTTTTAAACATGTAATAGTAGTTTTCTTAACTGCATAGAAGACAGGGAGAGGGAGGGTTGTTTCTTTCAAATGTATTATGAGAAGAGGTGTTTCAAATATGTGGTAACTTCTCGGTCCAAGTTCCGATCGTTTAATTCAAAATTAATGGTGCAATTGTATTTTTTACACGGCTCGATTTTTTATCTGTATTAACACATCGTTACCACACATTCTTTATAGTTTTAGTGATTTCTTGCTGCATCTCGTGTGAAGAACGATTTTTCCCTTCCACACATACCTACATGATTGTTGGGGAGTATATATACGTATATTGCAACATATTGAAGGTTAGGTTTTTCTTGGTAAATAATATTTTACAAAATTTTAAGGGCAAAAATACACACATATTCCTAAAATGAATGTTTTGCTTGTCTTTGATACAAATAGCTGATTGGTATCTTACGTTTTAGGTTAAGCAGGTTAGATTTAAGGCTCTTAGAATTAATAAAATATTCCTAAATACTTTCGTTGTAAGGTTGGGTTAGTCAGGTTTAGGGTTCTTAGCATTATAACAATATCTAAGTGAACAAAACATCCAGTCTCAAGCACAAAACTCCCTTCGTACCTTGATGAAAATCTGCTAAAACTCCATGTCTTACATAACCGGAAACCAAGAATGATTATTTGCTGCAAATCACACCTACTCGTGTAAGCTCCTTTAAAAATCGAAGTATCTCGGGTAAATAATACTTTGTGTAGAATTTAACAGTGCTAATTCATTTCTCCAAGCTTCAAACTTACCATCACACGTTGTTTCCAGTATCCCAAACTACTTTCTAATACATCTATAAAATTTGCAAAAATGAAAAAGAAAGAAAAAAGAAAAGAATATCATTCAACATTCGGAACCGTTGCCAACTTCTCTATTAATGGCAGAATATTGATTTTCGGTAGGTAATTGTGGGAGTTTGTGAATGAGGGCTGATTTTCTATGAGCATTGTAGGAATATGTATGCATTTTATCCTAAATTTTCCAAATTTTATTTACAAAACAAAAAATATTGAAAAATCGAACGAACACATCAAACATTGGGAAATACAGGAGTTACCCATTTATGACAACATTAAAGTGCAAAAGCAACCTTTTGAAGTAATTCTTTTATGGCACATTCCTGGTAAATCCACCCAGTCAACGAGGTAACGTTGTCAAAACGTTGTGGCAACGTTAGCCCCTTACATACCTAACGTTGCTACAACGTTTTTGCAACATTACCTTGCTGCTTCTGTAATTTATGAATATAACAATGCATATTTAAAATATGGTTATCTCGCCTGGCTTAGCTACCGAAGAGGTGAACGCTAAAGGACTTCAATTTAAACTCTTTGGCAGCTAAGCCACGTAGGACAATAATAACAATATCCCTTGGGGGTTAGTTATAACATAATGAGAGTAAAACAAACACACACACACAGTCATACAATCGAATTTTGTATGCAAAAAAATACACACATTGATACACAAAAAGTGGCAAACAACATTGGGCATTTCGCGAGAGCTCAATAGTTCCACAATTGGCATAATTTTTATAAATTTGGATTTTTTGAGCTCCCATCACATAGCTCCAATGGGTATGCATACCTCACATTAAGAATCCCTGTCACAGGGATAGTTATCAACCATACAGGGATTTAACAAGAGATGTTCCTGCACACCTCTACAATTAGTGTAGATGTATCTCATTTGCACAATCATTGAAGGGAAATGGATGCGAATTGTAAAAAAAAATCTTTCAATTTGTTAAATATTTATTTACAAATCGCTCTTGCCTTTAAATGCTATTCGTCAAGATACAATCTGGTTATATGATATATAATAAAATAACAAAAAAAAAAAAAAAATGCAGTTCCCATTGCAAGCATGGTTTCAATGTTGAGTCTAATTTCTCATCCTTGCAGGTGCAAAACGAAGCCAGTCTCCCATGCCTTTGTTGAATTCGACTTCAGTTATTTCTAAAGATTCTGAAATATAGAACGATTGAATTAAAAAGTGCACAAAGAATAAAAGTCGGTCATTTGAAAAATAATCACAAAACCTTATTGAAATTTTCATAATCACAGCATGTACATCAACTAAGTCAAAGAGTTAACAATAAAAGCACACACAAGTTAAAATGAAACCATAACGTTTCGTCCTCGTCCAAGGGGACATCATCAGGTGAGGTGAGGTTAAAAGTATTTTAGCGTATGTGCTTTTATTGTTTATAAAAAAAAAAGGGAAAGTGTTCCCCTGTGCATAGCACCATACCATGAAGGCGTATAGGGGGTGTGGGGGTAACGCCCCACTTTCTTGATCCGGTCGTGAGTGGGGGTGATGTGATCAGCATCACGTCCCTGACCGCCTTTACCCCCCAGGGTTTCCCCCAGGTACCCATGTTATTCGACGCTGGGTGGGCACCGGGGCCGCTTCCACCGTTATAAAAGTTCCCGGATTTGAACCGGCCGGGGATCGAACCCGTGACCTTGAGCATGGTAGTCTACGCGTTACCGACTGAGCCACCGCGGCCACCAATTTTATTGTTAATTTTATTTTTAATTCAAGATGCCACGGATACACTGTTGTTGTTGAAACAAGGTAAGAACATGATATTTCCTGCATGTGGCGCATTCCAAATTGTAAGCATAAGTCAAAGAGCTTTGGTGTGTCGAAAATATGTATTTTTCATAAATGTTTCAAAATGGTGAGCACTTCATAAAAGTATTCACATCTTGTGGTTCATTTTGAAGCAAAGTTTAAAAGGTTAAAACAGTTTCATGATAAAAGGCATTGAAAAGGAAAAGCACATTAAAAGACACTTTGTCGATTCAGAGCTTCACCCCTATTGGGCGTGTTGCTATGTCGTCAACAAAGTCACCCAATTTTCGACACCACAAGTAAGTATACAGATCTTCGATTTAATTAATTGTTTTTATATTACCAAAATTAACTTTTTCTCACATAAAAGACTTCATTTTAAAATATATCACGAGTTGAATTATGTGCTCAGTTACAAGTATAAATTATATCTTAAATATTATTTCTTAAAAAACACTGACAGCATAATTTATATCATCTATCCAGATAAAAAAAAATCACTGGTGACTGGGTTTCCCACCTTCAAAGGAAGAAATTCCAGTACATTGTATCCTTTTACAATTTAAAAATGTACAAATTGTGAACGCAAAAAGAAGAAATTGAGGGTGAAATACAGTCCTTACCTCCACAACTGAAGACGCTTTGGTTTTCATATGCTTTAAAGTGCTCGAAAATCACAAAATCAATCACTTCTTTGAAATTTAATGCTGATATAAAAAAAAATTCCACTATGCAGTCATTGAATGTGGTGTTAAAATATACTGTCTACTTGTGTAAAATCTTGCCGTGAAAGTTTAAAGCATTTTAGAAATTTCAGCACTTAATTTTTTGATGCGTCTAAAAATTACTAAGGACACAATCAATACAAATTCAAGTATCTAAAAATTCCCTAACATACCAAACACACATCTGCATAGTCCCAGGGAACTGAAGCTTCTCTTCCCCTTTCTTCCCGTGAACGAGAATGCACTGGCTACCTGGTTGGTTAGACATTTCTTCATAATTCGCTGAAGTGTTTCAGCTGAACACTTCCCACCAATTCTTTTGAAATGTGAAATCTGAAAATAAAATTAAAATTGTTTTCAGAGAAAGATTAATATTGATAAAAATTACTTTGAGCAAAAGGTACACATCCTGACATTTAATTACTAGAGGCATGCAAATTTCGTTTTTGACGAAAACACGAAATATGAAATAACATGCTGTAATGTTCATTTTTTATGTTTCTGAAAGGTGTGAGGCGCATTTTTCTACCCTGTTTCGTCACAAAATAATGCGAAATGAACTGCAAAATGCGAAATATACTCTTAAACATGAAATTTACTGTTTATATACCGACGCGACACTTTCTGAAGTCTGAAGTATCCTGTGAGTTATGCAATTCACGGAAAATTGATTCATTCTGCTGTAAATATTTGAGAAGCAAAAATGGACCGCTTTACGCAGGAATAAACTTAATACTCTGGTACCTACATAAATGTGCTATTAGAATGGATAAGTTTATTTTGTGTAATAAGTGCAGTTTTTAAATCAAATTTAGGATTATATTCACAATTTTAAAACCAAAATGTCATTTTATATAGCACTTTTGATGTGATCATTCACCGCTATAACACCAAAATTTTATTTTATTTACCGCTTTTGAACCCAAAATCGACTGTTTCTGTACCGAAATTTTCCTTTTTTATTTACCAAAAATATGTGCCTCTATTAATTACACAAAAAGGGCATTTATAATTATTGTAATAGATTAATTCTCTCCAGCTTCTTGTTGTAGTAGTAGCTACTGCTTTTAGGTTAATCAAGTCAAAGTGGCAGAAATGCCCTATCGTGACAGCTAATGAATTCCGAACCAAAATTTATGTGTATCACAGTATGATTTGTAAGGTTTTTATACCCAATATATACATTACACACACGTCATTCAATTTGACCTCACATATTTCAAATATGACATTTATGATTTACTTACCAAAACTTCCTTATTTTCCTCCGATTTTAAGAAATCTTCCACAATATTCAATTCCTCTTCACTTTTAATTGGGAGAGCAAATGGAAGTGCACTTGAACGAGTGGAAGCACTCTGCGGATTTCCATTTGCTGCTGTATGCTTTAGTGTTTGGACTTCTTGTGTTAACACATTAAGCTTTTTCAAAATTTCTCTGTGAAATTCTGAAAGTACAAGAAATACATAATTATGACAACAAAAGAAATACAAGTACAAAGTTTGACAAAAAGAAATGAAAAGAATCTGCATAGCATCAATGCCTTTACCTTTCTATAATATTGTTAAAAGAAAACCTGACTAATTAATTGAATTGAATTAATATTAACAAAGCTGAAAATGTCATTGTATATGGACACAGGTTCAGGATTTGTCCTAACATTTTCATCATGGTTTAGAATACTAGATTGAATTTTTGAAATTCTGGATTCCAAACAGACTATTCCATTTTTCATCACATCTTTATTAATAAAAATAAGGTTCTTCCTTAATAAATAACCAAGGCAGAATGCATTCTATAATGTGCAATGGAAGCAGCCTGAAAATAATACAACAGTGAAATGTAAATTACATAACACTTATTTCATGAGCCTCCCCGATAGCATAGTGGCTAATGCTATTACACTGTATTCAAGGGGTTTTGGGTTCAATTCCCCACAGTGGTCTGGAATCCACTTTAAACTGTAGGTTCAGTCCCCATTAGCCACTATTGAAGACAATATGCATTAAATTAGTTTTAAGTGAAACTTTACCATTGGCCTTACCAGTATTTAACAGCAGAAGTTCTTGCAAAGTTAGTTTAGATGCATCTACATCTTCGAGATTTCTTGGTCTTCCTACCATGGCAGCGGGACTCGGAAATGTTTCTTCTTGCATTATAGAGGGAACTGTTGGTGTTCTTTTTGTAGATGCATCTACATTTGTGTAATTATCCAACACAGCTGGAGGTGTTGGTGCCCTCTGTAATGCTGATGTGGAAAACACCACATTACATTCTTTCCTAAAAATAAAGGTACAATTTCACATCAAAAGGTGAGCCATTCAATATATATTTTTAAGTTATGACTTTATACATTTATAGCCTAATAGCTTGCAGGCAAGTTCAAATATTTTGGAAGTGTGTGTTATGTTTTTTAGACATTATAATTTTGAAAAGAACAAAACTGAAAATAGGTGGTAATTTGAATTTAATAAATGTAGATGATAAATACAACTGTGAAAAGTAACAGTTGTCTGTGAGCCAACTTTAGTAATATCAAAAATATTTATAACTCATGCAAGAAAAGTTCCTATGCAAAATATTTCAGAAAAATTACTTTCCCTTGAAAAGGAAACCATATCCCATAGTTGAAGTAAAGTTTGCAGGTTACTGAAAAATTTGGTTGAACAGGCACATAATAACACATGTAGGTCTCTTTTTGTGTGACCTAATTCATGAATGAGCTTTGGAGGTATAGAATAAATATATATAATAATAATAATAATAATAAAATAGCCTGCGATAAGGCCCAGAGGGACCGTGCACCTGCCATTCGACTGCTGGTCTGCCTCCCACGGTCCTCCCATGTCGTGGAGTTCTACAACCAGAAGTGGGGTGTCGAGTGGCCAGCTCAATGACCCGCAGCCATTGTAGTAGGCTTCAGAGGCCAACATTACGCTATTTATTCATAGGTTCCCAATTTCCTCACGATGGTAGGTTGCAACCGGTCCTATACAAATGGGCCGAAACCGTTCTCAAGGAGACTGCAGCCAGGGCCCAGAGCTGAATGTCTTTGGCCACTCGCCCATGGAGGAGAACTATAGTGTATATATGCAATAGAGTAACTAATATATAAAAGGAAAATGTACCTGACTTTTGGCCTAATTTGTTCATCATCTGAAGATGAACCTGGAGATTCTGACCAAAAGGGCTTCCTTATGGTTCTCTTCTTGGGGAGCCCATTTTCAGTGGAACAACTGCTAAGGTTGGAAGTATCCTCTGCTGTCCTTGATTTATGTACAGCCATGTTGTACTCCTCTGAAAGTATTAAAAGATGAATTCCATACACAAAGAGGATTTCATAATTTTGAATGAAAGTATAAAAAATATTGACCCCCCTTAATTTACTTTATCCTCTATTTGTGTAACTAAATTTTCAGATCTCAATGATTTCATGCCTATGCCACTGGAGTTTTGGTCAAAATTTCAATACAATTTTATATACCATTATTTTTTTTTTATTAGTTAAGAGACTTAAAATTAAAATAAAACACAAGGCTGTAATGGAAATTTAACAAAAGAACACTAAATTTTCTATTTCAAGGTCAAAATTTTAAACCACATTTAAAAATATAGAGATTATAATGTTTCTTTTTATTCTGCAGGCATATCCCATATATTTAAGTTACTGTAATAAGAAAAAAATATACTTTATCTTACCATCAGAGCCTAAAATCCGAATATTATGGGCCATGAATGTACTGTTTGCTTCAGCCATTGTCTTTATAAGTTTTGTCACGTTTTTTGTAGTTGATGGGGGCCAATAACACTCCTTCAGGGATTTCAACCAACATTCAGGGACTACCTGCACTGTATTCTCTTCTTCAAAAAGTACTATGTAGTACATTTTCCTGACTCTGGAAAAAATTTGGAGCTCTCGTCATGAGTTTATGCACATCCAACAAACTTTATTTTATCTCAGCAGGTTTAAAAGTCTCACTTTTAACAAGAATGAAAATGAAATACCATACATCCAGTTGCAGATTACTTATTGTTAAGGATTTGTATTGTTACAAAACCTGTTTAAACTCCAGAAAAAAGAAAAAGTTGAACCAACTGCAACCTACTGCCTAAATGGAAGTAATCTGTATGTATCTGCTTGGCTCATTGGTAACTTGACACACTTATTTTTAACAGATGTGAAGGGTATCACAAGAACAGTCCTTGAGATGTTTGCAGCTAAACAATCACCAAAATATGAAATAGAGTCCACTGGATAGTTATATACACTACTGCAAGTTTTAAATTTCTGTACACACACATATATGGTTGATGGATTACAGTTCCTGCTTTCACATCTGCTGATTATGTTTACTATTATGCCATACGTATTGTCGACAAACACACAGCAATTGTCTTTGTTTGTTACATTTAACTGTAAATGCAATTTGGAGTCAAACAAATTTCGATATTGATAATAGGAGCAGTATTCTGCAGGTAATGGACCATCGTTATGCTGTCTTGTCAGCTGGATATGACTCTGTTCATCTACCAAAGTGTTCAATGGTGAATGAAGATTTTGAACTTTAGATTTTGTTAGTATTTCCTGTTCTTTCAGTCTATTCGCAACTTGTTCCAATGGACGATGCGGAGAACGTACAAGCTTTTTCAGTTTACCCAGGTAAGATTCATATTTAAAGGCTGATATTCTGTTAATGCCTCCATGAAATTTGACGTCTTCTGCTAAATGCAATAAGCAATGAACATTATACACTGCAATGTCCTTTCCATATAAAATGATAGCATTTTTAACGAAGATCTTCAGCAACTCAGATGCAAAGTTCATCAAATCACTTGATCTGTTTTGCACTAAAATTGACATGGCTACATGCAACATCAAAAAATGTTCATAGTGGGTTTCTTTCAATACACCTTTTAATGCTGTAGGTCCTATGTACAATAGAAATTGGTGGAATTCCGTAGCTTTCCACCTATCAAGATGAGCCAAGCTTCTTGGCTTTCTTCCAAATTCTGATGGAAATGTCGTGCCACATTCTTCCAAATATGAAGATACTTCTTGTACTTGATGAAATGATAGCTTGTATGTTGCAGGTTTCCCTTTCACCCACAAGCAAAGGAACTTCCTCATAACTCCCAGGCACACCAGGTGCATGTAATCCAAGGGGAAATTCTGTATCAAGTCTAACTGCGATAAAGCACAAAGTGGTGATATGGAAGTATGATGATCCTTCTGTGTCATGTTTATGAAACTTTCATTAGTCCTTAATGATAAATTTTCAACATTCAGAAAACAGACACGATTATTGTAGTAGGTACCTTTCTCTTCACACTTGTCACATGAATAGTAACCAGTATGCCCTTTGACGCATCTTAAAAAGCTTCTAGCAGGAGCATCACATATGAAAGCTCGTATGATTACTTTAATGTGCATATTGTTGTACAGAAACCCATTTTCTACAATTGATGATAATTCTTCTATGAATTTTGCTAAGTACTCTGACACAGGATGTGGCTTGCTGTTGCCAACAAACAGCGCAACAACGAATGGACTTTGTTCTTTGTCTTCGTCTATTGTGCACAGAATAGGCCAGAATTGTGTGCTGCTGCTCTTAGAGATTGGGATACCATCAATATTAAATGCAAGATGTAAATGTTCCTCACTGAAGTTTGATGGCAAGAGTGGCATTCTCAGAAGTAAATTTCGTTCAATGCCAAAGTATTGGAAGTTTCCATTTAATGCAGGTGTTACAGTAGGTTCTGCTCTTCTAATCTGTGGTGTACGCAAAAGTGTACGAGCATCTGAAGGCAAGTCATTATGGTACTTTTGCAGGATTTTTAAAAGTTTTGAGACATGAAGCAGGGGTACATTATTTTCCACCACCCACATTCGCAATAATTCTTCCAGCGGATGCATTGTATCATCAGATTTGTTATCCATGGTACTATATACTTCGTCATCATATTCAGAATCACTGCTCTCACTTTCCACTGAAATGTGAGTTTCAGCACCAATTGGATTTTGTGT
This sequence comes from Lepisma saccharinum, assembly GCF_977018435.1. Lineage (NCBI taxonomy): Eukaryota > Metazoa > Arthropoda > Insecta > Zygentoma > Lepismatidae > Lepisma > Lepisma saccharinum. The sequence continues at coordinate 38,003,727 of NC_139250.1, read as the reverse complement.
AAAGGCATTGGGATTACTGCAGTCAGTGTTTGCACTTGGTAAAGAACTGGATGCTGATGAAAGTGGATAACTTATTGGTGAGATTTTTGATAACTGTATATTTACTGATGCTCTTTCATACAAGTTTTCCAAGTCTGTTTTGGCTATCTTTGCTGCCCTTCGAAATTTTAACCTCATTCCCGAGTTATCCTTACAAACTTGTTGGGCTTGTCGTTTTGTAGGACTCATGATTGCAAGCTGTACAAGGCAAAAGAGAAGAAAATAATTGGTCATACAGTCTTATCAACAGTTTCTGTACCATGCTCTCCTAGAGTCCTCGGTAACAGTTTCGTGTATCGGAAACACATTTCTTCATTTTTACAGAAGAAACTACTTACGGAAATGAGTTCGTCTAAGGTTTACAACATTCGTCAAGGTATTTTCTTTCATCGTGGAATATATTTGACCGGGAAATCTAGTATTTTTAAACAGAAATATCTCACCGACACACAATTGCCATCGTTTTCATTTGCCTCCCATACCTAAACCCAATGCAGCGTACATTTCATGACATACGCCCCTGTCAGTGTTCCCAACCCCTTTTTTTCACCATGCTTGCCTAACCTAACCTTATTGGAAATGATTCGTGGGGCTATACGTGAATGGCTCGTGGGGCTATCCATCAGCTACCCGTGCATAATGTACAATTTCCACCGGTGACGAACACGATAGTAGGTATTTTTCGGTGAAGAAGGTTGGAAACACTGCATGAGGCCGCCATATTGTGTGTTGCGGAAGAGAGGAAAGGAATCAAAGAAATCACCCTGTATGTGAAAAATTGTGTTTGTTTTCGTGTAAAAAGCATAATGGCACCTTGAACTATGCTCCGCAATACACAATTGGTAAGTACGAACCATGAGAAACACAAAATATCCGATTTTAATGTGTTTCCGATATACTAAACTGTTACTGAGTCCTCATCTTTGGAAGGTGTTTTTTTTTTCTATTTTATTTATTTATTTACATTTGAAAGAGAAATAAGAAATTAAATGAACACATTGTATACTGCATTTCCATGCATTTAAATAACTAAAATAATATGTCTAATGATACGCAAGTTCAATGACTGGCTTGTTCAGTGTCAAGAAATAAATATATTTCAGGCAGTTATCTGAAGATGGAAACCCATGTTTTCAAGTAATTAGGGAAAAAGTATACAACATTTACAGTTTATCCAAGCACTAAAATATCAGGGAAAAATACATGGTTTCGACATGTCAATTTTGCATCATGAACAAGAAAAATCATTACATTTGTGAAATATTAATTTTAAGAACATCTGGCCTGGGACTTTGATATTATCAGGGTGCAATGAAATTATAACATGGTGTGGTGCTTAGCACAGGGGAGCACTTTACCTTTTTTTTTTTTACCTCACAATTTTCTGTAATAAGAAAATTTAAAAATGTTTTCTCAGTGTATGCAATGTATACATTATTCCTATGTGCATCTTTTTGTACATCAAACTTATCTTTTTAGATTCGAAAAGTGAGAGGGAGATCATTACATGTGGAGCATTCCCATCTAAAAAAAAAGGGGTAAAAGGTAAAGTGCTCCCCTGTGCTTAGCACCACGCCATGAAGGTGTATAGGGGGTGTGGGGGTAACGCCCCACACTTTCTTGATCCGGTCATGAGTGGGGGTGTCAGCTGGAAAAGTTTTGAAACCACTGAAATACACATAGGTGTAATGAAACAAACATTATTCAAACAAGTTACTGTGTCACATGTACTCTATCCTGAATTGAAATGAATCCAATTTTAAAATTCCAGTGATATTTCCCTAGAAACAAACTTCTTAGTTGATAATGTCTCAAAAACATTAAATCTATGGAGGGAACAAAAAATTTCTGAAATGGACTGGAGGTGCATAATGGGCAGTACCAAAAAAAGTGTCATCTTATTCAATTTTCTATATGTCATCTAAATAAACTTTAAATGTTAAATTGACATTCTCAATGATTACAAAATAAATTGCAAGATTTCTTCACATTGTACATTTAGCAAACTTGACATAAGAAATCACTGTACTACGAATCTACAGTCCAGTCCTGGTTGTAAACATTATTCTTAAGAAAATTTTTATCACTTTACTTTGAATCTACAAACAAAACAATGCTGTAAATATTAAATTGAAGGTTTTGCATAATTGTGCATAGAGAAACTAAACTTGAATGCCTAACCTAACACGAAGGAACAACTATTGAAATATAATTGTTTACAATGATAATTTTTAGAGGTGCACAGAACCGCTTTTATGTGAAATGTTCTCAACTATATATTTTTAAAAAAGAGAGATTATAAAAAAATCGAACACGGCATTTGCCAAAAAACTATTATTCTTGACACATACCAAATTTTATGATATCTTCTCAACAATCTTATTTTTTAATAGACAGACACTGAACCTGGCTGCCTAACCTAACCAGGGAAAAATCGAAATTCACCTGTTTATCAACGATTATTTTCGCAAAAGCCTCAAAATAAAAACTAACATTTCATCTGACACACCGTACTTCAATAATCCTTGTAGACATGTTAATTTCAGTTTCTTTCCTTCATTGTTAGTAAAAATTCCTACTTGCAGGTATATTTCGGAACATCCGTATCTGCGTAAATACGAGTTTCCCCATTCTAAAACTTTTGGTGAGGCCTTAAAACAACAAAACCGTGACATCGGATAAAAAAGAAATTCCAGAAAATCAAGTGTTTAATCTGCCTGATCGTACCCCACATTTATTTGAAATTTTTGCCCTTGTTGATAGGTTATTCAGCCAGGTTCGGTCTCTCAGTATTAAATATATAAAACGTAAAAAAAATCATGATGAACAGATCACCACTTTTCTATATATATTTCGGAACGCCATAGGTTCGTAAATACGATTTTGATGGTACAAAAACCTTCGGACAATGTCTTATACGAGCTCAAACTATATAGCAAAAACAAAATTTCGCAAAAATACCTGGATGATACATCGCTACTGGTCCCCAAAAACACATTATTTTTATAGTACGCATTTGAAATTCGTAGAACCATTCCAGTAATTGCCTTATTGGTAATACTTATGGCAGTGAACACGCGGTCTTCAATTTCTTGCCTTTGTTGTTAGCTTAGGCAGTCAGTTAATTTCCTTTTGACCCCTCTTTGTATTAATTTTCCTTACAAACATAAAAATTTCCAAGATATTTTTAAGTGTACAAACTTACGGTTATATTTTTTTAACGTCGGTAGCTATGTGAAAACTGCTTGCAATACGTTGTTAGGCAGCCAGGTTCAGTCTCCCCTCTCTAAAAAAAAGTACGAACATAAACTATATCCAAAGAAAGAACAAAAACTATGACCAAAGTTATGAGGGCGCTGTGACAAGTACAAATGTAAGAAAACAGCATTAAAATAAATGTACACTCACCTCAATACTTAACTTCGATTACTGCTTCGAACAACTGTACACTTCACATACAAATTCAGATTAAGCAAAACACTCCGATCTGACGATTGTGGCGCTCATGGTGGCGACCCTCCAAACTAAAGCGCATTCAGCGGAATGTATTTTTGTAACGTTGTTTCAACGTTGGCACAACGTTGTTCCGCAACATACAACATTCATCATAAATACAACATTCATACAACGTTGTGGCAACGTTAGTGTGTTGACTGGGCAGGTTCCTCCCCTCACTAATTCATAATTTATTGAATGGAGATGGAAGTATACAGAATTTCTTTGCATTACCAATACAAGTGTGATTTTCCTCAGTGAAATGTACAGAAAACATACCTAAAAAATGACAAAAATATGCTGTCATACAATGAATTTGCTAAAAAATATGCCTTGGGGTTTTTTATGCATTTACATGACAAATGACAGCATCATCATAGCGTTCACAGAAGATAGGAAATTTAATTTGGTGTGGAGAAATAAGCTGGGATAAAAACATGACAAAAATCTGAGGCCTGTAAGGGGAAAAAAACCTGAACATATACTTACTGATTTCATAAAGGTGCTTTGTCAAAAATGAAAATTGTTACTTCTGGAAGTTTATGACAGCCACACAATCTTCATTGTGTACCTCAACCTATCTACTTACCATTCAAGTTAACATTTCTGGAGGTGTGAATATCCTTAGCTAGTTATATGCAATAGCTTATGGCAAGTTGTGAATATGCTTAACTAGATGGCACCTCCATTGCAGGAAGAACACAGTAATTGCATGACAAATAGTATGCTGTAACTTATTAATGCCTAACAGAACCAAGAAGTTACAGAACTGGAATTGTAAATTTACACAGAGATCCAAGTTCTGGAAATTATGGGAGTGCAATACAGAGTTTTTTTTGTTTTTTTTTTGAGACTCTGTGAGCATTGGCACATAATACCAAAGACATGTTTTTCCATTTCATAAATTTTCAGTCAATTATAATGTCTCTAACATGTAAATTTTGCATTCCTAGATGCTATTTAATGATTGGTACAACAACTATAATTTCTCAAAACTATTTATTCAGTGAAGTGTAATTTTCAGTCGTTACAGTACCGAGACAGTGATGTGAAAAGTTTTATGAATTATAATGGCAATCTTAGTGTAGGATTTCCCTTGCTCTTTGAGTGGATTGGAGTTTAAAGTCCACTTTTGTGCACAGATAGGCTAATTGGGACTGGACCTACAGTTTAAAGTAGGATCCAAACCTCTATGCCTCACCGGTTCTCAAACTTGGAACCCCTTGATTGCAAAGCAAATATGTTACAACTATGCCATCGGGGAAGAACCCCTACCATTTGAAGTAGATGATGTAACAAAAATTATTGTGGATGCCGTATGCAAATGGAAATATAACATAAAAAGGTAAAAAAAAAAATAATAAAAAGTCTCTCAAGAGATTGAAAATGAAATCTGGAGTCCCCTTGATGTTGAGGTAATTAAGATTTGACTAATCTATTAATGGGGAGACTGTTCAAAGTAGTCCTCCCATTAATGACTATTGCAATATTGTTGTACGAGAACCAGATGGACCTAACTTAAATTTATGTAATTTTCACGAGTGATTATGTCTGAATATAAAAAAGTCAGTAATTTGAAGATACTTAAATCCTCTTTACCACTAATGAGAAAAGCTGGACATGGGTGAATCTGACTCCAAACACGGCTTTTTTAGAGTTACGTTCCTCTGGTTCTCACACGGCAACATATGACATGAGGTCGTCTTTATGCACAAAGAAGCTACAGTTTAAAGTTGTATCTGAACCATTAAGTGCCTCTGCTGAGTATTGAACATGGAATCCCTTGGTTACAAGATGGCAACATGCAACATTTCCAATACACCAATGAAGAGGCTTGAACTCTCAGTGAGCAAATGAGTAAAGTAAACCAATCTCAGATAGAACAGCACTGAAAAATATATTTGCAATGAAACTTTTCTAAATCAAGTGGGAGGTGATTGTGTACATTATGAAACATGTATTCATGAAATCAGATACACACTGATGCAGACCTTTTGTACACAGAAAAGGCATAGTTAAAAAAAAAAACTGACTACATGGGAACTTTGCATGTAATATCAGCTTTTTAAAACTTTAGGAAAACCCTTTTGTGTGTTCTGTTACAGCTCTTGCAATAACAATCTTCTACAACAACACACTACTTTATGGCAAAAGTAACTAAGGCAATGAAGTACATTGATATTTCATAACGACAAACAAGGCTTAAAAACTGTTGCAAAGGGGAAGCTTTAAACAGAATAAAATAAACCTTTTCATGTTTCATCTTGCATATGAAAATATAAACCTCCTTTCTTTAAAGAAATATATTTTAAGGTAACAGCCATCCAAGCCATATGAAATGGCTGATGTGCATTTTACTGAAAAGTTATCTGAAAATTCTGGCTCAATCAGATATTTAGTTTTCTGTTGGTTGAGTCCCAATCTTCAAAAAAACCTTCCAGCAGGTAGTAAAAATAAATAAGTGAACCATTTAAAGTAGTCAATAATTAAATGAAAGAAGTGAGGAATTGGCACTGCTAACAATATTGAAATAAAGTTCTGGTGTACCGTTACAATGTTATATTTGAAAAAGAATGTCACAGAAAACCTATTTCACACAAACTTAATAACATTAAAACACATCTGAAGATTTACACACACACACACATGCAGAGTTGACAGTGGATAGGAAAACTGAATTTTCTTCCATCCCTCCATCTTTGATTTTTGTTGCCATAGGAGGGCGATAGTGAAGCACCATGTTCTTTAAAAGACACCTCCATTTTTGTTTTAGGATGCCAATGGTCCATTACATTAGACAGCTATGCACCTCAGGAGTGTTTTCACCAGCACCATCTATTGGTGTCATGACCCATGGTCCTCTGGATACCCACTGTTACCTGCAAAGATAAAGAAAGGCCCGTCCTGAGTTTCCACTGTAGATAATAAATATCCCAATAACAATTGAAAGTAACTTCACTTAAAAGATTTTAAAGGATCAGCAGGAATTCAAGTATTAACTTATGAGCACTTCTATAATCTATTCCTTTACTTCAAAACATCTAAAGTGCACATATCCGGTGATGGTTCCCCCAGTCTCTTCTGAAGAAACTGTATGTTAAATTTGGCAATCCTCTAAAGTGCCACATTTATAGAAATTTCGAGTACTTTTGTCCAAATCGCAATGTCAGTGTTTGACTTCTAAAAATACGCAAGTGTTCCACAAAAGCTCTATTTCCATAGCAAATGGAATGTTGAACAAATGAACATGTAATAGCCCCATCTAGTTGCTGCACTTTTTTACACTCTGTGCAGTGCAGGAGTATCCAGTGTCAAGAGTAGTGCAAGGAAATCACGTTCAACCAACTAGACGGGGTAGTTGTATGCTTGTTATATTGTGGATGTGGAAGAAATGTTCCTTTATGACTATGGTACGAACCGACTGAGGGCCCCTTTGCTTTACCTCCCCTGCCCACCTTCACACAGCAGACCCCTTGTGACAGCCACTGGACAGAAGCATTCAAAACATCGTCTCTCACAAACATCAGGGTTTATCCGAAACTGATATCAATTCTGCCAGTCACACCAGAAGGGTTTCTAATTTAGCTGTACTTTTTTGCTAGTAGTTTGTGTTAGACATAAATATACAGGTTGTCGCCATACACATAGGCGGATCTAGAACTTGTTTCTGAAATGATGTCCTCCTGCATCCACATATTTATAGGAAATTTTCACTAACACGTATCAGTTCCTGTTTCGAAATTGCTTCAATTTATTTCTTCATAATTTCTTTCAATACTTCTGATATATGGCTTCCGGTATAAAAACTTGGTAACTTGCCACGATGACGTTAGAAATATGTCTGTTTCTTGTGCAAGGCTATCTGGATACTGAAGCACGGACGTGTCCAATGTCAAGGTCAGCGTACAGTTGTGTGTTTAAATGCCGGCAGATGTGCTCTTACTTTACGACGCGCTAGCCGCCGCCTAACGGCCACCTCGGCCGTGAAAGACAGTATATCCTTATCACTAAAAATTCCGAGAGAGAGAAATACAACGTTATGAAATCAAGGAGTTAACAAACTATGAATTAGAAATATTAAAATTGAGCTCCACACTCAGGTAGTCTGGTAATAATAAGACTGCTGCCTTGTAACCAAGTGTACCCATGTTCGATCCCTCGTGGGGGTACATTTCATGAAGTGGCTCGAATTCCACTATAAAATACTGCAATTTGTTCAAAAGTCAGCACGCTTGGGCAATTTAATGCTCTTCGGAGTCTTAGGAGTATGCCTACATTCCCCAAGCGTGCTCATTTTTGCACCGAATTGCAGTATTTAGTTGGTTGGATTTATATTAACTTCATTTCTGAGGTTACAAAATAATTTGTGCATTTCGATTCCAGCATGTGAAAGCAGAAGAGCTACATGTGAAGAGAATATTAAAATTATGATTTATTAATTTCTAAATTAAAGGAAAGCTTTACTAAGGACAGTAAGTGATGTGTTAATTGGATTTGGCGTTTCAATTCAGAAAGTTCCGAATTTATAAACTACGGAAAGCTACAATCTTCCGCCTCACACTACTGTTGTGATATGGAAGGGAATTAGCAATAAGAACCCTTCAGCAACTGCTTGCAATGGTTGAAACGTTCAAAAGTGCCTTTAACGAACTATATAAGCTTTGTGTTATTCATTAACAGTTAAATGCAGTGGAGGCGATTGGGTTACAAAACTTTGGGGGGGGGGAAGAACAATTTACTTTCTCTTCGTACATATGGTTTAGCATAATGCGGGGGCAAAAGCGGCAAAAAGTGTGGGGGGCATCTGCACCCCCATGCCAACCTAATCGCCGCCACTGCACTAATCGAGAATCAAAAAGTTGTTCCATCCCATAAAAAAAATATCCAGGACTATTTTGTTAAATAACTGTTATAATAATAATAATAATATATCTTTATTGAGCGGGCGAGGTTCAGCGTACGCTGTTCTCCCACCTAACCCTTGTCAGAATACAGTCTACAGTTACAAAAGGTATATATGTCCAATAAGAAAAAAAGAAACAAAACCAAAAATAATAATAGTAAATAAGAAAGATGAAAGAAAAACGTATGGACAATTTGAAATCAGATAAGAACTGTAAAGATACAATTAATGAGTATATGTATACACATAAAACTAAATTCTAAATACAATTTTAAGTATATATATATAGGCACACACACATGTACACGTAAATGCATATTTGTTAATATTTGATGGTGCAAAAATAGAAATATTTGACATGAAGTAATACCAAATTCTTACATTGACATTAATACATTGTGGGATGTATTTTTATTCGTGTGTGCTTCTAGATTCAAACTGTTTACATAGTAGATAGTCCTTTGATGTGGATTTAAGAGCATGCAATGTTGATTGGTTAGTTATTGTTATGGGTAATTTATTCCAGGTTGAAACTGCATTTACCGAGAATGATGATTTGAAGGAGGCGGTACTGTAATGACATGTAAAAAGTTTGTTATGCCCTCGCGTGAAGTGTGAGTGTATTTGAGTGCCAATTTTAAGTTTTCTAAATAGATAATCTGGTTTACTTACTTTCAAAATTTTGTTCATGAAGGTGATATAGTGCAGATGCCTTCTTCTGTCCATTGTTAATATTTTCTTTGTGTTCAAATGAGGCAGGATATGTTCATATTTTCTTATGTTCAATGCAAATCGTATACAAGAATTTTGCATCACCTGAATTTTCCTTTTATCTCTGACTGAGACCCCAGGACCATAAACTACATCACAGTAATCAAAGAGTGACCACAATAAGAGCTTAACGAGCTTCAGTTTAACTTTTTCTGTTAGATAATTTTGAGACCTATATAAATTTCTGAGAATGTAGAATGATTTTCTACACAGTCCATTGATGTGTTCTGTCCAAGTAAGAGAACTATCAATCACCAAACCCAGGTTTTTAGATGTTGTTTTATGCGGTATGCACGTCCCACGTATCTTTAAGACTATGTCATTATACTTGTCGTTCGTAATTGTTTGTCTGTTCCCCAGTAACATATATGTGGATTTTTTGGGATTTAAAATCAGTGCATTGGAATCACACCAGGTGGAAATTCTTTTTAATTCATCGTTGAGGACCATAACATCACGTCTAACTGTAATTGGCGTGGTAGGTAGGTATATCTGTGTGTCATCAGCATAGAAATGATATGTACATGTTTGTATTACTCTCGATAAGTCTGCTGTGTATAAAGTAAACATGGCCCCAATATTGATCCCTGAGGCACCCCAGTTTTTATTGGCACAGATTTTGAAAATGATAGTGGAGTGCCAGGCATTTGTACTTTCTGGTGTCTGTCTGTAAGATACGAGTTGAACCACTTGATTGCTAATGGGCTGAAGTTATAATATCTGAGTTTAGCTAAAAGTAGATCATGCCGTACACTATCGAAGGCTTTGCTGAGGTCTAAGAGGACTAGTATGACTGCACTCCGTTCATCCATGAAATGAAGGAAGTCATCTACTACTTTTCTGAGTGCAGTGGCAGTACTATGTTTACTGCGAAAACCTGACTGTAATTCTGGTATTATATTGTTCGCATCAACAAATTTGGTGAGTTGCTGACACACTACTTTTTCAATAATTTTGGAGACAACAGGCAGCAAGCTTATTGGTCTAATATCATCAAGACTTTGAATATTCTTCTTCTTTGCTAGTGGGATTACGTGAGCTTCCTTCCATATGGAGGGAAATTCTCCAGTGCAGATAGAGAAATTGATGATTTGTGTGAGTGCAGGCAGTACAAAGGGAAGCGATAACTTTAACATTTTAACTGTGATTTTATCAGCTCCAGCTGCATTTGAGTGTATACTATGTATTGCCTTATATATGTCAAGTTCTGTTATTGTTTTAATTGTGAAACATAAATCTGTGGTATTCTCATTCTTGTTTGTCATGAAGTAATTGTACTGTTTTTGGATAAGAGTTTCAGAAAAATTGAAGTTCTGTGTAACGCTAACAAAATGGTTGTTTATAACATCTGCATCCCTAAGATTAGATGGAAGGGCATCAATATTATTTGTAGTTTTATCAACAATACCTAAATCTTTTAATTTTTGCCAGGTACCCCGTGTGTTCATATTTCTGCTGTTTATATGGGATGTGAAATATGCTTTGTTTTCCTGCCTTGTAATTGACGTTGTGAAGTTACGGAGATCCTTGTATTGTAGCCAGTCGTGTGGGTTATTTGTTCTTTTAAATTTACGTAAGGCATTATCCCTGAGTTTCATTACTAGTTTTACATTATCTGTGATCCATGGAGTATATTTTTTACCTACCCTTGCCGTTTTAGTAGGTGCATGAATTTCAAAGATGCTGATGATTTTTGAATTAAAATAGTTTATTTTGTCTTTAATATCATGGATAGGTTTCAGCAATTCCCAATCTACAGCTTTCATATCATTTTCAAATTTATCACTATCAAAATGAGAAAAGTCACGATATGTAACGTATTTCATCTGCTTTATGGGCTTCTCACAAACCAACGATACATATGTGAGACAGTGGTCAGAGGTAACTATAGGGTTTTCAACATTCGACCCGTGAACAAGCTCAGTATTATCTATTGCTATGAAGTCTAAGAGTGTCCTACTATTTGCTGTGATTCGAGTGGGTTTGTCGATTATTTGAGTCAGGCCAAATGTGTTAAAAATTGCTTTTAAATACATAGTGTCCGATTCGTGTTTTAAGAAGTCACAGTTTGCGTCACCCAGCAGCAAGAGGGTGTCTACACAAGGGTATAGCTCAGAGAGTAGATTTTCTACAATGGAGAGCTTTGTGTACGCTATGTTTGGTGCTCTATATATAATACACACACCTATTCTCTTACTATTATTATTTATAATAATACTGATATATTCAACATCACTGCCATTGTCCAAGTCACTATAACCTACAATGCGAAAGTTCAGTTCTGTTTTCATGTAAATGGCAATGCCCCCTCCGGTTTTATGCATCCGATCATTTTTCACGATCTGATACCCTGGTAGGTTGATAGATGCCATTGGCGTGTAGGCATCAGTCCAGGTTTCAGAGATTGCGACAATATCAAAATCATGCAGTAATGTAACACACTGTAGTTCATCAATTTTTGGTACAAGAGACCGCACATTACAATGAGCAACGCTAAAATTACCACTTGGCTGCTTTAGACACTCTAGATTTCTTCTTTCACTTTTGTTATGACTTACCATAAAAAATCTTCATTCCTTTTTGGGGCACACGCTTTACACTTTCTGAGGATCTTAATGTACGAGGTGTATTTATCTTTGAACTCTGACTTTTTTCTACATCACTACCACCATTAACACCATTGCATGCATTTGGCACTATATGATATATTTCCATGTAAGTTTCACGAACATCACCACTGCCTGCATCTGGCATTTCTTGAAACATTTCTCTATCACTATCACCACTGTTGCATGTCATTAGCACTGTGTTGTATTCCACGTTCACTGTAGAGGGGGTTTGTTTCCAAGGGAGAGGGATGGTAGAACAGTCTGTATAATCTTCATTAACTATATCCATGATCCTTTGACAGATGCGACTTTTTCCTCTTCTGTTAAAATGCAAGCCGTGCTGCGTGTGGAGTGCCCTGTCCATTGAGTTAAGATCCAAAAGTTTGATATTTTTGAAGGCTTTACATACTTTCTCTAATTTACGGTTTACTTTGGTAAATTCTGAATTTACACACGAGCTTTTCATTAAGTCATGGCGGTGGGGAATATTTGCAATGATTATGTTAGTGTGATTTAGACTTCGTAAAGTATTTAACAGATTCGGGATGATGGCATCTGCGTTGTTTCTTGAGACGTCATTTGTACCACTTATTATGACCACATTATCCTTTGCACCCAGCGTTTTTGCATCTTCAACTGCTGTTTTTGTGACCTCTTCAGTCCTTGCACTAGGTTTCACAATAGCACTGCAGCGCATGTTTGGTGTAAGTCCATGTATTTGTGGAGCTAGATTGCGCCCATGACTGTCTGCGCTTAACTTTTTTGGGGAGGATTAAAAAGTTTTCTAGGCCATAAAAATAGCGTCCAAGATTATTTTTATTTTGTGAAACAACTGTCACATTTGTGAAATCATAAAAATTGCTCCTCTGGCCCGAAGAGGTCAATAAAAGTACCATTGACTTGTAAATTTTAATAAACCTGAAAATTTTAGACGGCCAATGCCCCCCTTGCTTCCGCCATTCTCATTTGCGACAGCAGTCCTCTTCTATTGCCTTTACTTCAGTTACTTTTGCATTTGAGACTATTTCCTGAAGTTAAATATTTACGGAAAGAATTTATGACTATCGTAGCATTCGCACAGCAAGCCCATCTCCATAAAGGAATAAGTTTCTATCCTGCATCTCTTAAGATGCTTTCGAAGATACCATGCCTTGTTGGACTACTTGAAATTAAGCTATATATGTATTGCATTATTAAAAAAAAAAAAAAGATCAGACTGTTTAAACTATATGTGACTTTAAATTAATCTCTCAGGTTCAGATTCAAAACAACTACACATAATTTATTAATTTCCAAGTATGAGCCATTTATTCGCCAGGCACATTTAGCTACATAGCTCACAACTCACAGCTAACGTATAAAATATGAGTGAGTGTTAATTACAAGAAATTTCCTAGAAAACGGAGTGGAATAGTTCAATTATATACAAAGTAATACAAGCAACCAAGAAACAAGAAAAAACAATAGTTGGTGATGTTTTTGATGTCGATGTTTTTTCCGTCGATGTTTTTGCGGTCGATGTTTTTGCGGTCGATGTTTTTGCCGTCGATGTTTTTGGTGTCGATGTTTTTGACGTCGATGTTTTTTCCGTCGATGTTTTTGCCGTCGATGTTTCTACCATCGATGTTTTGTGCTGTCGATGTTTTGTACCGTCGATGTTTTGTCGGCGATGATTTGACGCTACACCTACAAGAAGTATACTAGGAGAGGGAAAAGGCTTCGCCCTGCATGCAAGGAAGCCGCCGAACAGCAAAAATATTAGAATAATTTTAGCATACCCGGTGGAGGAACATAGTGGTTCGAATTCTATGTACTTTAAACTGTAGGTCCGGTCCCCATTAGGATTTCTGTGCATAAAGTGGGCTTAAAAACAGTAATGTAATTTTAGCGTTTTAGAAGCAAGTTATGCTAAAATTCGACATTTACTGTTAAGCAACTTGCTCATATATATGCCACAATTACGTGTTGCGAGCGCACGTGTATCGAGCGCATGGTATTTGGAGCGGACACAGAAAAGAAGCCGTTCATCGAGCGCACGTGAAGGTAACATAACTGAGTCACCCAAGCATATTCAAGGTGCAGGTGGTGCAGGCGAGGAGAAGATTGACATTTGAAAAGTGGGTTCATTCTTGGAAAGTATTTGTAGTGAGAAAGTCGTGGTTATCGGTAACATGTTGGCCGTCAAACTGAGAACATTATCCACTGCCGGTGTGTGAAGGAACGACTTTCCGACGGCAAGAGCTTCCTTATGTTCGACATAACTCTGGATAATGGAAAGAAATGCATGATATTTGGAAGTGACAGTGGCAGAAAGTTATTACAATCCAGAGAATCTTTCTTCCTAGACGGCACATTCAAAAGCTGTTCTAACTAGATTCAACAGATTTATACAATACATGCTGATTGTGGAAGTTCAGAAAAAGAAACAAAAAATATCCAGCTGAAGGATAAGAAGAAATCGACGTACGTGCAACTTTTTGAAGCGTTAAAACGTTGGGGTTGGTCTCCGAAAACCATTAAATTGGACTTGGAGGTAGAGGTGATACAGGCGATCAGAGACGTGTTTCCACATACTTTCGTCTCTGGTTCTAATTATAATTTTTACCAGTGTCTGTGGAAGAAGATACAGCAACTAACCTTAGCAAAGGAGTACAAAGAAAACAGGGAGATTAGGAAAACATGTAGGATGCTGCTTTGACGTTGATACCGACAAAAAAGTCGACGCAGCCTGGCTCGGGATTATGGAGAGAGCGCCACAGGATCTGAAATTAACAAAATTCCTGGACTATTTTGTGGAGCAGTGGTTGAACAACGACAATATACCAATCAATTTATGGAATGTTTCCGGCCAACGACACTGGACAAATAATCCGGTTGAAGGATGGAACAAGTTCAACAGGATCGTTGGAGCACCGAAACCGAACGTTGCTCCAGAAAATGAAAGAAGAAGCGTAAGAGATAAGCTGGAGGATAATGGCTCAAGACTTGGGAATCCAAAGCAAGAAGAGGAGGCGCTATTACATTGAAACGGACAGACTCATACAAGCCATTCTAGAAAAATATTCTGAAACTGAAGACTTGCTTCACTGCCTGAGAGCTCTATCGAATGTGTCCACGTTTGGTTGAGAGCCATTAACATTATGTGACGAGGCTATTGCCGACTGAAAGCCATTAACCTTATGTGATGAGGCTATTGCCGATTGAAAACATTATTGTGAAAGGTTTTGACGAAGCTGAGTGCTGAATTAAAAAGTATTAATCCTAAAAAAATTGACGAAGCCGTTACTAATAGACAACAACCTTTAAACCAGCATTGTGTATTAAATTACACATTGCCAGTCCCAAGTCTGAAAAAGTGTGAGGGAAGGTTGAGATTTAAACATAATGGTAGAAAAATGTGTGTGCCCTCGTTGTATGGTCGTTTAAAGGTCATTCAGAAAGTGTGTGCTCGATGTACGAAATTTCCTTTTGCGTTCGATGTACATGCGTTAGTCGCACGACACCATTTGCCACTATTAACATCCTTTACAAATTGAAATACTTTGTTATTTTTTTTCGATACAAGACATAAAATAGATAAATCTAGCCTCCCTAAACTCAACGTAAATGATATGCATCTGCCCTTCTCCACTATTGTTAAGAATCTGGGTGTGATACTCAACCACCATCTCACCTGGACAGAGCACATTGACTCGGTATCTAGAAGAGCTTTCGGTGCATTGCATTCACTCTATCGGCTCAAAAACTTCCTCCCTGAACGCATAAAAATTAAACTCGTCCAGTCTCTTCTCTTTCCCATTGTTGACTATTGCGACATTGCTTTCTTGGATGTCAATCACGAGCAAGCTAAACGACTGCAGCAAATCAAATATGCCTGCATTCGTTTCGTTTTCGATCTAAAATATTCAGAGCATTTGGCATCGTACTTTGCGAGGGTCGAGTGGCTTAAATTAAGCGATAAACGTAATTTTCATAAGTTAATTTTACTGTACAGTATTCTCCAAATAAAAGACCCGCAATATCTCTACCTATAACTGATTTCAACATATTTCAGACTTTCACAGCCGCAACACAAGATCGCGCGAAAGGTCTCTGCTCTCCATTCCACTCCACGAATCCAACTTATGCAAATTCTTTTACTGTTACCTCAGGAGGCCTTTGGAACAAGTTGCCACCTGAAATTCACATCTCTTCCTCAATTGTGACGTTCAAAAAATTGTTAAAGTTCACATATTATATAATGAAAATTAAATGTTTGACTTCCCTAATAATGTGGCGGGTACAGAGAATTATAGAAGGACGTAAGGCACAGAAATGATTTAATGTAATAGTTAACATGAATTATCGTCAAAGTATACCGTTTTGGACTGTGTTTAAGTAGAGGAGTATGAACGAAGGTTGAAATATGGGTTTTTGAGTTATCAGCGCTCCGGGGTGCTGCAGCCTGGTGGAGGCTATGAGAATAGGCTATCTACAAGGACAAAGGTTGCGGCGCTATTTCGCAAGTGAAAGTGGTAGTTCTTTTCGGCCTTGGACGCTGTTATAGATTTGCAACCTCGGAAAACTTTTTGCATGTATGTTTTAACTCAACGTTTTCTGAATTCTCATCTGCTTTGTATATGTTATGATATTAGGGTGCATAAAACAGATGTGGGCTTTTATAAAACCATGATTTGTTTGTGAAATATGTACCACAGAGTGGGAAAATAAATTGAAGAAGAAAATGGTGTGATGGTCTAAATATGGGCTATGCCATAATGTCTAAATATGGGCTATCATCACATATTTAGAACACATATTAGTAATACTTAAACAAAGAACTAATAAATGTTTATTTTTATTTTAGAATGTGAAGCACAAAGCCATGCTATGAAAGGAAGGGAAAACGAAAAATATGGAATCAAGATGATATGGCGAGTGCCATAGCAGACGTAAGATCGACAAAATGAGTTGTGATAAAGCAGCCGTTGATCACAAAGTTCCTCGTTCTACATTGCAAAGACTTAGCAAGAATAATTCATTGACGCCAGCTGAAGCATCAAAAATAAAGTTAGGAAGAAAGACAATCTTAGGGGAAGAACTGGAGAAATTGCTTGTGTCATATTTGCTTTAAAGGGAACAAAGGTTTTTTGGTTTTACAATTGGCGATCTGGGGCCTAAGTCTTGAACTGTCAACACGTTAAGGTCTAACGAGTTCGTGACGTTTTTGTCAAGAAAGGCTAACGAATGCCATTTAGTGTAGTCTCCACTCTTCGTTAACGAATACGGTTACGGACGCGCTAACAGAAAACGAGTGGAACCTACTCACAAGCCAGGGTGCTTAATCCCGACTCTCAATACGTGAGCACGGAAACGACCATTTCGTTATCACCCCAACTCGTGATCGGAGAGAAAATCGTAGTCCTGACTGGTCGTTAACGAGTGCCGACTTCGATGGCTTACGAGTTCTCGCTAACGACTGATGGCCGAGTGCACCAACGCCGATTCTTTCGAAGTTCAGATGAGCGGGATCAATTTTGATCCACTCTAAATGAACGTGGTTTAAAGATTTGCATTGCACCAACGAAAAACGACGTTCAAGAGATTCCGTTCAAATGATCCGAGATTAATTTGTAAGGCTATACCTGATTGGTTGGCTAAAACAAATGACAATCAAGAACCCCACCGAATAGTGTGATGTGTTAAAGTATCAACGTGTAGGAGAAGAAAGTAATTCGGGACAAACGTATCTGAATTTGAGAAATGTACTGATCAACCTTGTCGACGAATACAAGGATGTAGTAGGGTGTAAAGAAATAATAATGTTAAAAAAGAACTGACGGCAAAGAATAAGGAGAAAGCATGGAACCTTCTTCTACGGGACTTCAATGCCTAACGAAATGCATTCGTGAGAGAACAGCGTACGCTGAAACTCGCCCGCTCAATAAAGATATTTTATTATTATTATTACTGTATTGTGGTAAGTATTTGAATTTTTCATTTCTTAATTCTTATATATTTATATTGTCATGTGTAGCAACAGCATGTAGCAATATCGTAACATTGCTCTGTTCTAATTTACCTTGCACTTGCACATGTTTTGTGTTCTGGGATAGAAAGTACAGTATTTAGAAACACTTCGACTTTGCACCACAGAACCACAAATTATTATTATTATTTTGGCAGTTTTTAGTTTACTTTACACAACTCTCGAATTATCAGCATTGTACATCCAACATCTCTAGCGTTTGCACGCCCTCGATATCACTTTCGTTTATATTCAAAAACAACTGCCTGCAGTCGAAGCGTCAGTATCGTGAACCGGGATCGGCCACCAAAACGGTGGCGAATGGCCGTTCAGAAGATAAACTCGTTTTGATGTTCCTAGATCGCGATCAAGTGTTGAACCGTCTTCGTGCAATGGAATTTTCCAGTGATCCTTTCCCGATCCGAGTTTAAAATTTGATCTTCGTTCGTGCACACGGCCATGAGAATATAGTCTCTGATGCACTCAAAACAAGTTTGTCGTAGAGGCTACACCCAAAGAACCAATCAGATGGCGAGAATTAAAATCGAGAGTCGTGAAGAATCGATCGATCTTCATAAAAATCGATTGTGGTTTGTTTACTGTGGGCCCGTTCCGAAAGTCGCACGAGTTGAACGCGTTAAACGAGTTATGGTAACTGGCCGTTCCATAAGTGCTTCCGTGCGTTTCGTGAGTTTCATTATGCTGTCCCAAAAGTCGCATTCCGTGCGTTTCGTGCAAGAACGAGATTCACCAAACGCACGGGCCAGGATGCTGGTTTGTTCCGTGAAAATCGTCTGCTCCTTGCAGACAAAGCGCGTGCTGGTGAATTCAAACTGCACTAGTTCGGAAAATGTATTATAATTTTAACAGATAGCGATATGAAGCAACATGCACAAGATAAGTATGGTTTGACCGTTCTTAGAATGTGATTAAAATGAGTAACAGTGGCCATAATAGAGTTTATTTTTGCCATAAGGACATTCCTTCCGCTGACGCCATGCGGAAACTTTCTCTAAACAAATCGCTGCGCCTGCGCTTTCGCCTAGAGTGTCCCATAAGTCCGTAAAATAACTGGTTTCGCCAGATTCACGAGCCCAGTTATTTTCGTTGAATGCGTTCGTTTCGTTAAGACTTTCGGAACGCACCCTGTCTTATGAAGTTGCCCAAATGTCGAAATTGATCTTAAATGTAAAACTGCACGGAAAAATAAATAGTGAGTTTATTCGAATAGATAATATTCATGTATGTGAGCGGCACTCCATGAGGATTTTTCGGAAGAAAAAATAAAACAAATCTATGCACTTACCAAATTAGCTAATAACGTCAAGACTTTAAAAAGAAAAAAAAAGTTGTACAATGTTATGAATGTACAGCCCAATATTTTTAAACATGTAATAGTAGTTTTCTTAACTGCATAGAAGACAGGGAGAGGGAGGGTTGTTTCTTTCAAATGTATTATGAGAAGAGGTGTTTCAAATATGTGGTAACTTCTCGGTCCAAGTTCCGATCGTTTAATTCAAAATTAATGGTGCAATTGTATTTTTTACACGGCTCGATTTTTTATCTGTATTAACACATCGTTACCACACATTCTTTATAGTTTTAGTGATTTCTTGCTGCATCTCGTGTGAAGAACGATTTTTCCCTTCCACACATACCTACATGATTGTTGGGGAGTATATATACGTATATTGCAACATATTGAAGGTTAGGTTTTTCTTGGTAAATAATATTTTACAAAATTTTAAGGGCAAAAATACACACATATTCCTAAAATGAATGTTTTGCTTGTCTTTGATACAAATAGCTGATTGGTATCTTACGTTTTAGGTTAAGCAGGTTAGATTTAAGGCTCTTAGAATTAATAAAATATTCCTAAATACTTTCGTTGTAAGGTTGGGTTAGTCAGGTTTAGGGTTCTTAGCATTATAACAATATCTAAGTGAACAAAACATCCAGTCTCAAGCACAAAACTCCCTTCGTACCTTGATGAAAATCTGCTAAAACTCCATGTCTTACATAACCGGAAACCAAGAATGATTATTTGCTGCAAATCACACCTACTCGTGTAAGCTCCTTTAAAAATCGAAGTATCTCGGGTAAATAATACTTTGTGTAGAATTTAACAGTGCTAATTCATTTCTCCAAGCTTCAAACTTACCTTCACACATTGTTTCCAGTATCCCAAACTACTTTCTAATACATCTATAAAATTTGCAAAAATGAAAAAGAAAGAAAAAAGAAAAGAATATCATTCAACATTCGGAACCGTTGCCAACTTCTCTATTAATGGCAGAATATTGATTTTCGGTAGGTAATTGTGGGAGTTTGTGAATGAGGGCTGATTTTCTATGAGCATTGTAGGAATATGTATGCATTTTATCCTAAATTTTCCAAATTTTATTTACAAAACAAAAAATATTGAAAAATCGAACGAACACATCGAACATTGGGAAATACAGGAGTTACCCATTTATGACAACATTAAAGTGCAAAAGCAACCTTTTGAAGTAATTCTTTTATGGCACATTCCTGGTAAATCCAGGTTCCTCCCCTCACTAATTCATAATTTATTGAATGGAGATGGAAGTATACAGAATTTCTTTGCATTACCAATACAAGTGTGATTTTCCTCAGTGAAATGTACAGAAAACATACCTAAAAAATGACAAAAATATGCTGTCATACAATGAATTTGCTAAAAAATATGCCTTGGGGTTTTTTATGCATTTACATGACAAATGACAGCATCATCATAGCGTTCACAGAAGATAGGAAATTTAATTTGGTGTGGAGAAATAAGCTGGGATAAAAACATGACAAAAATCTGAGGCCTGTAAGGGGAAAAAAACCTGAACATATACTTACTGATTTCATAAAGGTGCTTTGTCAAAAATGAAAATTGTTACTTCTGGAAGTTTATGACAGCCACACAATCTTCATTGTGTACCTCAACCTATCTACTTACCATTCAAGTTAACATTTCTGGAGGTGTGAATATCCTTAGCTAGTTATATGCAATAGCTTATGGCAAGTTGTGAATATGCTTAACTAGATGGCACCTCCATTGCAGGAAGAACACAGTAATTGCATGACAAATAGTATGCTGTAACTTATTAATGCCTAACAGAACCAAGAAGTTACAGAACTGGAATTGTAAATTTACACAGAGATCCAAGTTCTGGAAATTATGGGAGTGCAATACAGAGTTTTTTTTTTTTTTTTTGGAGACACTGTGAGCATTGGCACATAATACCAAAGACATGTTTTTCCATTTCATAAATTTTCAGTCAATTATAATGTCTCTAACATGTAAATTTTGCATTCCTAGATGCTATTTAATGATTGGTACAACAACTATAATTTCTCAAAACTATTTATTCAGTGAAGTGTAATTTTCAGTCGTTACAGTACCGAGACAGTGATGTGAAAAGTTTTATGAATTATAATGGCAATCTTAGTGTAGGATTTCCCTTGCTCTTTGAGTGGATTGGAGTTTAAAGTCCACTTTTGTGCACAGATAGGCTAATTGGGACTGGACCTACAGTTTAAAGTAGGATCCAAACCTCTATGCCTCACCGGTTCTCAAACTTGGAACCCCTTGATTGCAAAGCAAATATGTTACAACTATGCCATCGGGGAAGAACCCCTACCATTTGAAGTAGATGATGTAACAAAAATTATTGTGGATGCCGTATGCAAATGGAAATATAACATCAAAAGGTAAAAAAAATAATAATAAAAAGTCTCTCAAGAGATTGAAAATGAAATCTGGAGTCCCCTTGATGTTGAGGTAATTAAGATTTGACTAATCTATTAATGGGGAGACTGTTCAAAGTAGTCCTCCCATTAATGACTATTGCAATATTGTTGTACGAGAACCAGATGGACCTAACTTAAATTTATGTAATTTTCACGAGTGATTATGTCTGAATATAAAAAAGTCAGTAATTTGAAGATACTTAAATCCTCTTTACCACTAATGAGAAGAGCTGGACATGGGTGAATCTGACTCCAAACACGGCTTTTTTAGAGTTACGTTCCTCTGGTTCTCACACGGCAACATATGACATGAGGTCGTCTTTATGCACAAAGAAGCTACAGTTTAAAGTTGTATCTGAACCATTAAGTGCCTCTGCTGAGTATTGAACATGGAATCCCTTGGTTACAAGATGGCAACATGCAACATTTCCAATACACCAATGAAGAGGCTTGAACTCTCAGTGAGCAAATGAGTAAAGTAAACCAATCTCAGATAGAACAGCACTGAAAAATATATTTGCAATGAAACTTTTCTAAATCAAGTGGGAGGTGATTGTGTACATTATGAAACATGTATTCATGAAATCAGATACACACTGATGCAGACCTTTTGTACACAGAAAAGGCATAGTTAAAAAAAAAAACTGACTACATGGGAACTTTGCATGTAATATCAGCTTTTTAAAACTTTAGGAAAACCCTTTTGTGTGTTCTGTTACAGCTCTTGCAATAACAATCTTCTACAACAACACACTACTTTATGGCAAAAGTAACTAAGGCAATGAAGTACATTGATATTTCATAACGACAAACAAGGCTTAAAAACTGTTGCAAAGGGGAAGCTTTAAACAGAATAAAATAAACCTTTTCATGTTTCATCTTGCATATGAAAATATAAATCTCCTTTCTTTAAAGAAATATATTTTAAGGTAAAAGCCATCCAAGCCATATGAAATGGCTGATGTGCATTTTACTGAAAAGTTATCTGAAAATTCTGGCTCAAGCAGATATTTAGTTTTCTGTTGGTTGAGTCCCAATCTTCAAAAAAACCTTCCAGCAGGTAGTAAAAATAAATAAGTGAACCATTTAAAGTAGTCAATAATTAAATGAAAGAAGTGAGGAATTGGCACTGCTAACAATATTGAAATAAAGTTCTGGTGTACCGTTACAATGTTATATTTCAAAAAGAATGTCACAGAAAACCTATTTCACACAAACTTAATAACATTAAAACACATCTGAAGATTTACACACACACACATGCAGAGTTGACAGTGGATGGGAAAACTGAATTTTCTTCCATCCCTCCATCTTTGATTTTTGTTGCCATAGGAGGGCGATAGTGAAGCACCATGTTCTTTAAAAGACACCTCCATTTTTGTTTTAGGATGCCAATGGTCCATTACATTAGACAGCTATGCACCTCAGGAGTGTTTTCACCAGCACCATCTATTGGTGTCATGACCCATGGTCCTCTGGATACCCACTGTTACCTGCAAAGATAAAGAAAGGCCTGTCCTGAGTTTCCACTGTAGATAATAAATATCCCAATAACAATTGAAAGTAACTTCACTTAAAAGATTTTAAAGGATCAGCAGGAATTCAGCACTTCTATAATCTATTCCTTTACTTCAAAACATCTAAAGTGCACATATCCGGTGATGGTTCCCCCAGTCTCTTATGAAGAAACTGTATGTTAAATTTGGCAATCCTCTAAAGTGCCACATTTATAGAAATTTCGAGTTCTTTTGTCCAAATCGCAATGTCAGTGTTTGACTTCTAAAAATACGCAAGTGTTCCACAAAAGCTCTATTTCCATAGCAAATGGAATGTTGAACAAATGAACATGTAATAGCCCCATCTAGTTGCTGCACTTTTTTACACTCTGTGCAGTGCAGGTGTATCCAGTGTCAAGAGTAGTGCAAGGAAATCACGTTCAACCAACTAGACGGGGTAGTTGTATGCTTGTTATATTGTGGATGTGGAAGAAATGTTCCTTTATGACTATGGTACGAACCGACTGAGGGCCCCTTTGCTTTACCTCCCCTGCCCACCTTCACACAGCAGACCCCTTGTGACAGCCACTGGACAGAAGCATTCAAAACATCGTCTCTCACAAACATCAGGGTTTATCCGAAACTGATATCAATTCTGCCAGTCACACCAGAAGGGTTTCTAATTTAGCTGTACTTTTTTGCTAGTAGTTTGTGTTAGACATAAATATACAGGTTGTCGCCATACACATAGGCGGATCTAGAACTTGTTTCTGAAATGATGTCCTCCTGCATCCACATATTTATAGGAAATTTTCACTAACACGTATCAGTTCCTGTTTCGAAATTGCTTCAATTTATTTCTTCATAATTTCTTTCAATACTTCTGATATATGGCTTCCGGTATAAAAACTTGGTAACTTGCCACGATGACGTTAGAAATATGTCTGTTTCTTGTGCAAGGCTATCTGGATACTGAAGCACGGACGTGTCCAATGTCAAGGTCAGCGTACAGTTGTGTGTTTAAATGCCGGCAGATGTGCTCTTACTTTACGACGCGCTAGCCGCCGCCTAACGGCCACCTCGGCCGTGAAAGACAGTATATCCTTATCACTAAAAATTCCGAGAGAGAGAAATACAACGTTATGAAATCAAGGAGTTAACAAAATATGAATTAGAAATATTAAAATTGAGCTCCACACTCAGGTAGTCTGGTAATAATAAGACTGCTGCCTTGTAACCAAGTGTACCCATGTTCGATCCCTCGTGGGGGTACATTTCATGAAGTGGCTCGAATTCCACTATAAAATACTGCAATTTGTTCAAAAGTCAGCACGCTTGGGCAATTTAATGCTCTTCGGAGTCTTAGGAGTATGCCTACATTCCCCAAGCGTGCTCATTTTTGCACCGAATTGCAGTATTTAGTTGGTTGGATTTATATTAACTTCATTTCTGAGGTTACAAAATAATTTGTGCATTTCGATTCCAGCATGTGAAAGCAGAAGAGCTACATGTGAAGAGAATATTAAAATTATGATTTATTAATTTCTAAATTAAAGGAAAGCTTTACTAAGGACAGTAAGTGATGTGTTAATTGGATTTGGCGTTTCAATTCAGAAAGTTCCGAATTTATAAACTACGGAAAGCTACAATCTTCCGCCTCACACTACTGTTGTGATATGGAAGGGAATTAGCAATAAGAACCCTTCAGCAACTGCTTGCAATGGTTGAAACGTTCAAAAGTGCCTTTAACGAACTATATAAGCTTTGTGTTATTCATTAACAGTTAAATGCAGTGGAGGCGATTGGGTTACAAAACTTTGGGGGGGGGGGAAGAACAATTTACTTTCTCTTCGTACATATGGTTTAGCATAATGCGGGGGCAAAAGCGGCAAAAAGTGTGGGGGGGCATCTGCACCCCCATGCCAACCTAATCGCCGCCACTGCACTAATCGAGAATCAAAAAGTTGTTCCATCCCATAAAAAAAATATCCAGGACTATTTTGTTAAATAACTGTTATAATAATAATAATAATATATCTTTATTGAGCGGGCGAGGTTCAGCGTACGCTGTTCTCCCACCTAACCCTTGTCAGAATACAGTCTACAGTTACAAAAGGTATATATGTCCAATAAGAAAAAAAGAAACAAAACCAAAAATAATAATAGTAAATAAGAAAGATGAAAGAAAAACGTATGGACAATTTGAAATCAGATAAGAACTGTAAAGATACAATTAATGAGTATATGTATACACATAAAACTAAATTCTAAATACAATTTTAAGTATATATATATAGGCACACACACATGTACACGTAAATGCATATTTGTTAATATTTGATGGTGCAAAAATAGAAATATTTGACATGAAGTAATACCAAATTCTTACATTGACATTAATACATTGTGGGATGTATTTTTATTTGTGTGTGCTTCTAGATTCAAACTGTTTACATAGTAGATAGTCCTTTGATGTGGATTTAAGAGCATGCAATGTTGATTGGTTAGTTATTGTTATGGGTAATTTATTCCAGGTTGAAACTGCATTTACCGAGAATGATGATTTGAAGATGATTTGAAGGAGGCGGTACTGTAATGACATGTAAAAAGTTTGTTATGCCCTCGCGTGAAGTGTGAGTGTATTTGAGTGCCTATTTTAAGTTTTCTAAATAGATAATCTGGTTTACTTACTTTCAAAATTTTGTTCATGAAGGTGATATAGTGCAGATGCCTTCTTCTGTCCATTGTTAATATTTTCTTTGTGTTCAAATGAGGCAGGATATGTTCATATTTTCTTATGTTCAATGCAAATCGTATACAAGAATTTTGCATCACCTGAATTTTCCTTTTATCTCTGACTGAGACCCCAGGACCATAAACTACATCACAGTAATCAAAGAGTGACCACAATAAGAGCTTAACGAGCTTCAGTTTAACTTTTTCTGTTAGATAATTTTGAGACCTATATAAATTTATGAGAATGTAGAATGATTTTCTACACAGTCCATTGATGTGTTCTGTCCAAGTAAGAGAACTATCAATCACCAAACCCAGGTTTTTAGATGTTGTTTTATGCGGTATGCACGTCCCACGTATCTTTAAGACTATGTCATTATACTTGTCGTTCGTAATTGTTTGTCTGTTCCCCAGTAACATATATGTGGATTTTTTGGGATTTAAAATCAGTGCATTGGAATCACACCAGGTGGAAATTTTTTTTAATTCATCGTTGAGGACCATAACATCACATCTAACTGTAATTGGCGTGGTAGGTAGGTATATCTGTGTGTCATCAGCATAGAAATGATATGTACATGTTTGTATTACTCTCGATAAGTCTGCTGTGTATAAAGTAAACATGGCCCCAATATTGATCCCTGAGGCACCCCAGTTTTTATTGGCACAGATTTTGAAAATGATAGTGGAGTGCCAGGCATTTGTACTTTCTGGTGTCTGTCTGTAAGATACGAGTTGAACCACTTGATTGCTAATGGGCTGAAGTTATAATATCTGAGTTTAGCTAAAAGTAGATCATGCCGTACACTATCGAAGGCTTTGCTGAGGTCTAAGAGGACTAGTATGACTGCACTCCGTTCATCCATGAAATGAAGGAAGTCATCTACTACTTTTCTGAGTGCAGTGGCAGTACTATGTTTACTGCGAAAACCTGACTGTAATTCTGGTATTATATTGTTCGCATCAACAAATTTGGTGAGTTGCTGACACACTACTTTTTCAATAATTTTGGAGACAACAGGCAGCAAGCTTATTGGTCTAATATCATCAAGACTTTGAATATTCTTCTTCTTTGCTAGTGGGATTACGTGAGCTTCCTTCCATATGGAGGGAAATTCTCCAGTGCAGATAGAGAAATTGATGATTTGTGTGAGTGCAGGCAGTACAAAGGGAAGCGATAACTTTAACATTTTAACTGTGATTTTATCAGCTCCAGCTGCATTTGAGTGTATACTATGTATTGCCTTATATATGTCAAGTTCTGTTATTGTTTTAATTGTGAAACATAAATCTGTGGTATTCTCATTCTTGTTTGTCATGAAGTAATTGTACTGTTTTTGGATAAGAGTTTCAGAAAAATTGAAGTTCTGTGTAACGCTAACAAAATGGTTGTTTATAACATCTGCATCCCTAAGATTAGATGGAAGGGCATCAATATTATTTGTAGTTTTATCAACAATACCTAAATCTTTTAATTTTTGCCAGGTACCCCGTGTGTTCATATTTCTGCTGTTTATATGGGATGTGAAATATGCTTTGTTTTCCTGCCTTGTAATTGACGTTGTGAAGTTACGGAGATCCTTGTATTGTAGCCAGTCGTGTGGGTTATTTGTTCTTTTAAATTTACGTAAGGCATTATCCCTGAGTTTCATTACTAGTTTTACATTATCTGTGATCCATGGAGTATATTTTTTACCTACCCTTGCCGTTTTAGTAGGTGCATGAATTTCAAAGATGCTGATGATTTTTGAATTAAAATAGTTTATTTTGTCTTTAATATCATGGATAGGTTTCAGCAATTCCCAATCTACGGCTTTCATATCATTTTCAAATTTATCACTATCAAAATGAGAAAAGTCACGATATGTAACGTATTTCATCTGCTTTATGGGCTTCTCACAAACCAACGATACATATGTGAGACAGTGGTCAGAGGTAACTATAGGGTTTTCAACATTCGACCCGTGAACAAGCTCAGTATTATCTATTGCTATGAAGTCTAAGAGTGTCCTACTATTTGCTGTGATTCGAGTGGGTTTGTCGATTATTTGAGTCAGGCCAAATGTGTTAAAAATTGCTTTTAAATACATAGTGTCCGATTCGTGTTTTAAGAAGTCACAGTTTGCGTCACCCAGCAGCAAGAGGGTGTCTACACAAGGGTATAGCTCAGAGAGTAGATTTTCTACAATGGAGAGCTTTGTGTACGCTATGTTTGGTGCTCTATATATAATACACACACCTATTCTCTTACTATTATTATTTATAATAATACTGATATATTCAACATCACTGCCATTGTCCAAGTCACTATAACCTACAATGCGAAAGTTCAGTTCTGTTTTCATGTAAATGGCAATGCCCCCTCCGGTTTTATGCATCCGATCATTTTTCACGATCTGATACCCTGGTAGGTTGATAGATGCCATTGGCGTGTAGGCATCAGTCCAGGTTTCAGAGATTGCGACAATATCAAAATCATGCAGTAATGTAACACACTGTAGTTCATCAATTTTTGGTACAAGAGACCGCACATTACAATGAGCAACGCTAAAATTACCACTTGGCTGCTTTAGACACTCTAGATTTCTTCTTTCACTTTTGTTATGACTTACCATAAAAAATCTTCATTCCTTTTTGGGGCACACGCTTTACACTTTCTGAGGATCTTAATGTACGAGGTGTATTTATCTTTGAACTCTGATTTTTTTCTACATCACTACCACCATTAACACCATTGCATGCATTTGGCACTATATGATATATTTCCATGTAAGTATCACGAACATCACCACTGCCTGCATCTGGCATTTCTTGAAACATTTCTCTATCACTATCACCACTGTTGCATGTCATTAGCACTGTGTTGTATTCCACGTTCACTGTAGAGGGGGTTTGTTTCCAAGGGAGAGGGATGGTAGAACAGTCTGTATAATCTTCATTAACTATATCCATGATCCTTTGACAGATGCGACTTTTTCCTCTTCTGTTAAAATGCAAGCCGTGCTGCGTGTGGAGTGCCCTGTCCATTGAGTTAAGATCCAAAAGTTTGATATTTTTGAAGGCTTTACATACTTTCTCTAATTTACGGTTTACTTTGGTAAATTCTGAATTTACACACGAGCTTTTCATTAAGTCATGGCGGTGGGGAATATTTGCAATGATTATGTTAGTGTGATTTAGACTTCGTAAAGTATTTAACAGATTCGGGATGATGGCATCTGCGTTGTTTCTTGAGACGTCATTTGTACCACTTATTATGACCACATTATCCTTTGCACCCAGCGTTTTTGCATCTTCAACTGCTGTTTTTGTGACCTCTTCAGTCCTTGCACTAGGTTTCACAATAGCACTGCAGCGCATGTTTGGTGTAAGTCCATGTATTTGTGGAGCTAGATTGCGCCCATGACTGTCTGCGCTTAACTTTTTTGGGGAGGATTAAAAAGTTTTCTAGGCCATAAAAATAGCGTCCAAGATTATTTTTATTTTGTGAAACAACTGTCACATTTGTGAAATCATAAAAATTGCTCCTCTGGCCCGAAGAGGTCAATAAAAGTACCATTGACTTGTAAATTTTAATAAACCTGAAAATTTTAGACGGCCAATGCCCCCCTTGCTTCCGCCATTCTCATTTGCGACAGCAGTCCTCTTCTATTGCCTTTACTTCAGTTACTTTTGCATTTGAGACTATTTCCTGAAGTTAAATATTTACGGAAAGAATTTATGACTATCGTAGCATTCGCACAGCAAGCCCATCTCCATAAAGGAATAAGTTTCTATCCTGCATCTCTTAAGATGCTTTCGAAGATACCATGCCTTGTTGGACTACTTGAAATTAAGCTATATATGTATTGCATTATTAAAAAAAAAAAAAAGATCAGACTGTTTAAACTATATGTGACTTTAAATTAATCTCTCAGGTTCAGATTCAAAACAACTACACATAATTTATTAATTTCCAAGTATGAGCCATTTATTCGCCAGGCACATTTAGCTACATAGCTCACAACTCACAGCTAATGTATAAAATATGAGTGAGTGTTAATTACAAGAAATTTCCTAGAAAACGGAGTGGAATAGTTCAATTATATACAAAGTAATACAAGCAACCAAGAAACAAGAAAAAACAATAGTTGGTGATGTTTTTGATGTCGATGTTTTTTCCGTCGATGTTCTTGCCGTCGATGTTTTTGCGGTCGATGTTTTTGCGGTCGATGTTTTTGCCGTCGATGTTTTTGGTGTCGATGTTTTTGACGTCGATGTTTTTTCCGTCGATGTTTTTGCCGTCGATGTTTCTACCATCGATGTTTTGTTGGCGATGTTTTGTCGGCGATGATTTGATGCTACACCTACAAGAAGTATACTAGGAGAGGCAAAAGGCTTCGCCCTACATGCAAGGAAGCCGCCGAACAGCAAAAATATTAGAATAATTTTAGCATGCCCGGTGGAGGAACATAGTGGTTCGAATTCTATGTACTTTAAACTGTAGGTCCGGTCCCCATTAGGATTTCTGTGCATAAAGTGGGCTTAAAAACTGTAATGTAATTTTAGCGTTTTAGAAGCAAGTTATGCTAAAATTCGACATTTACTGTTAAGCAACTTGCTCATATATTTGCCACAATTACGTGTTGCGAGCGCACGTGTATCGAGCGCATGGTATTTGGAGCGGACACAGAAAAGAAGCCGTTCGAGCGCACGTGAAGGTAACATAACTGAGTCACCCAAGCATATTCAAGGTGCAGGTGGTGCAGGCGAGGAGAAGATTGACATTTGAAAAGTGGGTTCATTCTTGGAAAGTATTTGTAGTGAGAAAGTCGTGGTTATCGGTAACATGTTGGCCGTCAAACTGAGAACATTATCCACTGCCGGTGTGTGAAGGAACGACTTTCCGACGGCAAGAGCTTCCTTATGTTCGACATAACTCTGGATAATGGAAAGAAATGCATGATATTTGGAAGTGACAGTGGCAGAAAGTTATTACAATCCAGAGAATCTTTCTTCCTAGACGGCACATTCAAAAGCTGTTCTAACTAGATTCAACAGATTTATACAATACATGCTGATTGTGGAAGTTCAGAAAAAGAAACAAAAAATATCCAGCTGAAGGATAAGAAGAAATCGACGTACGTGCAACTTTTTGAAGCGTTAAAACGTTGGGGTTGGTCTCCGAAAACCATTAAATTGGACTTGGAGGTAGAGGTGATACAGGCGATCAGAGACGTGTTTCCACATACTTTCGTCTCTGGTTCTAATTATAATTTTTACCAGTGTCTGTGGAAGAAGATACAGCAACTAACCTTAGCAAAGGAGTACAAAGAAAACAGGGAGATTAGGAAAACATGTAGGATGCTGCTTTGACGTTGATACCGACAAAAAAGTCGACGCAGCCTGGCTCGGGATTATGGAGAGAGCGCCACAGGATCTGAAATTAACAAAATTCCTGGACTATTTTGTGGAGCAGTGGTTGAACAACGACAATATACCAATCAATTTATGGAATGTTTCCGGCCAACGACACTGGACAAATAATCCGGTTGAAGGATGGAACAAGTTCAACAGGATCGTTGGAGCACCGAATCCGAACGTTGCTCCAGAAAATGAAAGAAGAAGCGTAAGAGATAAGCTGGAGGATAATGGCTCAAGACTTGGGAATCCAAAGCAAGCAGAGGATGCGCTATTACATTGAAATGGACAGACTCATACAAGCCATTCTAGAAAAATATTCTGAAACTGAAGACTTGCTTCACTGCCTGAGAGCTCTATCGAATGTGTCCACGTTTGGTTGAGAGCCATTAACATTATGTGACGAGGCTATTGCCGACTGAAAGCCATTAACCTTATGTGATGAGGCTATTGCCGATTGAAAACATTATTGTGAAAGGTTTTGACGAAGCTGAGTGCTGAATTAAAAAGTATTAATCCTAAAAAAATTGACGAAGCCGTTGCTAATAGACAACAACCTTTAAACCAGCATTGTGTATTAAATTACACATTGCCAGTCCCAAGTCTGAAAAAGTGTGAGGGAAGGTTGAGATTTAAACATAATGGTAGAAAAATGTGTGTGCCCTCGTTGTATGGTCGTTTAAAGGTCATTCAGAAAGTGTGTGCTCGATGTACGAAATTTCCTTTTGCGTTCGATGTACATGCGTTAGTCGCACGACACCATTTGCCACTATTAACATCCTTTACAAATTGAAATACTTTGTTATTTTTTTTCGATACAAGACATAAAATAGATAAATCTAGCCTCCCTAAACTCAACGTAAATGATATGCATCTGCCCTTCTCCACTATTGTTAAGAATCTGGGTGTGATACTCAACCACCATCTCACCTGGACAGAGCACATTGACTCGGTATCTAGAAGAGCTTTCGGTGCATTGCATTCACTCTATCGGCTCAAAAACTTCCTCCCTGAATGCATAAAAATTAAACTCGTCCAGTCTCTTCTCTTTCCCATTGTTGACTATTGCGACATTGCTTTCTTGGATGTCAATCACGAGCAAGCTAAACGACTGCAGCAAATCAAATATGCCTGCATTCGTTTCGTTTTCGATCTAAAATATTCAGAGCATTTGACATCGTACTTTGCGAGGGTCGAGTGGCTTAAATTAAGCGATAAACGTAATTTTCATAAGTTAATTTTACTGTACAAAATTCTCCAAATAAAAGACCCGCAATATCTCTACCTATAACTGATTTCAACATATTTCAGACTTTCACAGCCGCAACACAAGATCGCGCGAAAGGTCTCTGCTCTCCATTCCACTCCACGAATCCAACTTTTATGCAAATTCTTTTACTGTTACCTCAGGAGGCCTTTGGAACAAGTTGCCACCTGAAATTCACATCTCTTCCTCAATTGTGACGTTCAAAAAATTGTTAAAGTTCACATATTATATAATGAAAATTAAATGTTTGACTTCCCTAATAATGTGGCGGGTACAGAGAATTATAGAAGGACGTAAGGCACAGAAATGATTTAATGTAATAGTTAACATGAATTATCGTCAAAGTATACCGTTTTGGACTGTGTTTAAGTAGAGGAGTATGAACGAAGGTTGAAATATGGGTTTTTGAGTTATCAGCGCTCCGGGGTGCTGCAGCATGGTGGAGGTTATGAGAATAGGCTATCTACAAGGACAAAGGTTGCGGCGCTATTTCGCAAGTGAAAGTGGTAGTTCTTTTCGGCCTTGGACGCTGTTATAGATTTGCAACCTCGGAAAACTTTTTGCATGTATGTTTTAACTCAACGTTTTCTGAATTCTCATCTGCTTTGTATATGTTATGATATTAGGGTGCATAAAACAGATGTGGGCTTTTATAAAACCATGATTTGTTTGTGAAATATGTACCACAGAGTGGGAAAATAAATTGAAGAAGAAAATGGTGTGATGGTCTAAATATGGGCTATGCCATAAGGTCTAAATATGGGCTATCATCACATATTTAGAACACATATTAGTAATACTTAAACAAAGAACTAATAAATGTTTATTTTTATTTTAGAATGTGAAGCACAAAGCCATGCTATGAAAGGAAGGGAAAACGAAAGATATGGAATCAAGATGATATGGCGAGTGCCATAGCAGACGTAAGATCGACAAAATGAGTTGTGATAAAGCAGCCGTTGATCACAAAGTTCCTCGTTCTACATTGCAAAGACTTAGCAAGAATAATTCATTGACGCCAGCTGAAGCATCAAAAATAAAGTTAGGAAGAAAGACAATCTTAGGGGAAGAACTGGAGAAATTGCTTGTGTCATATTTGCTTTAAAGGGAACAAAGGTTTTTTGGTTTTACAATTGGCGATCTGGGGCCTAAGTCTTGAACTGTCAACACGTTAAGGTCTAACGAGTTCGTGACGTTTTTGTCAAGAAAGGCTAACGAATGCCATTTAGTGTAGTCTCCACTCTTCGTTAACGAATACGGTTACGGACGCGCTAACAGAAAACGAGTGGAATCTACTCACAAGCCAGGGTGCTTAATCCCGACTCTCAATACGTGAGCACGGAAACGACCATTTCGTTATCACCCCACCTCGTGATCGGAGAGAAAATCATAGTCCTGACTGGTCGTTAACGAGTGCCGACTTCGATGGCTTACGAGTTCTCGCTAACGACTGAGAATATAGTCTCTGATGCACTCAAAACAAGTTTGTCGTAGAGGCTACACCCAAAGAACCAATCAGATGGCGAGAATTAAAATCGAGAGTCGTGAAGAATCGATCGATCTTCATAAAAATCGATTGTGGTTTGTTTACTGTCTTATGAAGTTGCCCAAATGTCGAAATTGATCTTAAATGTAAAACTGCACGGAAAAATAAATAGTGAGTTTATTCGAATAGATAATATTCATGTATGTGAGCGGCACTCCATGAGGATTTTTCGGAAGAAAAAATAAAACAAATCTATGCACTTACCAAATTAGCTAATAACGTCAAGACTTTAAAAAGAAAAAAAAAGTTGTACAATGTTATGAATGTACAGCCCAATATTTTTAAACATGTAATAGTAGTTTTCTTAACTGCATAGAAGACAGGGAGAGGGAGGGTTGTTTCTTTCAAATGTATTATGAGAAGAGGTGTTTCAAATATGTGGTAACTTCTCGGTCCAAGTTCCGATCGTTTAATTCAAAATTAATGGTGCAATTGTATTTTTTACACGGCTCGATTTTTTATCTGTATTAACACATCGTTACCACACATTCTTTATAGTTTTAGTGATTTCTTGCTGCATCTCGTGTGAAGAACGATTTTTCCCTTCCACACATACCTACATGATTGTTGGGGAGTATATATACGTATATTGCAACATATTGAAGGTTAGGTTTTTCTTGGTAAATAATATTTTACAAAATTTTAAGGGCAAAAATACACACATATTCCTAAAATGAATGTTTTGCTTGTCTTTGATACAAATAGCTGATTGGTATCTTACGTTTTAGGTTAAGCAGGTTAGATTTAAGGCTCTTAGAATTAATAAAATATTCCTAAATACTTTCGTTGTAAGGTTGGGTTAGTCAGGTTTAGGGTTCTTAGCATTATAACAATATCTAAGTGAACAAAACATCCAGTCTCAAGCACAAAACTCCCTTCGTACCTTGATGAAAATCTGCTAAAACTCCATGTCTTACATAACCGGAAACCAAGAATGATTATTTGCTGCAAATCACACCTACTCGTGTAAGCTCCTTTAAAAATCGAAGTATCTCGGGTAAATAATACTTTGTGTAGAATTTAACAGTGCTAATTCATTTCTCCAAGCTTCAAACTTACCTTCACACATTGTTTCCAGTATCCCAAACTACTTTCTAATACATCTATAAAATTTGCAAAAATGAAAAAGAAAGAAAAAAGAAAAGAATATCATTCAACATTCGGAACCGTTGCCAACTTCTCTATTAATGGCAGAATATTGATTTTCGGTAGGTAATTGTGGGAGTTTGTGAATGAGGGCTGATTTTCTATGAGCATTGTAGGAATATGTATGCATTTTATCCTAAATTTTCCAAATTTTATTTACAAAACAAAAAATATTGAAAAATCGAACGAACACATCAAACATTGGGAAATACAGGAGTTACCCATTTATGACAACATTAAAGTGCAAAAGCAACCTTTTGAAGTAATTCTTTTATGGCACATTCCTGGTAAATCCAGGTTCCTCCCCTCACTAATTCATAATTTATTGAATGGAGATGGAAGTATACAGAATTTCTTTGCATTACCAATACAAGTGTGATTTTCCTCAGTGAAATGTACAGAAAACATACCTAAAAAATGACAAAAATATGCTGTCATACAATGAATTTGCTAAAAAATATGCCTTGGGGTTTTTTATGCATTTACATGACAAATGACAGCATCATCATAGCGTTCACAGAAGATAGGAAATTTAATTTGGTGTGGAGAAATAAGCTGGGATAAAAACATGACAAAAATCTGAGGCCTGTAAGGGGAAAAAAACCTGAACATATACTTACTGATTTCATAAAGGTGCTTTGTCAAAAATGAAAATTGTTACTTCTGGAAGTTTATGACAGCCACACAATCTTCATTGTGTACCTCAACCTATCTACTTACCATTCAAGTTAACATTTCTGGAGGTGTGAATATCCTTAGCTAGTTATATGCAATAGCTTATGGCAAGTTGTGAATATGCTTAACTAGATGGCACCTCCATTGCAGGAAGAACACAGTAATTGCATGACAAATAGTATGCTGTAACTTAATAATGCTTAACAGAACCAAGAAGTTACAGAACTGGAATTGTAAATTTACACAGAGATCCAAGTTCTGGAAATTATGGGAGTGCAATACAGAGTTTTTTTTTTTTTTTTTTTTTTGAGACTCTGTGAGCATTGGCACATAATACCAAAGACATGTTTTTCCATTTCATAAATTTTCAGTCAATTATAATGTCTCTAACATGTAAATTTTGCATTCCTAGATGCTATTTAATGATTGGTACAACAACTATAATTTCTCAAAACTATTTATTCAGTGAAGTGTAATTTTCAGTCGTTACAGTACCGAGACAGTGATGTGAAAAGTTTTATGAATTATAATGGCAATCTTAGTGTAGGATTTCCCTTGCTCTTTGAGTGGATTGGAGTTTAAAGTCCACTTTTGTGCACAGATAGGCTAATTGGGACTGGACCTACAGTTTAAAGTAGGATCCAAACCTCTATGCCTCACCGGTTCTCAAACTTGGAACCCCTTGATTGCAAAGCAAATATGTTACAACTATGCCATCGGGGAAGAACCCCTACCATTTGAAGTAGATGATGTAACAAAAATTATTGTGGATGCCGTATGCAAATGGAAATATAACATAAAAAGGTAAAAAAAAAAATAATAAAAAGTCTCTCAAGAGATTGAAAATGAAATCTGGAGTCCCCTTGATGTTGAGGTAATTAAGATTTGACTAATCTATTAATGGGGAGACTGTTCAAAGTAGTCCTCCCATTAATGACTATTGCAATATTGTTGTACGAGAACCAGATGGACCTAACTTAAATTTATGTAATTTTCACGAGTGATTATGTCTGAATATAAAAAAGTCAGTAATTTGAAGATACTTAAATCCTCTTTACCACTAATGAGAAAAGCTGGACATGGGTGAATCTGACTCCAAACACGGCTTTTTTAGAGTTACGTTCCTCTGGTTCTCACACGGCAACATATGACATGAGGTCGTCTTTATGCACAAAGAAGCTACAGTTTAAAGTTGTATCTGAACCATTAAGTGCCTCTGCTGAGTATTGAACATGGAATCCCTTGGTTACAAGATGGCAACATGCAACATTTCCAATACACCAATGAAGAGGCTTGAACTCTCAGTGAGCAAATGAGTAAAGTAAACCAATCTCAGATAGAACAGCACTGAAAAATATATTTGCAATGAAACTTTTCTAAATCAAGTGGGAGGTGATTGTGTACATTATGAAACATGTATTCATGAAATCAGATACACACTGATGCAGACCTTTTGTACACAGAAAAGGCATAGTTAAAAAAAAAAACTGACTACATGGGAACTTTGCATGTAATATCAGCTTTTTAAAACTTTAGGAAA
This sequence comes from Lepisma saccharinum, assembly GCF_977018435.1. NCBI lineage: Eukaryota > Metazoa > Arthropoda > Insecta > Zygentoma > Lepismatidae > Lepisma > Lepisma saccharinum. The sequence continues at coordinate 37,966,335 of NC_139250.1, read as the reverse complement.
ACCCTTTTGTGTGTTCTGTTACAGCTCTTGCAATAACAATCTTCTACAACAACACACTACTTTATGGCAAAAGTAACTAAGGCAATGAAGTACATTGATATTTCATAACGACAAACAAGGCTTAAAAACTGTTGCAAAGGGGAAGCTTTAAACAGAATAAAATAAACCTTTTCATGTTTCATCTTGCATATGAAAATATAAATCTCCTTTCTTTAAAGAAATATATTTTAAGGTAACAGCCATCCAAGCCATATGAAATGGCTGATGTGCATTTTACTGAAAAGTTATCTGAAAATTCTGGCTCAATCAGATATTTAGTTTTCTGTTGGTTGAGTCCCAATCTTCAAAAAAACCTTCCAGCAGGTAGTAAAAATAAATAAGTGAACCATTTAAAGTAGTCAATAATTAAATGAAAGAAGTGAGGAATTGGCACTGCTAACAATATTGAAATAAAGTTCTGGTGTACCGTTACAATGTTATATTTCAAAAAGAATGTCACAGAAAACCTATTTCACACAAACTTAATAACATTAAAACACATCTGAAGATTTACACACACACACATGCAGAGTTGACAGTGGATGGGAAAACTGAATTTTCTTCCATCCCTCCATCTTTGATTTTTGTTGCCATAGGAGGGCGATAGTGAAGCACCATGTTCTTTAAAAGACACCTCCATTTTTGTTTTAGGATGCCAATGGTCCATTACATTAGACAGCTATGCACCTCAGGAGTGTTTTCACCAGCACCATCTATTGGTGTCATGACCCATGGTCCTCTGGATACCCACTGTTACCTGCAAAGATAAAGAAAGGCCTGTCCTGAGTTTCCACTGTAGATAATAAATATCCCAATAACAATTGAAAGTAACTTCACTTAAAAGATTTTAAAGGATCAGCAGGAATTCAAGTATTAACTTATGAGCACTTCTATAATCTATTCCTTTACTTCAAAACATCTAAAGTGCACATATCCGGTGATGGTTCCCCCAGTCTCTTATGAAGAAACTGTATGTTAAATTTGGCAATCCTCTAAAGTGCCACATTTATAGAAATTTCGAGTTCTTTTGTCCAAATCGCAATGTCAGTGTTTGACTTCTAAAAATACGCAAGTGTTCCACAAAAGCTCTATTTCCATAGCAAATGGAATGTTGAACAAATGAACATGTAATAGCCCCATCTAGTTGCTGCACTTTTTTACACTCTGTGCAGTGCAGGTGTATCCAGTGTCAAGAGTAGTGCAAGGAAATCACGTTCAACCAACTAGACGGGGTAGTTGTATGCTTGTTATATTGTGGATGTGGAAGAAATGTTCCTTTATGACTATGGTACGAACCGACTGAGGGCCCCTTTGCTTTACCTCCCCCGCCCACCTTCACACAGCAGACCCCTTGTGACAGCCACTGGACAGAAGCATTCAAAACATCGTCTCTCACAAACATCAGGGTTTATCCGAAACTGATATCAATTCTGCCAGTCACACCAGAAGGGTTTCTAATTTAGCTGTACTTTTTTGCTAGTAGTTTGTGTTAGACATAAATATACAGGTTGTCGCCATACACATAGGCGGATCTAGAACTTGTTTCTGAAATGATGTCCTCCTGCATCCACATATTTATAGGAAATTTTCACTAACACGTATCAGTTCCTGTTTCGAAATTGCTTCAATTTATTTCTTCATAATTTCTTTCAATACTTCTGATATATGGCTTCAGGTATAAAAACTTGGTAACTTGCCACGATGACGTTAGAAATATGTCTGTTTCTTGTGCAAGGCTATCTGGATACTGAAGCACGGACGTGTCCAATGTCAAGGTCAGCGTACAGTTGTGTGTTTAAATGCCGGCAGATGTGCTCTTACTTTACGACGCGCTAGCCGCCGCCTAACGGCCACCTCGGCCGTGAAAGACAGTATATCCTTATCACTAAAAATTCCGAGAGAGAGAAATACAACGTTATGAAATCAAGGAGTTAACAAACTATGAATTAGAAATATTAAAATTGAGCTCCACACTCAGGTAGTCTGGTAATAATAAGACTGCTGCCTTGTAACCAAGTGTACCCATGTTCGATCCCTCGTGGGGGTACATTTCATGAAGTGGCTCGAATTCCACTATAAAATACTGCAATTTGTTCAAAAGTCAGCACGCTTGGGCAATTTAATGCTCTTCGGAGTCTTAGGAGTATGCCTACATTCCCCAAGCGTGCTCATTTTTGCACCGAATTGCAGTATTTAGTTGGTTGGATTTATATTAACTTCATTTCTGAGGTTACAAAATAATTTGTGCATTTCGATTCCAGCATGTGAAAGCAGAAGAGCTACATGTGAAGAGAATATTAAAATTATGATTTATTAATTTCTAAATTAAAGGAAAGCTTTACTAAGGACAGTAAGTGATGTGTTAATTGGATTTGGCGTTTCAATTCAGAAAGTTCCGAATTTATAAACTACGGAAAGCTACAATCTTCCGCCTCACACTACTGTTGTGATATGGAAGGGAATTAGCAATAAGAACCCTTCAGCAACTGCTTGCAATGGTTGAAACGTTCAAAAGTGCCTTTAACGAACTATATAAGCTTTGTGTTATTCATTAACAGTTAAATGCAGTGGAGGCGATTGGGTTACAAAACTTTGGGGGGGGGGGGAAGAACAATTTACTTTCTCTTCGTAATGAAGTAATACCAAATTCTTACATTGACATTAATACATTGTGGGATGTATTTTTATTCGTGTGTGCTTCTAGATTCAAACTGTTTACATAGTAGATAGTCCTTTGATGTGGATTTAAGAGCATGCAATGTTGATTGGTTAGTTATTGTTATGGGTAATTTATTCCAAGTTGAAACTGCATTTACCGAGAATGATGATTTGAAGGAGGCGGTACTGTAATGACATGTAAAAAAGTTTGTTATGCCCTCGCGTGAAGTGTGAGTGTATTTGAGTGCCTATTTTAAGTTTTCTAAATAGATAATCTGGTTTACTTACTTTCAAAATTTTGTTCATGAAGGTGATATAGTGCAGATGCCTTCTTCTGTCCATTGTTAATATTTTCTTTGTGTTCAAATGAGGCAGGATATGTTCATATTTTCTTATGTTCAATGCAAATCGTATACAAGAATTTTGCATCACCTGAATTTTCCTTTTATCTCTGACTGAGACCCCAGGACCATAAACTACATCACAGTAATCAAAGAGTGACCACAATAAGAGCTTAACGAGCTTCAGTTTAACTTTTTCTGTTAGATAATTTTGAGACCTATATAAATTTATGAGAATGTAGAATGATTTTCTACACAGTCCATTGATGTGTTCTGTCCAAGTAAGAGAACTATCAATCACCAAACCCAGGTTTTTAGATGTTGTTTTATGCGGTATGCACGTCCCACGTATCTTTAAGACTATGTCATTATACTTGTCGTTCGTAATTGTTTGTCTGTTCCCCAGTAACATATATGTGGATTTTTTGGGATTTAAAATCAGTGCATTGGAATCACACCAGGTGGAAATTCTTTTTAATTCATCGTTGAGGACCATAACATCACGTCTAACTGTAATTGGCGTGGTAGGTAGGTATATCTGTGTGTCATCAGCATAGAAATGATATGTACATGTTTGTATTACTCTCGATAAGTCTGCTGTGTATAAAGTAAACATGGCCCCAATATTGATCCCTGAGGCACCCCAGTTTTTATTGGCACAGATTTTGAAAATGATAGTGGAGTGCCAGGCATTTGTACTTTCTGGTGTCTGTCTGTAAGATACGAGTTGAACCACTTGATTGCTAATGGGCTGAAGTTATAATATCTGAGTTTAGCTAAAAGTAGATCATGCCGTACACTATCGAAGGCTTTGCTGAGGTCTAAGAGGACTAGTATGACTGCACTCCGTTCATCCATGAAATGAAGGAAGTCATCTACTACTTTTCTGAGTGCAGTGGCAGTACTATGTTTACTGCGAAAACCTGACTGTAATTCTGGTATTATATTGTTCGCATCAACAAATTTGGTGAGTTGCTGACACACTACTTTTTCAATAATTTTGGAGACAACAGGCAGCAAGCTTATTGGTCTAATATCATCAAGACTTTGAATATTCTTCTTCTTTGCTAGTGGGATTACGTGAGCTTCCTTCCATATGGAGGGAAATTCTCCAGTGCAGATAGAGAAATTGATGATTTGTGTGAGTGCAGGCAGTACAAAGGGAAGCGATAACTTTAACATTTTAACTGTGATTTTATCAGCTCCAGCTGCATTTGAGTGTATACTATGTATTGCCTTATATATGTCAAGTTCTGTTATTGTTTTAATTGTGAAACATAAATCTGTGGTATTCTCATTCTTGTTTGTCATGAAGTAATTGTACTGTTTTTGGATAAGAGTTTCAGAAAAATTGAAGTTCTGTGTAACGCTAACAAAATGGTTGTTTATAACATCTGCATCCCTAAGATTAGATGGAAGGGCATCAATATTATTTGTAGTTTTATCAACAATACCTAAATCTTTTAATTTTTGCCAGGTACCCCGTGTGTTCATATTTCTGCTGTTTATATGGGATGTGAAATATGCTTTGTTTTCCTGCCTTGTAATTGACGTTGTGAAGTTACGGAGATCCTTGTATTGTAGCCAGTCGTGTGGGTTATTTGTTCTTTTAAATTTACGTAAGGCATTATCCCTGAGTTTCATTACTAGTTTTACATTATCTGTGATCCATGGAGTATATTTTTTACCTACCCTTGCCGTTTTAGTAGGTGCATGAATTTCAAAGATGCTGATGATTTTTGAATTAAAATAGTTTATTTTGTCTTTAATATCATGGATAGGTTTCAGCAATTCCCAATCTACGGCTTTCATATCATTTTCAAATTTATCACTATCAAAATGAGAAAAGTCACGATATGTAACGTATTTCATCTGCTTTATGGGCTTCTCACAAACCAACGATACATATGTGAGACAGTGGTCAGAGGTAACTATAGGGTTTTCAACATTCGACCCGTGAACAAGCTCAGTATTATCTATTGCTATGAAGTCTAAGAGTGTCCTACTATTTGCTGTGATTCGAGTGGGTTTGTCGATTATTTGAGTCAGGCCAAATGTGTTAAAAATTGCTTTTAAATACATAGTGTCCGATTCGTGTTTTAAGAAGTCACAGTTTGCGTCACCCAGCAGCAAGAGGGTGTCTACACAAGGGTATAGCTCAGAGAGTAGATTTTCTACAATGGAGAGCTTTGTGTACGCTATGTTTGGTGCTCTATATATAATACACACACCTATTCTCTTACTATTATTATTTATAATAATACTGATATATTCAACATCACTGCCATTGTCCAAGTCACTATAACCTACAATGCGAAAGTTCAGTTCTGTTTTCATGTAAATGGCAATGCCCCCTCCGGTTTTATGCATCCGATCATTTTTCACGATCTGATACCCTGGTAGGTTGATAGATGCCATTGGCGTGTAGGCATCAGTCCAGGTTTCAGAGATTGCGACAATATCAAAATCATGCAGTAATGTAACACACTGTAGTTCTTCAATTTTTGGTACAAGAGACCGCACATTACAATGAGCAACGCTAAAATTACCACTTGGCTGCTTTAGACACTCTAGATTTCTTCTTTCACTTTTGTTATGACTTACCATAAAAAATCTTCATTCCTTTTTGGGGCACACGCTTTACACTTTCTGAGGATCTTAATGTACGAGGTGTATTTATCTTTGAACTCTGAATTTTTTCTACATCACTACCACCATTAACACCATTGCATGCATTTGGCACTATATGATATATTTCCATGTAAGTATCACGAACATCACCACTGCCTGCATCTGGCATTTCTTGAAACATTTCTCTATCACTATCACCACTGTTGCATGTCATTAGCACTGTGTTGTATTCCACGTTTACTGTAGAGGGGGTTTGTTTCCAAGGGAGAGGGATGGTAGAACAGTCTGTATAATCTTCATTAACTATATCCATGATCCTTTGACAGATGCGACTTTTTCCTCTTCTGTTAAAATGCAAGCCGTGCTGCGTGTGGAGTGCCCTGTCCATTGAGTTAAGATCCAAAAGTTTGATATTTTTGAAGGCTTTACATACTTTCTCTAATTTACGGTTTACTTTGGTAAATTCTGAATTTACACACGAGCTTTTCATTAAGTCATGGCGGTGGGGAATATTTGCAATGATTATGTTAGTATGATTTAGACTTCGTAAAGTATTTAACAGATTCGGGATGATGGCATCTGCGTTGTTTCTTGAGACGTCATTTGTACCACTTATTATGACCACATTATCCTTTGCACCCAGCGTTTTTGCATCTTCAACTGCTGTTTTTGTGACCTCTTCAGTCCTTGCACTAGGTTTCACAATAGCACTGCAGCGCATGTTTGGTGTAAGTCCATGTATTTGTGGAGCTAGATTGCGCCCATGACTGTCTGCGCTTAACTTTTTTGGGGAGGATTAAAAAGTTTTCTAGGCCATAAAAATAGCGTCCAGGATTATTTTTATTTTGTGAAACAACTGTCACATTTGTGAAATCATAAAAATTGCTCCTCTGGCCCGAAGAGGTCAACAAAAGTACCATTGACTTGTAAATTTTAATAAACCTGAAAATTTTAGACGGCCAATGCCCCCCTTGCTTCCGCCATTCTCATTTGCGACAGCAGTCCTCTTCTATTGCCTTTACTTCAGTTACTTTTGCATTTGAGACTATTTCCTGAAGTTAAATATTTACGGAAAGAATTTATGACTATCGTAGCATTCGCACAGCAAGCCCATCTCCATAAAGGAATAAGTTTCTATCCTGCATCTCTTAAGATGCTTTCGAAGATACCATGCCTTGTTGGACTACTTGAAATTAAGCTATATATGTATTGCATTATTAAAAAAAAAAAAAGATCAGACTGTTTAAACTATATGTGACTTTAAATTAATCTCTCAGGTTCAGATTCAAAACAACTACACATAATTTATTAATTTCCAAGTATGAGCCATTTATTCGCCAGGCACATTTAGCTACATAGCTCACAACTCACAGCTAACGTATAAAATATGAGTGAGTGTTAATTACAAGAAATTTCCTAGAAAACGGAGTGGAATAGTTCAATTATATACAAAGTAATACAAGCAACCAAGAAACAAGAAAAAACAATAGTTGGTGATGTTTTTGATGTCGATGTTTTTTCCGTCGATGTTTTTGATGTCGATGTTTTTGCCGTCGATGTTTTTGCGGTCGATGTTTTTGCGGTCGATGTTTTTGCCGTCGATGTTTTTGGTGTCGATGTTTTTGACGTCGATGTTTTTTCCGTCGATGTTTCTACCATCGATGTTTTGTGCTGTCGATGTTTTGTACCGTCGATGTTTTGTCGGCGATGATTTGACGCTACACCTACAAGAAGTATACTAGGAGAGGGAAAAGGCTTCGCCCTGCATGCAAGGAAGCCGCCGAACAGCAAAAATATTAGAATAATTTTAGCATACCCGGTGGAGGAACATAGTGGTTCGAATTCTATGTACTTTAAACTGTAGGTCCGGTCCCCATTAGGATTTCTGTGCATAAAGTGGGCTTAAAAACAGTAATGTAATTTTAGCGTTTTAGAAGCAAGTTATGCTAAAATTCGACATTTACTGTTAAGCAACTTGCTCATATATTTGCCACAATTACGTGTTGCGAGCGCACGTGTATCGAGCGCATGGTATTTGGAGCGGACACAGAAAAGAAGCCGTTCGAGCGCACGTGAAGGTAACATAACTGAGTCACCCAAGCATATTCAAGGTGCAGGTGGTGCAGGCGAGGAGAAGATTGACATTTGAAAAGTGGGTTCATTCTTGGAAAGTATTTGTAGTGAGAAAGTCGTGGTTATCGGTAACATGTTGGCCGTCAAACTGAGAACATTATCCACTGCCGGTGTGTGAAGGAACGACTTTCCGACGGCAAGAGCTTCCTTATGTTCGACATAACTCTGGATAATGGAAAGAAATGCATGATATTTGGAAGTGACAGTGGCAGAAAGTTATTACAATCCAGAGAATCTTTCTTCCTAGACGGCACATTCAAAAGCTGTTCTAACTAGATTCAACAGATTTATACAATACATGCTGATTGTGGAAGTTCAGAAAAAGAAACAAAAAATATCCAGCTGAAGGATAAGAAGAAATCGACGTACGTGCAACTTTTTGAAGCGTTAAAACGTTGGGGTTGGTCTCCGAAAACCATTAAATTGGACTTGGAGGTAGAGGTGATACAGGCGATCAGAGACGTGTTTCCACATACTTTCGTCTCTGGTTCTAATTATAATTTTTACCAGTGTCTGTGGAAGAAGATACAGCAACTAACCTTAGCAAAGGAGTACAAAGAAAACAGGGAGATTAGGAAAACATGTAGGATGCTGCTTTGACGTTGATACTGACAAAAAAGTCGACGCAGCCTGGCTCGGGATTATGGAGAGAGCGCCACAGGATCTGAAATTAACAAAATTCCTGGACTATTTTGTGGAGCAGTGGTTGAACAACGACAATATACCAATCAATTTATGGAATGTTTCCGGCCAACGACACTGGACAAATAATCCGGTTGAAGGATGGAACAAGTTCAACAGGATCGTTGGAGCACCGAATCCGAACGTTACTCCAGAAAATGAAAGAAGAAGCGTAAGAGATAAGCTGGAGGATAATGGCTCAAGACTTGGGAATCCAAAGCAAGAAGAGGAGGCGCTATTACATTGAAACGGACAGACTCATACAAGCCATTCTAGAAAAATATTCTGAAACTGAAGACTTGCTTCACTGCCTGAGAGCTCTATCGAATGTGTCCACGTTTGGTTGAGAGCCATTAACATTATGTGACGAGGCTATTGCCGACTGAAAGCCATTAACCTTATGTGATGAGGCTATTGCCGATTGAAAACATTATTGTGAAAGGTTTTGACGAAGCTGAGTGCTGAATTAAAAAGTATTAATCCTAAAAAAATTGACGAAGCCGTTGCTAATAGACAACAACCTTTAAACCAGCATTGTGTATTAAATTACACATTGCCAGTCCCAAGTCTGAAAAAGTGTGAGGGAAGGTTGAGATTTAAACATAATGGTAGAAAAATGTGTGTGCCCTCGTTGTATGGTCGTTTAAAGGTCATTCAGAAAGTGTGTGCTCGATGTACGAAATTTCCTTTTGCGTTCGATGTACATGCGTTAGTCGCACGACACCATTTGCCACTATTAACATCCTTTACAAATTGAAATACTTTGTTATTTTTTTTCGATACAAGACATAAAATAGATAAATCTAGCCTCCCTAAACTCAATGTAAATGATATGCATCTGCCCTTCTCCACTATTGTTAAGAATCTGGGTGTGATACTCAACCACCATCTCACCTGGACAGAGCACATTGACTCGGTATCTAGAAGAGCTTTCGGTGCATTGCATTCACTCTATCGGCTCAAAAACTTCCTCCCTGAACGCATAAAAATTAAACTCGTCCAGTCTCTTCTCTTTCCCATTGTTGACTATTGCGACATTGCTTTCTTGGATGTCAATCACGAGCAAGCTAAACGACTGCAGCAAATCAAATATGCCTGCATTAGTTTCGTTTTCGATCTAAAATATTCAGAGCATTTGACATCGTACTTTGCGAGGGTCGAGTGGCTTAAATTAAGCGATAAACGTAATTTTCATAAGTTAATTTTACTGTACAAAATTCTCCAAATAAAAGACCCGCAATATCTCTACCTATAACTGATTTCAACATATTTCAGACTTTCACAGCCGCAACACAAGATCGCGCGAAAGGTCTCTGCTCTCCATTCCACTCCACGAATCCAACTTTTATGCAAATTCTTTTACTGTTACCTCAGGAGGCCTTTGGAACAAGTTGCCACCTGAAATTCACATCTCTTCCTCAATTGTGACGTTCAAAAAATTGTTAAAGTTCACATATTATATAATGAAAATTAAATGTTTGACTTCCCTAATAATGTGGCGGGTACAGAGAATTATAGAAGGACGTAAGGCACAGAAATGATTTAATGTAATAGTTAACATGAATTATCGTCAAAGTATACCGTTTTGGACTGTGTTTAAGTAGAGGAGTATGAACGAAGGTTGAAATATGGGTTTTTGAGTTATCAGCGCTCCGGGGTGCTGCAGCCTGGTGGAGGCTATGAGAATAGGCTATCTACAAGGACAAAGGTTGCGGCGCTATTTCGCAAGTGAAAGTGGTAGTTCTTTTCGGCCTTGGACGCTGTTATAGATTTGCAACCTCGGAAAACTTTTTGCATGTATGTTTTAACTCAACGTTTTCTGAATTCTCATCTGCTTTGTATATGTTATGATATTAGGGTGCATAAAACAAATGTGGGCTTTTATAAAACCATGATTTGTTTGTGAAATATGTACCACAGAGTGGGAAAATAAATTGAAGAAGAAAATGGTGTGATGGTCTAAATATGGGCTATGCCATAAGGTCTAAATATGGGCTATCATCACATATTTAGAACACATATTAGTAATACTTAAACAAAGAGCTAATAAATGTTTATTTTTATTTTAGAATGTGAAGCACAAAGCCATGCTATGAAAGGAAGGGAAAACGAAAGATATGGAATCAAGATGATATGGCGAGTGCCATAGCAGACGTAAGATCGACAAAATGAGTTGTGATAAAGCAGCCGTTGATCACAAAGTTCCTCGTTCTACATTGCAAAGACTTAGCAAGAATAATTCATTGACGCCAGCTGAAGCATCAAAAATAAAGTTAGGAAGAAAGACAATCTTAGGGGAAGAACTGGAGAAATTGCTTGTGTCATATTTGCTTTAAAGGGAACAAAGGTTTTTTGGTTTTACAATTGGCGATCTGGGGCCTAAGTCTTGAACTGTCAACACGTTAAGGTCTAACGAGTTCGTGACGTTTTTGTCAAGAAAGGCTAACGAATGCCATTTAGTGTAGTCTCCACTCTTCGTTAACGAATACGGTTACGGACGCGCTAACAGAAAACGAGTGGAACCTACTCACAAGCCAGGGTGCTTAATCCCGACTCTCAATACGTGAGCACGGAAACGACCATTTCGTTATCACCCCAACTCGTGATCGGAGAGAAAATCGTAGTCCTGACTGGTCGTTAACGAGTGCCGACTTCGATGGCTTACGAGTTCTCGCTAACGACTGAGAATATAGTCTCTGATGCACTCAAAACAAGTTTGTCGTAGAGGCTACACCCAAAGAACCAATCAGATGGCGAGAATTAAAATCGAGAGTCGTGAAGAATCGATCGATCTTCATAAAAATCGATTGTGGTTTGTTTACTGTCTTATGAAGTTACCCAAATGTCGAAATTGATCTTAAATGTAAAACTGCACGGAAAAATAAATAGTGAGTTTATTCGAATAGATAATATTCATGTATGTGAGCGGCACTCCATGAGGATTTTTCGGAAGAAAAAATAAAACAAATCTATGCACTTACCAAATTAGCTAATAGCGTCAAGACTTTAAAAAGAAAAAAAAAGTTGTACAATGTTATGAATGTACAGCCCAATATTTTTAAACATGTAATAGTAGTTTTCTTAACTGCATAGAAGACAGGGAGAGGGAGGGTTGTTTCTTTCAAATGTATTATGAGAAGAGGTGTTTCAAATATGTGGTAACTTCTCGGTCCAAGTTCCGATCGTTTAATTCAAAATTAATGGTGCAATTGTATTTTTTACACGGCTCGATTTTTTATCTGTATTAACACATCGTTACCACACATTCTTTATAGTTTTAGTGATTTCTTGCTGCATCTCGTGTGAAGAACGATTTTTCCCTTCCACACATATCTACATGATTGTTGGGGAGTATATATACGTATATTGCAACATATTGAAGGTTAGGTTTTTCTTGGTAAATAATATTTTACAAAATTTTAAGGGCAAAAATACACACATATTCCTAAAATGAATGTTTTGCTTGTCTTTGATACAAATAGCTGATTGGTATCTTACGTTTTAGGTTAAGCAGGTTAGATTTAAGGCTCTTAGAATTAATAAAATATTCCTAAATACTTTCGTTGTAAGGTTGGGTTAGTCAGGTTTAGGGTTCTTAGCATTATAACAATATCTAAGTGAACAAAACATCCAGTCTCAAGCACAAAACTCCCTTCGTACCTTGATGAAAATCTGCTAAAACTCCATGTCTTACATAACCGGAAACCAAGAATGATTATTTGCTGCAAATCACACCTACTCGTGTAAGCTCCTTTAAAAATCGAAGTATCTCGGGTAAATAATACTTTGTGTAGAATTTAACAGTGCTAATTCATTTCTCCAAGCTTCAAACTTACCTTCACACATTGTTTCCAGTATCCCAAACTACTTTCTAATACATCTATAAAATTTGCAAAAATGAAAAAGAAAGAAAAAAGAAAATAATATCATTCAACATTCGGAACCGTTGCCAACTTCTCTATTAATGGCAGAATATTGATTTTCGGTAGGTAATTGTGGGAGTTTGTGAATGAGGGCTGATTTTCTATGAGCATTGTAGGAATATGTATGCATTTTATCCTAAATTTTCCAAATTTTATTTACAAAACAAAAAATATTGAAAAATCGAACGAACACATCGAACATTGGGAAATACAGCATTAAAGTGCAAAAGCAACCTTTTGAAGTAATTCTTTTATGGCACATTCCTGGTAAATCCAGGTTCCTCCCCTCACTAATTCATAATTTATTGAATGGAGATGGAAGTATACAGAATTTCTTTGCATTACCAATACAAGTGTGATTTTCCTCAGTGAAATGTACAGAAAACATACCTAAAAAATGACAAAAATATGCTGTCATACAATGAATTTGCTAAAAAATATGCCTTGGGGTTTTTTATGCATTTACATGACAAATGACAGCATCAAATAGTATGCTGTAACTTAATAATGCCTAACAGAACCAAGAAGTTACAGAACTGGAATTGTAAATTTACACAGAGATCCAAGTTCTGGAAATTATGGGAGTGCAATACAGAGTTTTTTTTTTTTTTTTGAGACTCTGTGAGCATTGGTACATAATACCAAAGACATGTTTTTCCATTTCATAAATTTTCAGTCAATTATAATGTCTCTAACATGTAAATTTTGCATTCCTAGATGCTATTTAATGATTGGTACAACAACTATAATTTCTCAAAACTATTTATTCAGTGAAGTGTAATTTTCAGTCGTTACAGTACCGAGACAGTGATGTGAAAAGTTTTATGAATTATAATGGCAATCTTAGTGTAGGATTTCCCTTGCTCTTTGAGTGGATTGGAGTTTAAAGTCCACTTTTGTGCACAGATAGGCTAATTGGGACTGGACCTACAGTTTAAAGTAGGATCCAAACCTCTATGCCTCACCGGTTCTCAAACTTGGAACCCCTTGATTGCAAAGCAAATATGTTACAACTATGCCATCGGGGAAGAACCCCTACCATTTGAAGTAGATGATGTAACAAAAATTATTGTGGATGCCGTATGCAAATGGAAATATAACATAAAAAGGTAAAAAAAAAAATAATAAAAAGTCTCTCAAGAGATTGAAAATGAAATCTGGAGTCCCCTTGATGTTGAGGTAATTAAGATTTGACTAATCTATTAATGGGGAGACTGTTCAAAGTAGTCCTCCCATTAATGACTATTGCAATATTGTTGTACGAGAACCAGATGGACCTAACTTAAATTTATGTAATTTTCACGAGTGATTATGTCTGAATATAAAAAAGTCAGTAATTTGAAGATACTTAAATCCTCTTTACCACTAATGAGAAAAGCTGGACATGGGTGAATCTGACTCCAAACACGGCTTTTTTAGAGTTACGTTCCTCTGGTTCTCACACGGCAACATATGACATGAGGTCGTCTTTATGCACAAAGAAGCTACAGTTTAAAGTTGTATCTGAACCATTAAGTGCCTCTGCTGAGTATTGAACATGGAATCCCTTGGTTACAAGATGGCAACATGCAACATTTCCAATACACCAATGAAGAGGCTTGAACTCTCAGTGAGCAAATGAGTAAAGTAAACCAATCTCAGATAGAACAGCACTGAAAAATATATTTGCAATGAAACTTTTCTAAATCAAGTGGGAGGTGATTGTGTACATTATGAAACATGTATTCATGAAATCAGATACACACTGATGCAGACCTTTTGTACACAGAAAAGGCATAGTTAAAAAAAAAAACTGACTACATGGGAACTTTGCATGTAATATCAGCTTTTTAAAACTTTAAGAAAACCCTTTTGTGTGTTCTGTTACAGCTCTTGCAATAACAATCTTCTACAACAACACACTACTTTATGGCAAAAGTAACTAAGGCAATGAAGTACATTGATATTTCATAACGACAAACAAGGCTTAAAAACTGTTGCAAAGGGGAAGCTTTAAACAGAATAAAATAAACCTTTTCATGTTTCATCTTGCATATGAAAATATAAATCTCCTTTCTTTAAAGAAATATATTTTAAGGTAACAGCCATCCAAGCCATATGAAATGGCTGATGTGCATTTTACTGAAAAGTTATCTGAAAATTCTGGCTCAATCAGATATTTAGTTTTCTGTTGGTTGAGTCCCAATCTTCAAAAAAACCTTCCAGCAGGTAGTAAAAATAAATAAGTGAACCATTTAAAGTAGTCAATAATTAAATGAAAGAAGTGAGGAATTGGCACTGCTAACAATATTGAAATAAAGTTCTGGTGTACCGTTACAATGTTATATTTCAAAAAGAATGTCACAGAAAACCTATTTCACACAAACTTAATAACATTAAAACACATCTGAAGATTTACACACACACACATGCAGAGTTGACAGTGGATGGGAAAACTGAATTTTCTTCCATCCCTCCATCTTTGATTTTTGTTGCCATAGGAGGGCGATAGTGAAGCACCATGTTCTTTAAAAGACACCTCCATTTTTGTTTTAGGATGCCAATGGTCCATTACATTAGACAGCTATGCACCTCAGGAGTGTTTTCACCAGCACCATCTATTGGTGTCATGACCCATGGTCCTCTGGATACCCACTGTTACCTGCAAAGATAAAGAAAGGCCTGTCCTGAGTTTCCACTGTAGATAATAAATATCCCAATAACAATTGAAAGTAACTTCACTTAAAAGATTTTAAAGGATCAGCAGGAATTCAAGTATTAACTTATGAGCACTTCTATAATCTATTCCTTTACTTCAAAACATCTAAAGTGCACATATCCGGTGATGGTTCCCCCAGTCTCTTATGAAGAAACTGTATGTTAAATTTGGCAATCCTCTAAAGTGCCACATTTATAGAAATTTCGAGTTCTTTTGTCCAAATCGCAATGTCAGTGTTTGACTTCTAAAAATACGCAAGTGTTCCACAAAAGCTCTATTTCCATAGCAAATGGAATGTTGAACAAATGAACATGTAATAGCCCCATCTAGTTGCTGCACTTTTTTACACTCTGTGCAGTGCAGGTGTATCCAGTGTCAAGAGTAGTGCAAGGAAATCACGTTCAACCAACTAGACGGGGTAGTTGTATGCTTGTTATATTGTGGATGTGGAAGAAATGTTCCTTTATGACTATGGTACGAACCGACTGAGGGCCCCTTTGCTTTACCTCCCCCGCCCACCTTCACACAGCAGACCCCTTGTGACAGCCACTGGACAGAAGCATTCAAAACATCGTCTCTCACAAACATCAGGGTTTATCCGAAACTGATATCAATTCTGCCAGTCACACCAGAAGGGTTTCTAATTTAGCTGTACTTTTTTGCTAGTAGTTTGTGTTAGACATAAATATACAGGTTGTCGCCATACACATAGGCAGATCTAGAACTTGTTTCTGAAATGATGTCCTCCTGCATCCACATATTTATAGGAAATTTTCACTAACACGTATCAGTTCCTGTTTCGAAATTGCTTCAATTTATTTCTTCATAATTTCTTTCAATACTTCTGATATATGGCTTCAGGTATAAAAACTTGGTAACTTGCCACGATGACGTTAGAAATATGTCTGTTTCTTGTGCAAGGCTATCTGGATACTGAAGCACGGACGTGTCCAATGTCAAGGTCAGCGTACAGTTGTGTGTTTAAATGCCGGCAGATGTGCTCTTACTTTACGACGGGCTAGCCGCCGCCTAACGGCCACCTCGGCCGTGAAAGACAGTATATCCTTATCACTAAAAATTCCGAGAGAGAGAAATACAACGTTATGAAATCAAGGAGTTAACAAACTATGAATTAGAAATATTAAAATTGAGCTCCACACTCAGGTAGTCTGGTAATAATAAGACTGCTGCCTTGTAACCAAGTGTACCCATGTTCGATCCCTCGTGGGGGTACATTTCATGAAGTGGCTCGAATTCCACTATAAAATACTGCAATTTGTTCAAAAGTCAGCACGCTTGGGCAATTTAATGCTCTTCGGAGTCTTAGGAGTATGCCTACATTCCCCAAGCGTGCTCATTTTTGCACCGAATTGCAGTATTTAGTTGGTTGGATTTATATTAACTTCATTTCTGAGGTTACAAAATAATTTGTGCATTTCGATTCCAGCATGTGAAAGCAGAAGAGCTACATGTGAAGAGAATATTAAAATTATGATTTATTAATTTCTAAATTAAAGGAAAGCTTTACTAAGGACAGTAAGTGATGTGTTAATTGGATTTGGCGTTTCAATTCAGAAAGTTCCGAATTTATAAACTACGGAAAGCTACAATCTTCCGCCTCACACTACTGTTGTGATATGGAAGGGAATTAGCAATAAGAACCCTTCAGCAACTGCTTGCAATGGTTGAAACGTTCAAAAGTGCCTTTAACGAACTATATAAGCTTTGTGTTATTCATTAACAGTTAAATGCAGTGGAGGCGATTGGGTTACAAAACTTTGGGGGGGGGGAAGAACAATTTACTTTCTCTTCGTACATATGGTTTAGCATAATGCGGGGGCAAAAGCGGCAAAAAGTGTGGGGGGGCATCTGCACCCCCATGCCAACCTAATCGCCGCCACTGCACTAATCGAGAATCAAAAAGTTGTTCCATCCCATAAAAAAAATATCCAGGACTATTTTGTTAAATAACTGTTATAATAATAATAATAATATATCTTTATTGAGCGGGCGAGGTTCAGCGTATGATGTTCTCCCACCTAACCCTTGTCAGAATACAGTCTACAGTTACAAAAGGTATATATGTCCAATAAGAAAAAAAGAAACAAAACCAAAAATAATAATAGTAAATAAGAAAGATGAAAGAAAAACGTATGGACAATTTGAAATCAGATAAGAACTGTAAAGATACAATTAATGAGTATATGTATACACATAAAACTAAATTCTAAATACAATTTTAAGTATATATATATAGGCACACACACATGTACACGTAAATGCATATTTGTTAATATTTGATGGTGCAAAAATAGAAATATTTGACATGAAGTAATACCAAATTCTTACATTGACATTAATACATTG
Source organism: Lepisma saccharinum (assembly GCF_977018435.1). Classification (NCBI taxonomy): domain Eukaryota; kingdom Metazoa; phylum Arthropoda; class Insecta; order Zygentoma; family Lepismatidae; genus Lepisma; species Lepisma saccharinum. The sequence continues at coordinate 37,948,864 of NC_139250.1, read as the reverse complement.
TGGGATGTATTTTTATTCGTGTGTGCTTCTAGATTCAAACTGTTTACATAGTAGATAGTTCTTTGATGTGGATTTAAGAGCATGCAATGTTGATTGGTTAGTTATTGTTATGGGTAATTTATTCCAGGTTGAAACTGCATTTACCGAGAATGATGATTTGAAGGAGGCGGTACTGTAATGACATGTAAAAAGTTTGTTATGCCCTCGCGTGAAGTGTGAGTGTATTTGAGTGCCAATTTTAAGTTTTCTAAATAGATAATCTGGTTTACTTACTTTCAAAATTTTGTTCATGAAGGTGATATAGTGCAGATGCCTTCTTCTGTCCATTGTTAATATTTTCTTTGTGTTCAAATGAGGCAGGATATGTTCATATTTTCTTATGTTCAATGCAAATCGTATACAAGAATTTTGCATCACCTGAATTTTCCTTTTATCTCTGACTGAGACCCCAGGACCATAAACTACATCACAGTAATCAAAGAGTGACCACAATAAGAGCTTAACGAGCTTCAGTTTAACTTTTTCTGTTAGATAATTTTGAGACCTATATAAATTTCTGAGAATGTAGAATGATTTTCTACACAGTCCATTGATGTGTTCTGTCCAAGTAAGAGAACTATCAATCACCAAACCCAGGTTTTTAGATGTTGTTTTATGCAGTATGCACGTCCCACGTATCTTTAAGACTATGTCATTATACTTGTCGTTCGTAATTGTTTGTCTGTTCCCCAGTAACATATATGTGGATTTTTTGGGATTTAAAATCAGTGCATTGGAATCACACCAGGTGGAAATTCTTTTTAATTCATTGTTGAGGACCATAACATCACGTCTAACTGTAATTGGCGTGGTAGGTAGGTATATCTGTGTGTCATCAGCATAGAAATGATATGTACATGTTTGTATTACTCTCGATAAGTCTGCTGTGTATACAGTAAACATGGCCCCAATATTGATCCCTGAGGCACCCCAGTTTTTATTGGCACAGATTTTGAAAATGATAGTGGAGTGCCAGGCATTTGTACTTTCTGGTGTCTGTCTGTAAGATACGAGTTGAACCACTTGATTGCTAATGGGCTGAAGTTATAATATCTGAGTTTAGCTAAAAGTAGATCATGCCGTACACTATCGAAGGCTTTGCTGAGGTCTAAGAGGACTAGTATGACTGCACTCCGTTCATCCATGAAATGAAGGAAGTCATCTACTACTTTTCTGAGTGCAGTGGCAGTACTATGTTTACTGCGAAAACCTGACTGTAATTCTGGTATTATATTGTTCGCATCAACAAATTTGGTGAGTTGCTGACACACTACTTTTTCAATAATTTTGGAGACAACAGGCAGCAAGCTTATTGGTCTAATATCATCAAGACTTTGAATATTCTTCTTCTTTGCTAGTGGGATTACGTGAGCTTCCTTCCATATGGAGGGAAATTCTCCAGTGCAGATAGAGAAATTGATGATTTGTGTGAGTGCAGGCAGTACAAAGGGAAGCGATAACTTTAACATTTTAACTGTGATTTTATCAGCTCCAGCTGCATTTGAGTGTATACTATGTATTGCCTTATATATGTCAAGTTCTGTTATTGTTTTAATTGTGAAACATAAATCTGTGGTATTCTCATTCTTGTTTGTCATGAAGTAATTGTACTGTTTTTGGATAAGAGTTTCAGAAAAATTGAAGTTCTGTGTAACGCTAACAAAATGGTTGTTTATAACATCTGCATCCCTAAGATTAGATGGAAGGGCATCAATATTATTTGTAGTTTTATCAACAATACCTAAATCTTTTAATTTTTGCCAGGTACCCCGTGTGTTCATATTTCTGCTGTTTATATGGGATGTGAAATATGCTTTGTTTTCCTGCCTTGTAATTGACGTTGTGAAGTTACGGAGATCCTTGTATTGTAGCCAGTCGTGTGGGTTATTTGTTCTTTTAAATTTACGTAAGGCATTATCCCTGAGTTTCATTACTAGTTTTACATTATCTGTGATCCATGGAGTATATTTTTTACCTACCCTTGCCGTTTTAGTAGGTGCATGAATTTCAAAGATGCTGATGATTTTTGAATTAAAATAGTTTATTTTGTCTTTAATATCATGGATAGGTTTCAGCAATTCCCAATCTACGGCTTTCATATCATTTTCAAATTTTTTTGTGACAAAAATGTCATTAGTAATGTATATATATAAAAAAGATTTTCTCTCACCAGTGTCTGGGCAACCGAAGGAGTACTTTAACTTTTACTGGTGCTTAGGCGTTTAGGTTAGATTTTGTGATTACAATAAAAAAAAGATAATTTTATATTCCCGTCGTGATAAAAAAATAGATTTGGAATAAATTCTAATGTCCGTAACTCTGTAAATATACGTTTCTATGCCCCCAAGCTTCTGATATAGTCTTAACAACAGTTAATCTTTCCATGGGGAATTTTTCCTGGAAATTCGAGGGAGTACGTAATTTAGTACACTCGACCTGCAATTAATACAACTTAAAACATAGTGTCAAAATTTCCTTTAAAATCTTTATCATCAGTTCACGTACTGCATAAATCATGCGTACCATTTTTTCCCCCTATATATAACATATGGTAGTGGTGCCTAATTGAAGTATTTTATAGTACCGTAATTTCATTTACTGGTTGCAACAGGACAATATGTTGCAGAAAATTAATTGTTCTTATTTTGTGCGGCATCGTTATTTTACATTTTGATGTGACGTGGGTGGAATGTTGGCATACATTTCCCAGGTGTATCAAAATATATTTTGCAGTAGTATTTTGTTTCGCGATTGCTAAGCTTAAGGAATGTTGCAAAAATATCAGCTCTAATTCTTACAAAGTACGTGGAACAATGTAATTAACAATAAGAAGGAAAATGGCACGAAGTATTTAATTCTTTAGGTACATCGTAGCAACAATTCACAATACATACGTATTTCACTCTCCCCCAGATTTGTTCCAATTGTCCTTATGTTCATACCCAATAATATTAATAACATACTAACATGACGTACTTACTCGAAATACGACTCAAACGAAGTGGGATTGCAATTCTTGTTTCTTCAAAACCATCCTCCGCAACAGCTGATAGTGTCCATCTTGAAAATCTGCAGCCGTGAACGAACTCGGTAGGTGCCTGGCTTGTGACTAGGTTCCACTCGTTTTCTGTTAGCGCGTCCGTAACCGTATTCGTTAACGAAGAGTGGAGACTACACTAAATGGCATTCGTTAGCCTTTCTTGACAAAAACGTCACGAACTCGTTAGACCTTAACGTGTTGACACTTCAAGACTTAGGCCCCAGGCACCTACCGAGTTCGTTCACGGCTGCAGATTTTCAAGATGGACACTATCAGCTGTTGCGGATGATGGTTTTGAAGAAAGAAGAATTGCAAGCCCACTTCGTTTCAGTCGTATTTCGAGTAATTACGTCATGTTAGTATGTTATTAATATTATTGGGTATGAACATAAGGACAATTGGAACAAATCTGGGGGAGAGTGAAATACATATGTATTGTGAATTGTTGCTACGATGTACCTAAAGAATTAAATAATTCGTGCCATTTTCCTTCTTATTGTTAATTACATTGTTCCACGTACTTTGTAAGAATTAGAGCTGATATTTTTGCAACATTCCTTAAGCTTAGCAATCGCGAAATAAAATACTACTGCAAAATATATTTTGATACACCTGGGAAATGTATGCCAACATTCCACCCACGTCACATCAAAATGTAAAATAACGATGCAGCACAAAATAAGAACAATTAATTTTCTGCAACATATTGTCCTGTTGCAACCAGTAAATGAAATTACGGTACTATAAAATACATCAATTAGGCACCACTACCATATGTTATATATAGGGGGAAAAAATGGTACACATGATTTATACAGTACGTGAACTGATGATAAAGATTTTAAAGGAAATTTTGACACTATGTTTTAAGTTGTATTAATTGCAGGTCGAGTGTACTAAATTACGTACTCCCTCGAATTTCCAGGAAAAATTCCCCATGGAAAGATTAACTGTTGTTAAGACTATATCAGAAGCTTGGGGGCATAGAAACGTATATTTACAGAGTTACGGACATTAGAATTTATCCCAAATCTATTTTTTTTTATCACGACGGGAATGTAAAATTATCTTTTTTTTTTTATTGTAATCACAAAATCTAACCTAAACGCCTAAGCACCAGTAAAAGTGAAAGTACTCCATTCGGTTGCCCAGACACTGGTGAGAGAAAACCTTTTTTTGTGACAAAAATGTTATTAGTAATGTATATATGTGTGTGTGCATGGGAGGGGGTACTTGGTATACTGTATTCATAACCATCAATTGAAAAGGGGAAAATATTTTTTTTTCTATATGAAACCATCAACAGAATGCACTCAGTTTAACTACCTTATGTCATGTGTTGATAGCGGGTAGCATGAATTTATTTTAAGCATGAAAATCTTTGAGTCAGTGGGAACTGTTTGATAGAAGTTTCCTTGTAAGAGAATTTATATTTATTTTTTCTGAAATAATTTCATAGGTGCTAGAATCTCTCATTTTCACAACATGGAGGTACCAGCCAGATGGTTATAGGTCATCAGCCAGTGTATAGAGCAAGTGTGCAGTGCTATGGTGGTTATTGGTCCTCACAATGGATGAAGTTTCCACTGATACAAGCAGATCAGCTGGATGTTAAAAGGAGGTAAGATAGTGCACGTTATTTTTGTTTCATTATAATAACACCTATTGACATCCATCATGTGGTGGGTTTTAGACAGCTTCTACAATAAAATGTAATAAAACATAAATACTGAAATGAGTGGCTGACTGGCCATGTAGGTAGGTATATTGTGCAAGTGAACATGCTAGTTTATTTTCAATACTATCCATATAGTTCTGGATTTGCAAACAAATTTGTATCACTTTTTATCTCGTATTCCTATTTGCATGGACAAAACAATACAATTATAATTGTTAAGACAAACCAAATCAAAGGTGCTCATGGCAATAACAGTTCCAGAGTGATATTCTTTTAATATTTTATTATTTTTTATTTGAACACAGTAAAAGGTGAATTTGTGGGGTTTTCAAAACAGTTGCTATTTTCAAATAAATCAGAAGTAAACAACTGAGTAATGTGTAACATCAGATGGATGGTGTTTCTCATTCAGAATAACATGAATATATATATATATATATGTTTTTTAAAAAAAATCATTAACTTTGTGCAGTATCTTATTATGATCAATACCTCAACTTGTTAACCCAATTATTTGTGCAAAAGTTACAGTACTTTTCCTCTTTTGCAGATAGCCGATTAAAATGAAAATATTGTGACTACTCTCGGTATCCAGGGTGGACACATGAGGAATTCCAACATCAGATACTTTTGTCAATATAAGAATAAGGCAGGTACAAGGAACACTTGGCTATCAGGTATGTAGATGTTCTAAGTCTGGAATAATTATTGTTAATAATTTTTCCATGAAGTATTTAAATTGCACTCATCTCATATATTAACTGCATTATTAAAGATGTGAAGTACTATGTTTATTACCGCAGTGTTGTTTCATAATTATCTATATTCTACAATAAGTCTAGTATTCTCTTCTCTCACCTTTTTATTATTACAAAATGTGCAATATCCGTAAATTTTAAACTTAAACATTTCTGAGTTCTTCAAATGTTATCAAAACGTTTTATTCTTAGATACAAGTAGTAATAATAATAATAATAAGAAGAAACCCTACCAGTATACAACAACACCATGCTAGGGACAATTTTATGTGGAAGCATTTTTATTAATAGAAATGTTACGTGAATGTTTCATAAAATCATATAACTATTTTTATTCCAGACAATACTATTCATGGAAGCCTTCACATAACATTCACAGTTAGCATAATCTATAATATTTGCCACACAATGAGCATGTGATTAAATATGATACATGTTTAATTTGGATATGAATAACAAGATTATTGAAATGTAATAGAATTTGTAGAATGTAAATTGAGGATGTTGTAGGTGAGTTTATAAAACACCTAGGAGTCATAACACATTAGCCCCATCTAGTTGACTGCACTTTTTGACTCTCTTTGCACTGAAGCGTCTAGTTGGTTGCACGGTGCAACACTGAGTTGTTCTAGTTTGTTGATTTGGAGTCAAGTAGTGTATTTGGTGTCTGCACAATCTGCACTACCTTTCGGACTGGTGTATGGTCACGTGGTGTGTGCTAACTAATCAAATGACCATTCAAAGCAGCAGACAGGCATTTGTTGAATCTTCTTAACTGGAACACTGCTTTCCGTCTAGTTGGTTGAACGTGATTTCCTTGCACTACTCTTGACACTGGATACACCTGCACTGCACAGAGTGTAAAAAAGTGCAGCAACTAGATGGGGCTATTACATGTTCATTTGTTCAACATTCCATTTGCTATGGAAATAGAGCTTTTGTGGAACACTTGCGTATTTTTGGAAGTCAAACATTGACATTGCGATTTGAACAAAAGTACTCAAAATTTATATAAATGTGACACTTTAGAGGATTGCCAAATTTAACATACAGTTTGTTTCATAAGACACTGGGGGGACCATCACCGGATATGTGCACTTTAGATGTTTTGAAGTAAAGCAATAGATTATAGAAGTGCTCATAAGTTAATACTTGAATTCCTGCTGATCCTTTAAAATCTTTTAAGTGAAGTTACTTTCAATTGTTATTGGGATATTTATTATCTACAGTGGAAACTCAGGACAGGCCTTTCTTTATCTTTGCAGGTAACAGTGGGTATCCAGAGGACCATTGGTCATGACACCAATAGATGGTGCTGGTGAAAACACTCCTGAGGTGCATAGCTGTCTAATGTAATGGACCATTGGCATCCTAAAACAAAAATGGAGGTGTCTTTTAAAGAACATGGTGCTTCACTATCACCCTCCTATGGCAACAAAAATCAAAGATGGAGGGATGGAAGAAAATTCAGTTTTCCTATCCACTGTCAACTCTGCATGTGTGTGTGTGTGTGTGAATCTTCAGATGTGCTTTAATGTTATTAAGTTTGTGTGAAATAGGTTTTCTGTGACATTCTTTTTCAAATATAACATTGTAACGGTACACCAGAACTTTATTTCAATATTGTTAGCAGTGCCAATTCCTCACTTCTTTCATTTAATTATTGAATACTTTAAATGGTTCACTTATTTATTTTTACTACCTGCTGGAAAGTTTTCTTGAAGATTGGGACTCAACCAACAGAAAACTAAATATCTGCTTGAGCCAGAATTTTCAGATAATTTTTCAGTAAAATGCACATCAGCCATTTCATATGGCTTGGATGGCTGTTACCTTAAAATATATTTCTTTAAAGAAAGGAGATTTATATTTTCATATGCAAGATGAAACATGAAAAGGTTTATTTTATTCTGTTTAAAGCTTCCCCTTTGCAACAGTTTTTAAGCCTTGTTTGTCGTTATGAAATATCAATGTACTTCATTGCCTTAGTTACTTTTGCCATAAAGTAGTGTGTTGTTGTAGAAGATTGTTATTGCAAGAGCTGTAACAGAACACACAAAAGGGTTTTCCTGAAGTTTTAGAAAGCTGATATTACATGCAAAGTTCCCATGCAGTCAGTTTTTTTTTTTTAACTATGCCTTTTCTGTGTACAAAAGGTCGCATCAGTGTGTATCTGATTTCATGAATACATGTTTCATAATGTACACAATCACCTCCCACTTGATTTAGAAAAGTTTCATTGCAAATATATTTTTCAGTGCTGTTCTATCTGAGATTGGTTTACTTTACTCATTTGCTCACTGAGAGTTCAAGCCTCTTCATTGGTGTATTGGAAATGTTGCATGTTGCCATCTTGTAATCAAGGGATTCCATGTTCAATACTCAGCAGAGGCACTTAATGGTTCAGATACCACTTTAAACTGTAGCTTCTTTGTGGATAAAGACGACCTCATGTCATATGTTGCCGTGTGAGAACCAGAGGAACGTAACTCTAAAAAAGCCGTGTTTGGAATCAGATTCACCCATGTCCAGCTTTTCTCATTAGTGGTAAAGAGGATTTAAGTATCTTCAAATTACTGACTTTTTTATATTCAGATATAATCACTCGTGAAAATTACATAAATTTAAGTTAGGTCCATCTGGTTCTCGTACAAGAATATTGCAATAGTCATTAATGGGAGAACTTCTTTGAACAGTCTCCCCATTAATAGATTAGTCAAATCTTAATTACCTCAACATCAAGGGGACTCCAGATTTCATTTTCAATCTCTTGAGAGACTTTTTATTATTATTATTTTTACCTTTTGATGCTATATTTCAATTTTCATAAGGCATCCACAATAATTTTTATTACATCATCTACTTCAAATGGTACGAGTGCTTCCCCAATGGCATAGTTGTAACATATTTGCTTTGCAATCAAGGGGTTCCAAGTTTGAGAACCGGTGAGGCATAGTGGTTCGGATCCTACTTTAAACTGTAGGTCCAGTCCCAATTAGCCTATCTGTGCACAAAAGTTGACTTAAAACTCCACTCCACTCAAAGAGTAAGGGAAATCCTACACTAAGATTGTCATTATAATTCATAAATCTTTTCACATCACTGTCTCGGTACTATAACGACTGAAATAAATAGTTTTGAGGAATTATAGTTGTTGTACCAATCATTAAATAGCATCTAGGAATGCAAAATTTACATGTTAGAGACATTATAATTGACTGAAAATTTATGAAATGGAAAAACATGTCTTTGGTATTATGTGCCAATGCTCACAGAGTCTCCAAAAAAAAACAAAAAAAACCTCTGTATGCACTCCCATAATTTCCAGAACTTGGATCTCTGTGTAAATTTACAATGCCAGTTCTGTAACTTCTTGGTTCTGTTAGGCATTAATAAGTTACAGCATACAATTTGTCATGCAATTACTGTGTTCTTCCTGCAATGGAGGTGCCATCTAGTTAAGCATATTCACAACTTGCCATAAGCTATTGCATATAACTAGCTAAGGATATTCACACCTCCAGAAATGTTAACTTGAATGGTAAGTAGATAGGTTGAGGTACACAATGAAGATTGTGTGGCTGTCATAAACTTCCAGAAGTAACAATTTTCATTTTTGACAAAGCACCTTTATGAAATCAGTAAGTATATGTTCAGATTTTTTTCCCCTTACAGGCCTCAGATTTTTGTCATGTTTTTATCCTAGCTTGTTTCTCCACACCAAATTAAATTTCTTATCTTCTGTGAACGCTATGATGATGCTGTCATTTGTCATGTAAATGCATAAAAAACCCCAAGGCATATTTTTTAGCAAATTCATTGTATGACAGCATATTTTTGTCATTTTTGAGGTATGTTTTCTGTACATTTCACTGAGGAAAATCACACTTGAATTGGTAATGCAAACAAATTCTGTATACTTCCATCTCCGTTCAATAAATTATGAAGTAGTGAGGGGAGGAACCTGGATTTACCAGGAATGTGCCATAAAAGAATTACATCAAAAGGTTGCTTTTGCACTTTAATGTTATGTCAACAATGGATAACTCCTGTATTTCCCAATGTTTGATGTCTTCGTTTGATTTTTCAATATTTTTTTTTTGTAAAAAAAATTTGGAAAATATAGGATAAAATGCATACATATTCCTACAATGCTCATAGAAAATCACCCCTCATTCACAAACTCCCACAATTACCAACCGAAAATCAATATTCTGCCATTAATAGAGAAGTTGGCAACGGTTCCGAATGTTGAATGGTATTCTTTTCTTTTTTCTTTCTTTTTCATTTTTGCAAATTTTATAGATGTATTAGAAAGTAGTTTGGAATACTGGAAACAATATGTGAAGGTAAGTTTGAAGCTTGGAGAAATCAATTAGCACTGTTAAATTCTACACAAAGTATTATTTACCCGAGATACTTTGATTTTTAAAGGAGCTTACACGAGTAGCTGTGATTTGCAGCAAATAATCATTCTTGGTTTCCGGTTATGTAAGACATGGAGTTTTAGCAGATTTTCATCAAGGTTCGAAGGGAGTTTTGTGCTTGAGACTGGATGTTTTGTTCACTTAGAGATATTGTTATAATGCTAAGAACCCTAAACCTGACTAACCCAACCTTACAACGAAAGTATTTGGGAATGTTTTATTAATTCTAAGAGCCTTAAATCTAACCTGCTTAACCTAAAACGTAAGATACCAATCAGCTATTTGTATCAAAGACAAGCAAAATATTCATTTTAGGAATATGTGTGTATTTTTGCCATTAAAATTTCGTAAAATATTATTTACCAAGAAAAACCTAACCTTCAATATGTTGCAATATATATATATATACTCCCAAACAATCATGTAGGTATGTGTGGAGGGGAAAAATCGTTCTTCACACGAGATGCAGCAAGAAATCACTAAAACTATAAAGAATGTGTGGTAACGATGTGTTAATACAGATAAAAAAATCGAGCCGTGTAAAAAATACCATTAATTTTGAATTAAACGATCGGAACTTGGACCACATTTTTGAAACACCTCTTTTCATAATAAATTTGAAAGAAACAACCCTCCCTCTCCCTGCCTTCTATGCAGTGAAGAAAACTACTATTAAATCTTTAAAAAATATTGGGCTGGACATTCATAACATTGTACAACTTTTTTCTTCCTTTTTTAAATCTTGACGTTATTAGCTAATTTGGTAAGTGCATAGATTTGTTTTATTTTTTCTTCCGAAAAATCCGCATGGAGTGCCACTCACATACATACATGAATATTATCTATTCGAATAAACTCACTATTTATTTTTCCGTGCAGTTTTACATTTAAGATCAATTTCGACATTTGGGCAACTTCATAAGACAGTAAACAAACCACAATCGATTTTTAGGAAGATCGATCGATTCTTCACGACTCTCGATTTCAATTCTCGCCATCTGATTCGTTCTTTGGGTGTAGCCTCTACGACAAACTTGTTTTGAGTTCATCACAGACTATATTCTCAGTCGTTAGCGAGAACTCGTAAGCCATCGAAGTCGGCACTCGTTAACGACCAGTCAGGACTACGATTTTCTCTCCGATCACGAGTTGGGGTGATAACGAAATGGTCGTTTCCGTTCTCACGTATTGAGAGTCGGGACTAAGCACCCTGAAGAGAGAAGCCTATCAAGTTGCAGAAAATAACAACATACCCCAACCTGAGGCAGGAAGAACATGGGTAGATCTTTTTCTTCGTTGTTACAGCAATGTCTTGTCTATGCGAAAACCGACTGGCCCTTCATTTTCCAGAGCTCTAGGATTTAACAAAGAAAACGTGCAGAACTCTTTCCAACACCTTCATGAAGTTTACAAAAGGTTCAAATTCCATCCCGACAGAATTTTTAAAGTCGACGAGACAGGTCTCACGATAGTGCAAAGTAAAGTACCTTACGTCATTGGAAAGAGGCAAATCGCTGCACTCACATCAGGGTGCTTAGTCCCGACTCTCAATACGTGAGCACGGAAACGACCATTTCGTTATCACCCCAACTCGTGATCGGAGAGAAAATCGTAGTTCTGACTGGTCGTTAACGAGTGCCGACTTCGATGGCTTACGAGTTCTCGCTAACGGCAGAGAATATAGTTTGTGATGCACTCAAAACAAGTTTGTCGTAGAGGCTACACCCAAAGAACCAATCAGATGGCGAGAATTAAAATCGAGAGTCGTGAAGAATCGATCGATCTTCCTAAAAATAGATTGTGGTTTGTTTACTGTCTTATGAAGTTGCCCAAATGTCGAAATTGATCTTAAATGTAAAACTGCACGGAAAAATAAATAGTGAGTTTATTCGAATAGATAATATTCATGTATGTGAGTGGCACTCCATGAGGATTTTTCGGAAGAAAAAATAAAACAAATCTATGCACTTACCAAATTAGCTAATAACAAGACTTAAAAAAGAAAGAAAAAAGTTCTACAATGTTATGAATGTCCAGCCCAATATTTTTTAAAGATGTAATAGTAGTTTTCTTAACTGCATAGAAGGCAGGGAGAGGGAGGGTTGTTTCTTTCAAATTTATTATGAAAAGAGGTGTTTCAAATATGTGGTAACTTCTCGGTCCAAGTTCCGATCGTTTCATTCAAAATTAATGGTGCAATGGTATTTTTTACACGGCTCTATTTTTTATCTGTATTAACACATCGTTACCACACATTCTTTATAGTTTTAGTGATTTCTTGCTGCATTCGTGTGAAGAACGATTTTTCCCTTCCACACATACCTACATGATTGTTTGGGAGCATATATATATTGTAACATATTGAAGGTTAGGTTTTTCTTGGTAAATAATATTTTACAAAATTTTAAGGGCAAAAATACACACATATTCCTAAAATGAATGTTTTGCTTGTCTTTGATACAAATAGCTGATTGGTATCTTACGTTTTAGGTTAAGCAAGTTAGATTTAAGGCTCTTAGAATTAATAAAACATTCCCAAATACTTTCGTTGTAAGGTTGGGTTAGTCAGGTTTAGGGTTCTTAGCATTATAACAATATCTCTAAGTGAACAAAACATCCAGTCTCAAGCACAAAAGTCCCTTCGAACCTTGATGAAAATCTGCTAAAACTCCATGTCTTACATAACCGGAAACCAAGATTGATTATTTGCTGCAAATCACAGCTACTCGTGTAAGCTCCTTTAAAAACCGAAGTATCTCGGGTAAATAATACTTTGTGTAGAATTTAACAGTGCTAATTCATTTCTCCAAGCTTAAACTTACCTTCACATATTGTTTCCAGTATTCCACAGGCGGTCAGGGACGTGATGCTGATCACATCACCCCCACTCACGACCAGATAAAGAAAGTGTGGGGCGTTACCCCCACACCCCCTATACGCCTTCATGGCGTGGTGCTATGCACAGGGGAACACTTTACCTTTACCTTTTTTTTAAATTCCAAACTACTTTCTAATACATCTATAAAATTTGCAAAAATGAAAAAGAAAGAAAAAAGAAAAGAATATCATTCAACATTCGGAACCGTTGCCAACTTTTCTATTAATGGCAGAATATTGATTTTCGGTAGGTAATTGTGGAAGCTTGTGAATGAGGGATGATTTTCTATGAGCATTGTAGGAATATGTATGCATTTTATCCTAAATTTTCCAAATTTTATTTACAAAAAAAAATATTGAAAAATCGAACGAACACATCAAACATTGGGAAATACAGGAGTTATCCATTGTTGACATAACATTAAAGTGCAAAAGCAACCTTTTGAAGTAATTCTTTTATGGCACATTCCTGGTAAATCCAGGTTCCTCCCCTCACTAATTCATAATTTATTGAATGGAGATGGAAGTATACAGAATTTCTTTGCATTACCAATACAAGTGTGATTTTGCTCAGTGAAATGTACAGAAAACATACCTCAAAAATAACAATAATATGCTGTCATACAATGAATTTTCTAAAAAATATGCTAACTAACTAACGAACTCTCTAGCCTTCTTAAACCCGAAGGTTCATGGCTGCAGCAACACAGGCCTTCCATCTGTCCCTATCTTGAGCAAGATCTATATACTCTTTTCCATCCCTACCGATTTCCTTTAGGTCCATCTCAACGTTGTCTCTCCATCTTCGTCTTGACCTTCCTACAGGTCTCTTACCATCTGGTTTCCCAACAAGAATCCTGTAAACTCCTCTTTCCTCTCCCATTCGTGCCACATGGCCTGCCCACCTAAGTCTTCTTGATTTAATTATTCTAATAATATCTGGACATGAATACAAATTATGTAGTTCTAAATTATGTAACCTTCTCCACTCACCTGTCTCCTCATCCCTTTTAGGTCCAAAGATTTTCCTAAGGATTTTATTTTCAAATACTCTCAATTTATGTTCCTCTTTCAATGTAAGGGACCAAGTTTCACACCCATATAATACTACAGGCAAAATTACTGTTTTGTATATTTTAACTTTTAGTTTCTTAGATATTAAACGAGAAGACAAAAGTTTATGAAGAGAGAAGTAACATGCATTTCCTGAATTAAGCCTACTTTTTATTTCCTCTTTAATATAATTTTCATTTGTTAATATTACTCCTAAGTATTTGAATTTGGAAACTGGTTCAAACGAGTTGTTATCAATAATTAGATTTTGATTATTACCTAACACTTGGTTTCAGCCTGTAAGCATATATTTAGTTTTCTCTTTGTTAACTTCCAAACCTATCTCTTTAGCAGTTTTGAAAAATATTTTAGCATTATTCTTAATTGTATTCACATCATCCCCCAGTAAGTCTACATCATCTGCATATGCTAACAACTGAGTCACACCATTTAATTTTAGTCCTTCTTTAGTTTCTTTTACCTTCCTTACAGCATATTCTAGGGCAAAATTAAAGAGCAATGGAGATAATGCATCTCCTTGTTTTAACCCATCATGAATTGTAAATTTGTCAGACATATTATTACCCACACGAAGTTTACTTTCTGTTTCACTGGTGCATATTCTTATCATACTAACAAGCTTCTTAGGTATTCCAAACTCTACTAATATATTATATAATTTATCTCTTTTGACCGAATCATATGCTTTTTTGAAATCAATGAATAGCTGATGGACATTTTGATTATATTCCCACTTTTTTTCAAGTGTCTGTCTGATGTGAAAAATTTGATCTGTAGTTGATCTGTTACGTTTAAATCCACATTGATAATCACCTATAATTTCATTAGCATATGGGGTTAGTCTTGTTAAAATAATGTTAGACAATATTTTGTGTGTTGTTGAGAGTAGAGAAATTCCACGGTAATTACTGCAGTTCATTTTATCACCTTTTTTAAACACAAAAAATATGCCTTAGGTTTTTTTATGCATTTACATGACAAATAACAGCATCATCATAGCGTTCACAGAAGATAGGAAATTTAATTTGGTGTGGAGAAATAAGCTAGGATAAAAACATGACAAAAATCTGAGGCCTGTAAGGGGGAAAAAATCTGAACATATACTTACTGATTTCATAAAGGTGCTTTGTCAAAAATGAAAATTGTTACTTCTGGAAGTTTATGACAGCCACACAATCTTCATTGTGTACCTCAACCTATCTACTTACCATTCAAGTTAACATTTCTGGAGGTGTGAATATCCTTAGCTAGTTATATGCAATAGCTTATGGCAAGTTGTGAATATGCTTAACTAGATGGCACCTCCATTGCAGGAAGAACACAGTAATTGCATGACAAATTGTATGCTGTAACTTATTAATGCCTAACAGAACCAAGAAGTTACAGAACTGGCATTGTAAATTTACACAGAGATCCAAGTTGTGGAAATTATGGGAGTGCAATACAGAGGTTTATTTTTTTGGAAACTCTGTGAGCATTGGCACATAATACCAAAGACATGTTTTTCCATTTCATAAATTTTCAGTCAATTATAATGTCTCTAACATGTAAATTTTGCATTCCTAGATGCTATTTAATGATTGGTACAACAACTATAATTCCTCAAAACTATTTATTCAGTGAAGTGTAATTTTCAGTCGTTATAGTACCAAGACAGTGATGTGAAGAGATTTATGAATTATAATGACAATCTTAGTGTAGGATTTCCCTTACTCTTTGAGTGGAGTGGAGTTTTAAGTCAACTTTTGTGCACAGATAGGCTAATTGGGACTGGACCTACAGTTTAAAGTAGGATCCGAACCACTATGCCTCACCGGTTCTCAAACTTGGAACCCCTTGATTGCAAAGCAAATATGTTACAACTATGCCGTCGGGGAAGCACCCCTACCATTTGAAGTAGATGATGTAACAAAAATTATTGTGGATGCCGTATGCAAATGGAAATATAGCATCCAAAGGTAAAAATAATAATAAAAAAAGTATCTCAAGAGATTGAAAATGAAATCTGGAGTCCCCTTGATGTTGAGGTAATTAAGATTTGACTAATCTATTAATGGGGAGACTGTTCAAAGAAGTCCTCCCATTAATGACTATTGCAATATTGTTGTACGAGAACCAGATGGACCTAACTTAAATTTATGTAATTTTCACGAGTGATTATGTCTGAATATAAAAAAGTCAGTAATTTGAAGATACTTAAATCCTCTTTACCACTAATGAGTAAAGCTGGACATGGGTGAATCTGACTCCAAACACGGCTTTTTTTAGAGTTATGTTCCTCTGGTTCTCACACGGCAACATATGACATGAGGTCGTCTTTATGTACAAAGAAGCTACAGTTTAAAGTGGTATCTGAACCATTAAGTGCCTCTGCTGAGTATTGAACATGGAATCCCTTGATTACAAGATGGCAACATGCAACATTTCCAATACACCAATGAAGAGGCTTGAACTCTCAGTGAGCAAATGAGTAAAGTAAACCAATTTCAGATAGAACAGCACTGAAAAATATATTTGCAATGAAACTTTTCTAAATCAAGTGGGAGGGGATTGTGTACATTATGAAACATGTATTCATGAAATCAGATACACACTGATGCGACCTTTTGTACACAGAAAAGGCATAGCTAAAAAAAAAAACTGACTACATGGGAACTTTGCATGTAATATCAGCTTTCTAAAACTTCAGGAAAACCCTTTTGTGTGTTCTGTTACAGCTCTTGCAATAATAATCTTCTACAACAACACACTACTTTATGGCAAAAGTAACTAAGGCAATGAAGTACATTGATATTTCATAACGA
Source organism: Lepisma saccharinum (assembly GCF_977018435.1). Classification (NCBI taxonomy): domain Eukaryota; kingdom Metazoa; phylum Arthropoda; class Insecta; order Zygentoma; family Lepismatidae; genus Lepisma; species Lepisma saccharinum. The sequence continues at coordinate 37,932,167 of NC_139250.1, read as the reverse complement.
TAAACAAGGCTTAAAAACTGTTGCAAAGGGGAAGCTTTAAACAGAATAAAATAAACCTTTTCATGTTTCATCTTGCATATGAAAATATAAATCTCCTTTCTTTAAAGAAATATATTTTAAGGTAACAGCCATCCAAGCCATATGAAATGGCTGATGTGCATTTTACTGAAAAATTATCTGAAAATTCTGGCTCAAGCAGATATTTAGTTTTCTGTTGGTTGAGTCCCAATCATCAAAAAAACTTTCCAGCAGGTAGTAAAAATAAATAAGTGAACCATTTAAAGTATTCAATAATTAAATGAAAGAAGTGAGGAATTGGCACTGCTAACAATATTGAAATAAAGTTCTGGTGTACCGTAACATTGTTATATTTGAAAAACAATGTCACAGACAACCTATTTCACACAAACTTAATAACATTAAAGCACATCTGAAGATTCACACACACACACACACATGCAAAGTTGACAGTGGATGGGAAAACTGAATTTTCTTCCATCCCTCCATCTTTGATTTTTGTTGCCATAGGAGGGCGATAGTGAAGCACCATGTTCTTTAAAAGACCCCTCCATTTTTGTTTTATGATGCCAATGGTCCATTACATTAGACAACTATGCACCTCAGGAGTGTTTTCACCAGCACCATCTATTGGTGTCATGACCCATGGTCCTCTGGATACCCACTGTTACCTGCAAAGATAAAGAAAGGCCTGTCCTGAGTTTCCACTGTAGATAATAAATATCCCAATAACAATTGAAAGTAACTTCACTCAAAAGATTTTAAAGGATCAGTAGGAATTCACGTATTAACTTATGAGCACTTCTATAATCTATTCCTTTACTTCAAAACATGTAAAGTGCACATATCCGGTGATGGTTCGCCCAGTCTCTTATGAAGAAACTGTATGTTAAATTTGTCAATCCTCTAAAGTGCCACATTTATAGAAATTTTGAGTACTTTTGTTCAAATCGCAATGTCAATGTTTGACTTCTAAAAATACGCAAGTGTTCCACAAATGCTGTATTTCCATAGCAAATGGAATGTTGAACAAATGAACATGTAATAGCCCCATCTAGTTGCTGTACTTTTTTACACTCTGTGCAGTGCAGGTGTATCCAGTGTCAAGAGTAGTGCAAGGAAATCACGTTCAACCAACTAGACGGAAAGCAGTGTTCCAGTTAAGAAGATTCAACAAATGCCTGTCTGCTGCTTTGAATGGTCATTTGATTAGTTAGCACACACCACGTGACCATGCACCAGTCTGAAAGGTAGTGCAGATGGTGCAGACACCAAATACACTACTCGACTCCAAATCAACAAACTTAGACAACTCAGTGTTGCACCGTGCAACCAACTAGACACTTCAGTGCAAAGAGAGTCAAACAGTGCAGTCAACTAGATGGGGCTAATGTGTTATGACTCCTAGGTGTTTTATAAACTTGCCTACAACAAACGAGGTTAGATAAATTTATCATCCTCAATTTACATTCTACAAATTCTATTACATTTCAATAATCTTGTTATTCATATCCAAATTAAACATGTATCATATTTAATCACATGCTCATTGTGTGGCAAACATTATAGATTATGCTAACTGTGAATGTTATGTGAAGGCTTCCATGTAAAGTATTGTCTGGAATAAAAATAGTTATATGATTATATGAAACATTCACGTAACATTTCTATTAATAAAAGTGCTTCCACATAAAATTGTCCCTAGCATGGTGTTGTTGTATGCTGGTAGGGTTTCTTCTTATTATTATTATTATTACTTGTATCTAAGAATAAAACGTTTTGATAACATTTGAAGAACTCAGAAATGTTTAAGTTTAAAATTTACGGATAATGCACATTTTGTAATAATAAAAAGGTGAGAGAAGAGAATACTAGACTTATTGTAGAATATAGATAATTATGAAACAACATTGCACATGTATTCATAATACAGTAATGGTAATAAACATAGTACTTCACATCTTTAATAATGCAGTTCATATATGAGATGAGTGCATTTTAAATACTTCATGGGAAAATTATTAACAATAATTATTTCAGACTTAGAACATCTACATACCTAACAGCCAAGTGTTCCTTGTACCTGCCTTATTCTTATATTGACAAAAGTATCTGGTGTTGGAATTCCTCATGTGTCCACCCTGGATACCGAGAGTAGTTACAATATTTTCGTTTTAATCGGCTATCTGCAAAAGAGGAAAAGTACTGTAACTTTTGCACAAATAATTGGGTTAACAAGTTGAGGTATTGATCATAATAAGATACTGCACAAAGTTAATGATTTTTTTTTAAAAAAAATATATGTATTCATGTTATTCTGAATGAGAAGTACCATCCATCTGATGTTACACATTACTCAGTTGTTTACTTCTGATTTATTTGAAAATAGCAACTGTTTTGAAAACCCCACAAATTCACCTTTTACTGTGTTCAAATAAAAAATAATAAAATATTAAAAGAATATCACTCTGGAACTGTTATTGCCATGAGCACCTTTGATTTGGTTTGTCTTAACAATTATAATTGTATTGTTTTGTCCATGCAAATAGGAATACGAGATAAAAAGTGATACAAATTTGTTTGCAAATCCAGAACTATATGGATAGTATTGAAAATAAACTAGCATGTTCACTTGCACAATATACCTACCTACATGGCCAGTCAGCCACTCATTTCAGTATTTATGTTTTATTACATTTTATTGTAGAAGCTGTCTAAAACCCACCACATGATGGATGTCAATAGGTGTTATTATAATGAAACAAAAATAACGTACACTATCTTACCTCCTTTTAACATCCAGCTGCTCTGCTTGTATCAATGGGAACTTCATCCATTGTGAGGACCAATAACCACCATAGCACTTCACACTTGCTCTATACACTGGCTGATGACCTATAACCATCTGGCTGATACCTCCATGTTGTGAAAATGAGAGCTTCTAGCACCTATAAAATTATTTCAGAAAAAATAAATATAAATTCTCTTACAAGGAAACTTCTATCAAACAGTTCCCACTGACTCAAAGATTTTCATGCTTAAAATAAATTCATGCTACCCGCTATCAACACATGACATAAGGTAGTTAAACTGAGTGCATTCTGTTGATGGTTTCATATAGAAAAAAAATATTTTCCCCTTTTCAATTGATGGTTATGAATACAGTATACCAAGTACCCCCTCCCATGCACACACAGACACACATATATTATATACATTACTAATGACATTTTTGTCACAAAAAAAGGTTCTCTCTCACAAGTGTCTGGGCAACCGAATGGAGTACTTTCACTTTTACTGGTGCTTAGGTGTTTAGGTTAGATTTTGTGATTACAATAAGAAAAAGATAATTTTACATTCCCGTCGTGATAAAAAAAAAATAGATTTGGGATAAATTCTAATGTCCGTAACTCTGTAAATATACGTTTCTATGCCCCCAAGCTTCTGATATAGTCTTAACAACAGTTAATCTTTCCATGGGGAATTTTTCCTGGAAATTCGAGGGAGTACGTAATTTAGTACACTCGACCTGCAATTAATACAACTTAAAACATAGTGTCAAAATTTCCTTTAAAATTTTTATCATCAGTTCACGTACTGTATAAATCATGTGTACCATTTTTTCCTCCTATATATAACATATGGTAGTGGTGCCTAATTGAAGTATTTTATAGTACCATAATTTCATTTACTGGTTGCAACAGGACAATACGTTGCAGAAAATTAATTGTTCTTATTTTGTGCGGCATCGTTATTTTACATTTTGATGTGACGTGGGTGGAATGTTGGCATACATTTCCGAGGTGTCTCAAAATATATTTTGCAGTAGTATTTTATTTCGCGATTGCTAAGGTTAAGGAATGTTGCAAAAATATCAGCTCTAATTCATACAAAGTACGTGGAACAATGTAATTAACAATAAGAAGGAAAATGGCACGAAGTATTTAATTCTTTAGGTACATCGTAGCAACAATTCACAATACATACGTATTTCACTCTCCCCCAGATTTGTTCCAATTGCCCTTATGTTCATACCCAATAATATTAATAACATACTAACATGACGTACTTACTCGAAATACGACTGAAACGAAGTGGGCTTGCAATTCTTCTTTCTTCAAAACCATCTTCCGCAACAGCTGATAGTGTCCATCTTGAAAATCTGCAGCCGTGAACGAACTCGGTAGGTGCCTGGCTTGTGAGTAGGTTCCACTCGTTTTCTGTTAGCGCGTCCGTAACCGTATTCGTTAACGAAGAGTGGAGACTACACTAAATGGCATTCGTTAGCCTTTCTTGACAAAAACGTCACGAACTCGTTAGACCTTAACGTGTTGACAGTTCAAGACTTAGGCCCCAGCAGAAAGGCAGGCTACAGTCACAATCATTGTTTGCATGAGTGCTAGTGGCATTTTCGTCCCCCCAACAATTGTGTTTCCAAGGAAGAACATGTCCGAACATCTCATGCGAGGTGCTCCACCGGGATCTATTGGTTTCGCACATCCATCTTGGTGGATTCAAGCCAACATTTTTACGAAATGGCTTAACAATTTCATCGAAAAAGTGGTCCCTACAGCAAACTCCCCCATGCTGCTTATCTTGGATTGACACTACACCCATGTTAGGAATATGGAAGTTATTGACATTGCCAGCCAGAGCTAACCACATAACCATAATTTCTGTGCCTCTGCACTCAATGCACAAGCTTCAACCGCTACATAAAACATTCATGGGACCCTTGAAGATGTTCTATAGCGAGGATGTGCGAATGTGGATACGTCACAATGAGAAACCTTTCACTCCCTAAGACATGATGGAGCTTTTTGGAAAAGCTTATTTGAAGGTCCAAACCAGTGAAGTTGCAGTAAATGGGTTTAGAACAACAGGAATCTACACTATGAATAAAAATATCTTCTCCGAGGTGGACATCATTGAAGTTCAAAGGAAATCTGACAAGACGTGCTCATCAGCTGAGATGTCACCCGACGCAATCCCTGGACCAAGTGGATCAACCCAGCGAGGTCGAACACCGCCAGAAGGCTCGCTAGATTCTGTGCCACATTGCATGCATGAGACCAATCATCAAGGAATGTCAAGAGATCTCATTAGCCCATTCGATATCTCGCCTGTTCCATCAATCACAAAGAAAGCGAGTAATCGAGGTCCGAAGGTTGCGATGACTCCTGTTGTTACAGGATCTCTCTACAAGACTGCTCTTTCTGCATCGATGGAGAGGTCGGCAAGTAAACCACGAAAGGGAAAGAGGAACTTGGATTTTGGAGAAGGAAAACGAAAGTCATTGATAGAAGACCAAGAAAAGAAGAAAGCAAAAGGAATCCTCTGCAAACAGGGTTCATCAAACCTTGCATCACGAAAGACGAAACTCAAGGAAGATGTGGACAGCAGCGATTGAGATGAATATGAAGAAGAGGCCGTCACTAGGATGCAGTTGATTGAAAGTGACGAAATTCCTTTCGGAGAAATACATCCACAAGATAATGATGCTGAGTGCATATTTTGCAGTAAAAAAATTTCTGAAGACCGTTCTAATGAATTGTGGGTGATGTGTCAATCCTGTTCTTTGTGGGCACACAACGAGTGTGCGAGGTGGACAAAGATCTGTATATTTGCGATTTCTGCAAAGTATACACTGACACTGTCATCTACATAACATTTTCAATCTTGCTACATGAAAAATGAATATAGTTCATTGTTTACTTTCGATCTTTTATGTTATTTCAATTGCTCGTCCATGTTGAGATCACATTTTCAACAAATATTTGGATATTTTTCTTAATTTCGATTTTTTTCCCATTCTGCGTGATTTTCAAAACAACAGATTATTCATAAATGTGAATTTTATAATCTTTTAGTCATAAATGACTGTTTCTTTAAATTTTAATTGTTTTTTTGCGATATTGCCAATGGGAGCCCATATTTAGACCACCATTTTGAAATATATCATTTTACCATTTTCTGGAAATTCCTTTTTTTTTAAAAAAAAATGGAGACCTTCTATACTTTTAGCATGCTATTACATTTAAGTATATCTTTCATAGATATGTATTTTAAAGGCAGGTATTTGATATATTAAATTTCTTCCTCTGAAAATGACAAAATAAAAAGGGGGGTCCATATTTAGACCTTTTCCTCTAACTGTAATGTTGGACTGTGCTTAAATAATTGTACTGTTATGTATTGGCTTGTAGTACATGTGTAAGGCCAAAAATATGTATGTGTGAGTGTGTGCCCGTATCTATAGGTATTACTTATTTTTCTATAATTTTTCTATATTTTTTCTTTCTTTCTTTTTTTAATATTTTCATTATTCCACATTCATTTTTTTGTAAACATTGTCAAGTGGATGAAAAGGATCCACAGCCTTAACTTCGCCATGTAAAAGAAGTCGAAATAAATAAATAAATAAGACATGCACTTTGCATATGTACATTATATATTCAAGGATGGTGACAGAAAATATGTAAACACCCACGACAGTAAAGATTTTTTTTTTCCATAATTGAAATGAATGATCTTGAATATGCAGTTTTATTATTATGAATTTTAACTGGAAATAGTGCTGCTTCCTGAATGAGGGTTAATGAATGACCTTTTACTTGGCTCATGGCGGATTTTCAAATTGATAAGTGCATATGAATGTTTGCATTTAATTAATGGGGAAAGGAAAGTGCAATTTTTGTCCACAATGCATTAAAATTTCTCAGTATAACTAGAATTCTTACTCAAGATATCGCTGAAAAAGGGTAAAAATAAAGAAACTTGTGCAAAATGAATTAGAAAAATTGACGTCACTACAGAAGCAATCACTTCACTGAAGTAAATCTTCATCTGGGCAATGTGGGCCTCCGTGATGGTGCAGTGGTAGCCTTGTAATAGTCGTCGTGTAATCAAGGAGTCTCAGATTCAATACCCGGTGGAAGTACATAGTGGTTCGGATCCCACTTTAAACTGTATGTCCAGTCCCAAACGGAAGGGTTTTCACTGTGCATTAATTGTTTCACGATCCAGCTGTATTCTAGAATTCCTTTGTTTCATGCTGATATATGACAAAACTGCAGAAGCTGTGACAGACAATGTTGAACACTTGCGAGTGGTTACCAGTGGCGAAGCTCCTATGAGGCTTTTGAGGCTTAGCCTACCCAAAAAATGTTGAAAGTAAAATGTTCTTGTACCTTGTAACAATGAAAGTTCGTTAAAACGAATTAAACTATGTAATCCGAATGTTTGGTTCCGCCGATCCTTCCAGATATGTTGTCAGTCAGGCCAGAAAGATGAGAGCTCGTTCGGTCTGAACTGTGAGGCTTTTGACGAAAAGCCTCGCATTTAAAAGGCAGCTACAGCATGAGCTGTGTGTAGATGGGAGGGGAGGGTAAAGGGAGGGGACTGCCGATTCACTGGGTGAAAGCGGCTAGCCTCAGAACCAATCTGTTGTGCTTCTAGTCTTCTTGTGCAAAGTGCGTCGTTCACGCGCTGCATTGTTGAATGTTTATTTACTTCAAGTGCATGTGCATGCGTGTGTGTGTCACATAGTGTATTTATGTTATAAAAATATAATACTGTGAAATTATGTGTTGAAAACTCTAAGAGGATTTGCATTGAAATAAATGTAAGTGAACAAGATTTCGTGGCTCTCAAATGATTAACCTATGAAATCTTGGACATACTGACTGTACAAATGGAAATAGATTTTGGATATCTTGAAAAGATAAAATTTGTTGAATTGCTAGACCAAAATAGCTTTGGGCGATATAAACTGCATTTTCCAGTGATGAAATTAAATAACCTTTTGTCCACATATCCATTTTTTAATAAAGAACGATTAGAAAATGATTTGAAGAATATCTATGCTGATGAAGGAAAGCATTTACCTCCTGCAGACCTTCTAAAATTCATAGTTAGAAATGAACTTCAAACAATCTACAAAGAAATAACACAACTTATCAAGTTGGTCTTGATATTCCCTGTTACAACAGCTTACTCCAAAAGAAGTATGAGCACCCTCAAGAGAGGTGGTTAGGCCTGGATATGAACAATTTGGTGGGTTTCGGCTTTTATAAGAGCTGCAAACATGGGAGGACAAGACACATTAGTGGTGTTCATCAGACATACATTTTCGAGAACTGTCCGTGTTCAGTTCTCAGCCCACAATTTGAATCTCATGTTATTGAGTGGATTGTCCATCCCATGGAAGGACGTATTTAGGGGGGCCCGCCCCCTCCCCGAAAGATTTATCAAGTACTAAAATTAAATAATGAAAAATATATTCTTTTAGCCTTTGTTGTATAATTTCCTCTGAACTTATTGGAAGACAAGGGATCATATGGCTTTGAAGGACAGGAAGGACGTATTTAGGAGCTCCAGGTGCGCACCCCCCATCTTAAAAAAAAAAAAAAGACTTACATACTAAAATTAAGTAATGAAAATATTGACATTTGTTGCATAATTGATGGTTATTAATTTCCTTTCAACTTTTTAGAAGGCAAGGATTATATTGGGATCATACGGCTTTGAATGACATTACAAAGAAGATTTATGTACACTACTACTCAATATGCATAAAATCTTAATCAGAAACTTACTTTTCTCCAACTACATGTAACATGATTTTTGCTATTCGATAAACTTTCAATTATTCATCTATTTGACAATAATTTCATTGCCAGGGCAATTGTTTTTATGTAAATTATTCCGATCTTAACTACAGGTAAACTACGTAATGAATATGCACTGTTACATCTCTATTCTTATACAGTCTTTTTACCTATTCCTGTAATAATAAAATAATATTAATTTATATATTGTATTTAGTATTAATTTTATTTGATATAATTATTTTAATTTAAACATTATTAGTAATATTATTGTTATTATTCCTGAGACACTTACTTGGTTTGGACCGACACCCCCCCCAAAAAAAACATATTTCTAGACATGTGCCTGATCCCGTGCTTGTGTAACAGTTATGTGAAAACACTCAAAGACACCATAGATGTTTTAATGTCTGATGAGAAGAAATGTAGAAACACACATACTGAGATGGTTCCGGCATACAATATTAATGCATGGAAACAGAGGAGTCGAATGGTAAAAAATGTTCCGACTTCACGTTCTGATTAAAATGGCAGCCTTAAACAGTGGCCCCATTTTCTTTCTTTTTTTGCCTCCACACTATTACCCTATGACCTCTTAATGCTAAGCCTTGTCTACAAAGAGAAAGTCAATTTTCCTTGCACCCCTCCCCCCCCATTTTGGAATCCAATTGCAACCATTGGCCATAAACATAGAATTGTGAGTTTCTGTCTATATTCCTTAAAAAATTGTGTTTAGCCCCCCCTTAAAGGAATTCCTGGATATGTGCCTGTTATGTGGTGTTAGTCAGTGCTTTAGTCCAGGTGCGTAATCCTGGGGAGATAGGATGGGATTTCCCTCTCACCAACAATCTTGTCTCAAAGGAACTCACCAAAATTTCCAGGAGGACTGATGGAATTGGTGTTTAAAGTCCACTTTATGCACAGTAAGGCTAATCTGGATTGGACCTACAGTTTAAACCACTATGTGCCTCCACTGACTATTGAACCAGGGACCCCTTGATTACAAGATGACGATGCTACCGCTATGCCATCGGGGAGGCCCTTTAGGAGGCGAACTAGTATGTGCTTCCACCCAGTATTGAACCTGGGACCGCTTGATTACAAGGACAATTGATATTCTTGCGGCTTCCGTAATTGTTTCATTGTGTGTTAAATAGATCTTTGTCATTTCCAATGAAGAACCTAAAATCTCCTTGAACAAATCTATTCTGATAGCGAGATCTTCTACGTGCAAAGCAAGTATGGAGGAATTTCCTGTTCAACCAGGGAGTGGCAGGTCATTGTCACACGGAGATGTAGGAAAGCTATTTACAGCCGCTGCCGACACTGGCCTCAGGTCGAAGGGAGCTTGCAAATATCAGCCAACATCTTTCATCTTTTGTCTCCTTCACAGAACTTTCCCACAGCTGGCAAGAGGTCTGTCCATAGGGTCCCTTTTCCGAGAAGGGAAGGCGCTGGAATCATGAACACATATCTTCACACTGCTTTCCATGTGCCATTGTTAAATTCATTTGAAAACAGCGTCGATATGTCAACAATTTCCAAGAGTCAATAGTTACAGCAGAATATTTAACTCATTATATAATAATTTATTTTATATGTGGGGCATGGTAGGCACTTATCCATAAATATATTTCTGGAAGGGTTCTCGCATGCCAGTCAATAGCATCACACACAATAATAATAACAAAATTCTGGTAATATTAAAATATCTACTACTAATAGTATATTAAGACAAAAATAACCGGCTGGCTCTTTGGCTGAGCACGTTAAATAGTCGACTATCGATCTCATATCAGAAATTCCCGGTTTTGAATCCCTGCCATGAATCATGAAGTTCATCCAATTATCACTCATCGTCACAATTAGTGAAAAGTGCCATAAAAGTGATGTCAAATAATGAAACAGATAAGGAAAAGGTAATACTTGTAATAATTATGGATAATTATATGAATGGTGGCAGGGGCCGTGCTGATCTAGTCAGTAGGGTGTTTGACCCGGGTTCGATAGGAATTTTTCCGGCCTTTTCCCTGCATGAAGCACACTCAGCCACAATAAATGGGTTTTGGAGGCAACCCTTGAGAGGAAAAGTAGGTCGGAGCATGCCACTTCAAAATTACCGAGATGGACAATATGTGGTGCCTCCAGGCACGTAGCCAGAAAAGGGCTAAGGGGCTGAAGCCGCCGCACCCACAAAATCCTACAAATATCTAATTTAAATGTTATTTTTATTGTTAACGTAAATAAAGTTATAACCACAGTAAAAACTGCATTACATCAAAAAACGTTTAGTGTATAATAGAGAAACCAGGTTACATTTTTATATTCTTTCTATCAATTAATCCAAAGAATAAATGGATCCACAGCTTCCAAAACTTATAGTTTTCTTTGTGAAAATTCAAAGAGTAAAATTTATCACCAACTGTTAAAACCATCTTTAGAACGATTGTGTAAAAGTCAATAACAAAATACAATAACTATGATATTCAGTACACTAAATGTACAAAATTTAAGAAAAATAATGGACAGCAAATGTGTTAGTTATTCACTGATATGGTGGATGGAGTAGCAAAGTCTCTCCATTTATGTAATAATAACAATAAATTTGGAGTGAAATTGGTATATTTTAATAACTTATATTGTTATTATTGAAAAATAACAATAATTATTATTGTTAATATTATTTGTGCTAATCAAGTTTTATTTATGACCTGACACCTTCTACATATATTTCTGACGATGCCCTTGCTGATAAGGGATGAGCCCCCCCCCCCCCCGATATAAAATTCTGGCTGCGGCCCTACCCTTCACATCTCCTAAGGGAGATTTCACACCTAAGCATCAGGTGACATGCAACACGAGAGTTTCACACCGAAGCTACACTTGTTTCTGTGTTCAGTTCGCATGGTGCCGTCATCCGATGATGATACAGATATAATTGCACTAATCAGTTTATTAGTCGCCAGAAGAAAAAGTTAGAAGAGACATTGCTATACGTGATGCATATCATGTAAAATTTGTGCAACTCATGGAAACTTGGGAGAGTCATGTTGTCCATTAGAAAACCGAGAAATCATTGACAATGACCATAAGCTAGACTTTCCAGTCTAGATAACGCAAGGACTTAACGCTAGAGCAGTGGTTCTCAACCTTCGTGAAACCATGGTCCAATAAATTATTTACTTGAAAGTCAATTCCCGGATCGCAAGAATTTTCCAACTTAATAACTTTCCAGGATTTAAAAATTTTATTTATGAATTAAAATGCACCATTGAAATTAAATATTGATATGTGAAATCTGCCATGATCATAAAGGGTAGTAATAGTTCGAGTACGTGTAGGCATGTAATTAATTAATCCCGGGTTCGATACCTGGTGGAGGCACATAGTTGTGCGGATCACACTTGAAATTGTAGGTCCAGTCCGAAATTGGCTTTGGAAATTATGTGTGAATCCTACATGAATTTTTCTTCGTAGGCATGAAAAATGGCAACGTTTATTAATTCAAATACGTTTGAGCTTATACATATTTATTAATGCCCTGAGTCAAGTTTTTAACAGTTTAGTTGTTTTTTTTTTTTGTCGAGAAAGGAAAAGAAAGGAAAGCTGCATGGAAAATAAAATCCAATTCTCTCAATCCGATTGCTTTGCAGACGATACCCAGTTATATTTCTCAGGTAATTACGCTTCGTTGGAACATAAGCTTCAGTCACTAAATTCTGACTTGAACATCGTCAGTAAATGGTGTATATCTAAATGTAAATCTAACGGTCTGAAAATAAATCCAGAAAAATCCACTTTCATAATCATTGGTTCTAATTATTCAACTTCATTAATTAAAAATAATAAGATTGAGCTCAAAATAAACAATTTGCCCATTGTCAGGAATAAGACTGCTAGAAATCTTGGTCTGGTTTTTGATAAAATTTTTGATTGGACAGAACATGTAAAGACGCAATGTAGGGAAGCTTATGGAATCTGAATCGTTTCCATGACTTCCTTCCTGCGGAATGCAAGCTAAGACTCATCCAAGCATTAATCTACCCATTGTTCGACTATTGTGATAATGTTTACAGCCCTCAACTCTCGCAAAATCTCAGTAAAAAAAATACAAATGGTGCAAAATGCATGCTTCCAATACATTTTTCAAGCAAAAAGATCCCATCATATTCTTTCACTTTTAAATAATAATCAGGTTCTTACCATGGCAAACACAAGGAATTTGCACTATCTCTGTTTCATACGCTGCATACTGACACATTACCTGTTTGAGAAGATTCATTCCCATAGGGAAATCCATCAGTATGTTACCCGTAAGCAGAACAACTTCGATTTACCCCATCATTCTACCACGGACTACAATTTATCATTTTTCTCCTCTTCGGTTCCCAAAGCATGGAATGCATTGCCTGCGAACATCGCTAGTGTAAACAATCCATTAAATGTCAAAGGTAAAGTAAAAGATCTGCTGTTAATGGAACAATGGCAGAGTCGGGGCACATACTGAAGGTATCAAGTCACTCACTATATGGAATTGTATTATCACTACTATTATCTTTTGTATTTCTAGTTACACTTTTCTCTCTGTATGCAACTAATTCCTATGTATTTTTTTCTTTTTTTTAATCTGTGTATTATTTTATATTTAGCATACTGCTCCATAGGCAGTTTATATCATCTTCTATGTATTATCATATTGACAAGCGTTAAGTGGCAGAGCAGCCATTGGGTGGAACCTTGCCCACTTAATAAAGAAATAAGTAAAGAAAGAAAACAATCTACCTGACAGACTGAAGATTATTGCAAGATATTTTGAATTTGATTGGAAAATTTCAATTTGAAATTCTTACACAATTAACAATTTGTAATATATTTGTATATTATGTAACATTTGTGACTTGTGTTAGTAGATATATTTTGAGTCTTCAGTATGTGAAATGGCAAATGTAAACTCCGCACCTTAAATTAAATGTTGTAAATATCGTAGTGTACCTCACATTTTCTGAGTTACCTTGGCCTTCGTAGAAGGCAGGATATACAAAGAATGCGTTTACGGCAGCAATATACATTTCAAGTATCATGAGTTGTAAAAAGGAAGTAGGGGGAGAAAAGAGCAGGGAGAGAGCAAAGATTGGAGGTGAGAGGAGTGGAGACTCGGTGTTTGGCTTGGAAGGGAAGAGGAACATTTACCACATACAGTTTAATTTAATTGAATTAAAAATTTTGGATAAATTGGAATCGCACAGACCCTGTAAATGGTTTATACAGGGTGTTACTAAAGTTCGTTTCCAATGCTTAGGAGGTGATTCTACAACTGAAAATAAACACAAAAGTTCATGTGACGAAATACCGAAAACGGCACCCATTCGGAGTTATTGAAGTGGGAAAATTATGTTTACAAGGAAATAGTGGCACAACGGCCAACCATATGACTGCGGCGAAGGGCGTTCCACGAAGAAATGCGGCATGGTCTATTCAAAAAAGCACATGGCAGTTGTGTGAAGTTGATGCGCAAGGGATTCCCCAAATAAAGCAAATGGGTCTGTTGAAGTCATGGGGGTAGGGAAGGGTTTAGCGAGATGTGTTATCCACGGAAAGTGATATGTGGAGACTGACAACTAAGAAGAAAGTAAATATCCATAGTGGACATCACCATTACGTAGAAAAACAAAGATGGTGGTTGTGCTGCACTACGTTGAATATGTGCCAACATGTTCACTGTGTGCAGAGTGGAGGTGCCGAGGGAACCACATCACAGACGATGTTCAAACTGTCTGTCATTAACTTCCACGCAGAGATGACAACACCGTATCAACGATTGTCTAGTGCAAGCAAACAACCCTGCGGTGTCTGCTATCGTCGCTGTGGTGACATTAATGCGTGCAATGAGATCCTTGGCTGACATGACAGGTGTTTCGTATACGAGACATTTCATCTCTCCGCATAGAAAGAAGTCCAGGGGAGTGATGTCTGGCGATCTTGCTGGCGAAGGGCATAGTCAGGATAGTCTTGATACCAGTATGCGCGCTATAGCCAGTGCCCACAACACCTCCCGTGTTAATGATTGGCGCATCTTATCCGAAGAGGGATGTACCCTTCCAAACTCCAAAAGGCATAAGACCTTTTGCCCCAGGACTTTGACCCATGTGTGGTGTTTTGCCAATGGTTTTTGCATTAGATGAAAACTATCCAAAATTTTGTGAACAGGGTGTTGTGGACCGATGCAACAATGTTCACCAAAACGGGCATGTTCAATAGTAAAAACAGTTACGTTTGGGATTTTGCAAATCCACATGCAATTCTCATGGCACACCATCAGCACAGGTTTGCAGTTAATGTGTGGTGTGGGAAAGTGCATGACCATTTGATTAGGCTATACATTTTCCCTGTTCGCTTGTGTGGTGGTACATATCATGCATTTCTTCATGATGTTTTGCCTGAACTGTTGGAGGACGTGCCCTTGGCACTGAGGCAAGTACTATGGTTCCAACACGATGGTGTACCACCACATTTCGACAAAAATGTGCGTCACTTCCTCAATGGCTTGTTCCACAATCGGTGTATTGGTAGGGGTGGGCCTGTGCCATGGCCAGCAAGATCGCCGGACATCACTCCCCTGGACTTCTTTCTATGGGGAGAGATGAAATGCCTCATATACGAATCATGTAGAATCACCTCCGAAGCATTGGAAATGAACTTTAGTAACACCCTGTATATTTGTGTCTATGTGTATGTGGGTGGTGAAGTAGAGAAACATCTGCTTGTACCTTTATTTTTTGGAAAGTTTGTCTTGAAAAACGGGAATTATACTTGAATTTTATTATGGGTCTAGAGTGGCCACCCTGTTTTATCTCCACATGCTGTTTCTGATTTGTACCTGATTTCCATGGGCACATGATTTTTGCTTTCTTCTATTTAACAATGTAAATAATTTGTTTCGATTGGTAAGGCACTGTGATGTTACATTGTTTACGTAGTCTTTATATTTTGTTCCTAGGTAAATATTTAGAGTGACGTCAAATGCTATAGAAGGTTTGATGTGTATGCACACTGGGGCTGTTTCCACAGATTCCAGGCTTCCTTTTTGTTTCTTAACACCACTATGAAAAAACACCGAATATATTGTTGGTTTCAGTTTCCTGGTCGGCACGAAGTCATTAATCACGGCATGTAGGACGTCCACAAACATCTCTGCTGATTTGTCGACATCATCATCCTGCACCAGACACCAAGGGTAGAAATGAAGCGCTCGGCGAGTGTTGTCCCATGGTGCATTCCGCCACAGGCTGCTTTAGTGGCTGAGACTTCTCCACGGGGATCAGGTACACAAGGACATCTCATGATTGATAGTCCTATGGTACAATGTTTCTTCCAGGGTTATTTCTGGATCATGCAGTGTTGCCAGAATGTAGTCTTAAGTTACTATCACCATGTCTCTTATGCATATTGAATAGCTTCAAACCAATACCATTCACAAATGTGTCAATGAACTATTGGTCAGCCGGGCAGTTTGTAGTACCAGACGTGGAAGTGTTCCAATTGGTTATTCTGTACCAGTATTGATTTTCAATTGTTTACTTTATTTAAATAATAAATATCATCATAATGATAGGAATACCTATGCTAAAGTGATAAGTGATAATGAATACTCAGATTCTATAATGTTAAAATTTCATCTTCATAAACTTAATAATTTCTGTGAAATTAAAGCATCTTGAACATGGACATAGAAGTAAGAAGGTCAGTTGACTACAGCTGTTAACTAGGGGCATCTTCCAAGAACAATTAGAAAATTTACAGGTAAAGTTATCACAGCCAATTGATTTTTGTACACTAATGATAGAAAATGAAGGGAAGTCCAAATGAATCAATTGAAAAAAACAAAACAACTTAAGGTCTGGATTATCCTGGAGTCTATTGAAGTAGCAACTACAATACAGAAAAGCCTGGTAAATTTAAGAGATTCTGCAGATATTATTCCTGTGAAATTCCATAATTCTACCCTTGTGAATGAACTAAGTAACCGTACAAAATTTTGATGAAGAGGAGATTGGAGCAACACCTAAATGTAACTTCGAAGTTCTTGTTCAGTATAGTCACATGCATACAGGATGGAAATACTTGTTGTAAGTTTTACTATTTACCACAATTCAATAGTGAGCTTCCATGCCCAGCAAACAAGATAATAATGGAGAGCAACTATGCCCCATCTAAACAATTGCATGTTTGTAATCAAACAATCTTACATTAACAGTATATAAAAGCAAAAGTTTGGATGTTGTTGCTTTCGAAAGATACAGCACTCCAAACTTACTCCCATTTCAGTTTTCATGAAAAATGGAGGGTATGACCTTGAAATTCAACATTTTCTACAGAGAGGATATTTTCTCAGGGTCTCAAAATCGCACATTATTCATGTTTCATTAAACATACCTGTTTAAGTTCAATGAGTTAACTTCTATTTTTGAGCTGCCTTTAGGTGTATTTTCACTGCCCTTGAAGCCCTGGCTGCTGTGTTCAAGTGGCAAATGCAAATAAAAGTTTAATTTCTCCTATATCGTAGCATGATGTCGCGCACGGGATAGAGTCACGCTGGGACGTAGATCACTGAAATGAGGTATGAACTTCAAATTTAGGACTCGCTGAACCACCTCTACCCTCAGTGGTACAGATGAAGGAGATTGGGAGCTGTAGTCGGTTGAAGGCAACCCACCCCTCACTCTGTTTTCTCAACCCTCAGCAACCGGCCCCCATCGCGGAGTGGTTAGCACATTGCGCTACAACACCAAGTGTACCAGGTTCAAATCCTGGCCTGGGCATGGATGTTTGTGAGTGTCCATTCATCAATTTCATTCACTCATCCCCATCATTGCAAATTAGCCAAAAGTGGAACAAGAAGCAAAGTAAAATAAAACATATCAATCAATCAACTCTCAGCTGCTGTTGTTGGCAATGATTGACAGGGAAGTTGGCACCCTGGAGACTGTGATGGGATGCACCAGAGATTGCTGATTTGACGCAGATGGTGATGGAAGGTGGCAGGAGAATCGGCAGCTTATTGCATTACGCGTTCTCCTGACTTGGGCTGGCTTCTTGCTCTGTTGTGAGCCCGGAACTGCTGCAGTAGAACCGTGGACTGGATGCTGCCTTGGGAAGTTGTGATCTCTTGGGGGGGTTCTTGTCAGCTACGTCGATGCTCTCGAAGGCGTTGTCTGTTGATTTTCCATCTCCAGAGGGTTTTTATAATTCAGATTTTACTCATGATGAGGTGGACTTCGAACCTCCACCTGTTCATCTGGGATATCCCTCGATTGGTTGACTTGGTGTTTTAATTTCACTTTATGCACAGTAAGGCTAATTGTGACTGGGCCTACAGATTAAAGTGGAATCTAAACCACTATGTGCCTCCACTGGGTATAGAACCCAGAGCCCCTTGATTACAAGATGACGACTAGGTGGAAAGTTAACATGGAGGTGCACTCACTGCCTGCAATGACCATAGCCTAGGTGTCTGTGCAGAACCGAGTGGAAATTTCTTATCACTCGACTCTGCATCCGGAGGAAGTTGGGGTGAATGAGCATTTAGCTGGCAAGCTTCATCATTTTAATGAATGGAGATCTTGAATATTATCCTCCCAATTTCTTCGTCATTATTCCAGCAAAGATGTATCCACTGAGAGTGGTTACCAAACAGAGTAGCGATAGCCATTAAGAGTATATTTGTAAAAATATTGTGGAAAGTTACATTAAGTGAAAAAAATAAAAACCTGTATTTGTATAATTGGTTTAAAAAAAAAAGAGAAAAAATGAAGCCATCTGGACATCTGGTCACTGCAATGGTCCATGTTTTTTTCGGTTTGAGTTGATATCTTAAGTCCACTTGATGCACAGTAAGGCTAATCGGGAGTGGACCG
The DNA here is from genome assembly GCF_977018435.1 of Lepisma saccharinum. Lineage (NCBI taxonomy): Eukaryota > Metazoa > Arthropoda > Insecta > Zygentoma > Lepismatidae > Lepisma > Lepisma saccharinum. Next base: position 37,913,626 of record NC_139250.1, on the reverse strand, counting down.
ACGGTTTAAAGTGGGATTCAAACCACTGTGCCATGTGCCTCCACCAGGTAACGAACCCGGGGATGATGCTACCACAATGGTCCATGGGAACGTAGGAATGAGTAGAATCATTGGGACAGCTGGGATGGGTTGAAAATGTGTTGAGTTGCTGGCACTGGCTTGATGATCAACTGAAACTCAAAATTTTTACTTAAGTTACTTATCATAGAGTACTGTATTGTGTACAAATTTCAGATTTTTAAACAACTGCCCACCAGAGATATTTAACCCTGAACTTGAATTTTTTTTAACAAAAAGTACATGTTTATGACCCTGTAGAAAAAATGGATTAAAGTCTGAAGCTTCAAATAAGTTTGGCACACACTATTGGTACACAGGTACTTGCACAAAAAAATTCAAGTGTCAAACAAACTGCCCTCCCCCTAAAAAAAATGTCTGAAAATGTTATTTTGAGTGATTAAAATACAGAATTTTGACCTTACAATTTATTATGAAGGAATAATATTTAGAAAACTACATAGAAATATAATTGTAGCCTATAATGTGCTTAACATCACACATTTTGTCTCATTGTCGTAGGACTTACCAGAGCTGAGATAAAAAAGTTGCCGCTGATGCTTACGAATGGAGAAAATGATGCACGCCATGATAAACAAATGCCCGTCATCTTCAAGTCGGTGATAGTAAAAATAAAAACAGTGGTTCTGAACTGTCAACACATGAGGCTCAAACCACACAAAAAATAAACTTTTTTAAAAATGGTCAAGCAACCATGTTGTATGACTTCATATGGATTGACCCAATTGTCAAATTATTCAAGGTCAAAATTCACAGAAATTGCTGTTTCTGAGCTTGTTTAGCTATACTAAATGTGCAATACCTCTGCTCCTATTTGGCCTAGGAAGTTTATAATAAATAAAGTTTATTGTGCAGGGAATCGAATGAGCTTTCCAATATGTAACAAGCCTACCTTTGGATAAAAATAAAATTTTGACCTTGAAAATCTCAAAACATGTCATCATCAATAAAATAAATACTTAAATTTTATTTATAAAGAAATTTATTACCAAAAGAAAGCTTAAATATTAAATGTTTATTTGTGGAAAAAGAGTATTGGACAAATGGTGACCGTTCATGTTGTCTCATTCAATTTTTCTTGAACTAAAGTTTTCGATCACTTGCCGAAGCAATGCACGAGGAATAGCATTGATTTCATCTGTAATTCCTTGCTTCAATTCTCTCAAATTTTGTGGCATTGGGGTGTATACCTTACTCTTAAGGTAACCCCATAAGAAAAAATCTGCTGGTGCAAATCAGGACATCTCGGTGGCCAGTTAATGTCTCCTCTGTGACTGATGACCCTTTATTGAAATAACTGATGAAGAGAATTCAGTGATTCACTGGTGACATGACAAGTGGAAAAACGTGTTTCTGTTGTAGCCATCATGGTTCTGAATTTCAGTAAGTTAAAAAGGTCCTAATCATTTGGCAGTAGTGCTCAGAAGTTACAGTTACGATTGGCAAGGATACTCACTAACAAACTGGCGCACACGGTCAACGTTTCTGTTCGATCTTGATGACCTTAGACGTCCCAGCGGGTTACTCGTCATAGTGCTTCCAGTGTTTTCAAACTTTCTCACCCAATATTTAATTAAATTTGCCTTGGGACGTCTCACATTCTGGCAGGTTAAAATGATGCCAGTACAAACGATGCACAACAATATAAGAATCATAATTTTTATAAACGCACAAACACAAAAAGTACGTTGCTACCCTGTAAAGTGCTCCATGGCAACTAAATATTAAGAATGTTGCCAAGCGTTCGCAATCTATCTCATTTCTCCATAATGTGGGAATTGCCCCAGAGGGCAGATTCAAAAACAAAAATATTTCTGAGATACGCCTTATTTGGCATACCATACCACATACTCTTGAACATTAAAAAATAAAATTGGAACTGCAATGGCATCAAGAGATACAAAATAATATGTATAACTATGTGAGTGAAAAAGGCCTCATTACAATGCACTAGGGTGAGTTAAAAGTCCATTAACACCCCTATAAAATGTAAAGAATGTAAAGGAGTTATACCAGATACAATAGGTCATGATAAAAACATGTTAGTCTCAGAGAGAACCATAATTATGTGTGCCAAGCAGAGGTCCGGTATATTGTTGGCCATTCAACTCAAACCTTTTCAGTTGAAAGGGGGTGATGTGACATATCAGGCTAGAATTTCATGAGCACCTTGTTGAAAACATTTTTAGAACCGTCTTTTCCCTTTCCTGACCATAATTTTGCACCTTAAAATCCGTTCCCAACTACTAAAGATAGAGAAATGATTTTATTACAGTCAATGAAATCAGATCAATGCTCTCTATCGGTTTATAGGATAATTTTCATGCCAAGTTACAGTAGAAACCACCCTAACAATACAAAATTGAATCCAATTGTGCACGATTGTAGTTGTTGCCATGAAAAATTACTATGATAAGTTCTGAATCAAAATAGATAGGTAAACATTTCATATTGCATGTAAAAATGTTTTATCGTTCAATACAACTGGTTTGCGAGTGTGCTTTGCCAAAACATTTTAAGGGTGAAGGGTCATGCCATTGACAAAATTGAACAGTCAATATATTAGAAACGAATACCGTGGAGATTCAGTCAGTAGGGTGTCTGACTGCCATGCACGAGACCTGTATTCAATTCCCGGAGTGGTAATTTAAGCATTTGAGGTTGTAATTTTTCCAGCAACTTCCCTCCATAAAGGGGCTCAAAATGGGTACCTGAGAGAACCCCTCCCCTGGGGGAACATAAAGGCATCCGAAGCATAATGCTTATCATATCACCTCAATGGTTGGGATCTTGAATGTGTGAAGCCCTTACCTCCACTGCCTTGAACCCACTATGAGCCTCTATGGCTTGTTGAAATGTATAGAGGAAGGCTTTACCTTTTGCAACAAAAGTTATTATCATTATTAATATACATATATTTCAGAAAAGACTTCTACCTGACCCAACAGCTAAGTGATTATCCAGTTCATCTGTCATTATACAGTTAATCTGTTTGTTATTAACATTAACACACCTTGCTCAAGAAACATCTCCAAGCTTAGAGGAACTTTTAGTTCAAAAATGTCTGATTTCTGGGCAGGAGGTGGGGCTCATTTTTCAAACTTTGCTGCAAACTTATGAAACCATTTATTATTTGGATTAAGTTGTGGAATATGATAAAATGAAGTTCTGACATGGGTCATGTACTTTACACTCATTTTATTAACATTTTAAAAAAAAATTAAATACTAATTAGCTAAGCTACTTAAAAATATTAAGCTATATGTTTTTCATTAATTTTCAAATGAACGATGCCAATATCTGGGAAGGTAGACTGTGCAGTTCGAACCTCTCTCACAACATCTACATGGTGTGTCTACTAAGTTTGAGGATTGACTTTATAAAAAGTATTTGTGTGAAAAGAAAATCACTTTTATTGTTCAGTCTTTCTACTGTGCACACTGATTCGCATAGTCATACAACTTCTGGATGCCTCTGTAGATGTCCTTGGCAATGGTGTTCAATGTACTCATCATGGCTTTGTAGATATCTGAAATCAAAGTCAAAATTATACAGTCCCTTACATGTAATTTTTTAACACATGTATTTGGTTGCAAAAATAAAAAATCACAGGGATATCAATATTGATCCACAAAATATCAGAGCATAACAGAAATTGCTTGATTCATGCAATATCACAACAACAACAGTAATTTTAAGACATAAGAAATTCTTATATTTAATTGATCTTGGGAAGATTTTAACTCACAAGTGATTTCCTATAAATTTTCATAATTATCTACTAAGAAGTGCACGAATCTGTTTAAGATAAAAAAAATATTAAAGTTCAAGCAGCATTTATAGAATGAATTGAGTTGAGCTGAGTTGGTGTTTTAAGTCCACTTTGCGCAAAGTAAGGCTAATCGGGACTGGACCTACAGTTTAAAGTGGAATCCGAACCACTATGTGCTTCCACCAGGTATTGAACCCAGGACTTCTTGATTACAAGGTGATGACGCTACCACTGCACCATCGGGAGGCCCATTTATAGAAGGAAAAGATTTCACGAGGTGAATAATAGGCTCAAGTAGTTACAAGTATATTAAGGTCCTTATGTACACTATTGGATAACTTATGTGTAGCTGATGTAGGCTATGTTATCCATACTTATGTAATTTCCTCTGGTCATAATAAAATTTTGTGGTCAAAGTTATTTTAGTGGTAATATTTCTAATAGTGTAAGGTTTTGATTGTTGACAAATCTCGTGTGCACAAACTCAGTTCATACTTTATGATTACTGTAATACTTGAATACTTCATAAGCCTCAAGTGGCTAAATCATAACGTGCACACGTGTTATTTTATATGTAGTTGGTTTTGCTTTTCTTAAATTTAACTTCCGGTAAGAGTAAGATAACACTTGTTTATTCCGAACAATATTTGTTCAAGACTTTTCTATATAATACTATTGCTTGATAGTTGTCATTATTTTTAATTTTCACATTTATTTACACATATAGAATTAGAACTCAATGAGTTATGATATTTTCTTGTGTTCATGGTTGTTGACTTATGTTTATTCATAAATTATAACAAACATTTAACAATACCACAGTCTTATGCATGGGTAGAAGTAATGTAGATGTTCCTAGTCTCATCAAGAAAACACTACGTATGATGCAAACACCAATTTTTAAGGTGGCAGAGAAGTGCATTGAATTTAAAAATATTTTCATTTGGGTAATATGTGTCAATTCTTTTGTTGGTAGTAGATATTTGGTAATTTCATTTACCTGGTCTCGTACTTTAAGTATATTTCTATTTGATATATGAACTGGTCATGCATACAAGCCTTAATATATGCAAAGATCAATGCATATGCATAAAAAAGCATGGTCTTTCAAGGTACACTAACTACTAAAGAAAATATACATATATAATATAGTTATTTATTTAAGTTTGGAAAAATACTTATATACATATGCATGTTTGCATACATATATAGATATTGACACATAATGGTACTGAAGTTACAGAAATTTGACATGCAGTTTGTGAGAAGTTGAATTTAAAAAAGCAATTGAATATTTTCTGTTGTATGTAGAATAGGTACGTGATAATTCATTATTTGGCAACTTGGTCATTGGGCCTGGGTATCATCCCAAGCTGAGTGCCAGTATGACCATCATTTTCAATGAGCTCATAGATTGACAATATCTAACAGGATATTTGGTATGCTTAAAGTCAAAATTATAGTCTCTGACATTTAATTTTTTTACACGTGTACAGGGTGTCCAGGCTAGAGGTATACAAAAATACATACATTTTAGAATCTGTACAGTTTACTAACTTTTTTTCCCGGTTTTGTAGAAAGTAACTTAGAAAGTCTCTATGTATGATGGTACACTTTTGTTCACAAAAAGTGGCACCATGTTTGAGTTGCAGTCCATCTTTGTGACCGGAAGTACAGCTGAAGTAAGTGTTAGGAAAGCAGCAGTGTTGCTTACTATCAATCAATTTAACCATATGCAGGGAATTTTGTGTCTCTCAGACTCAAAGAAAAGGGCTAATGGAAAGATTGCAGCGTAAATATTAACTGGATCTTCCACGTTTACAATCAAAATAATGTAAATTCAATGTTCGTGACGAAGTAGCTATCACAATTCGTTAGAATGCGAGGGCCCTGGGTTCGAATTTGGCCTGAGCTTGGGTGTTCATCATGGTCGCGAGTAGCCAAAAATGGAAGAAAAGCAACACTAAATAACGAAACGGAAAAAAACGCAAACAAGAATAAGCAAGACAGAAATAGTGCTGTTGCAATTCCTGAAAATTATGCAAAAGAAAAAAAAATCTTTCGAAAATAGTGTTATCCTAGTCCAGGAGAAGGCTTGAAGAATAAATAAACTCTTTCCCCATACACTTTGCAAACAGAATCACAAAGTTGGCACTGAATATGCAATGGGAAAAATAATAGAAATCTGAAAGGAAGAAGAGTTTTTCACAGCCAGGGGGGCACATGAGAAGAGGTACCCCCACATCAGTCATCCAGGCTATTCAAAAAATAAGTCAGTGGTTGTCCTCTCATTTAACTTTAACAGTAAATGGAATTATTGTAAAATAAAAATTGTCAGGCTTTACTTGTTTTACGCGTGCACATTGGTTTCGTAATGGAGCACAAAAATAGGATTGTGACTTTCGTAAAATTCTTACCGAATGAATGAATTGAATGTCTCCGTAAATTCCAGAATAATGACTCTGCATTTTGAAATCAATAGCTTAAAATAAAAAAAAAATATATGTGCTGTTGGTTAATGAGATTCATTGTCACATAGCAGAATCTGCTATATTGACAGAAACTAGAGAACGGTTATCATTTAGGGTTGCAAACACTAACCTTCCGCTAAAGCACGATTTCCCAAAGTCTTCATTAATTTTCATGTACAAGCTTCACTTGTATTTTGTCAACAATGTGTACAGTTTTTGAACCTTATCTCATGAAGTGTATTGCTTTCAAATTAATGTAATTAGCGAGAAGCGACATCAAAATTTTGAGCTGGACAGGAAAAGATGCAATCGTATGGATAAATTACTCAAATAGTTTGGTTTCTTCACTGTGGCTTGTGGACATGTCTGTTAAAGGCCAGCTTTGTAAGCTGAAATCCTAGGTTCGAGTCCCCGTGTCTCCAAAATATTTTTTCTTACCAAATGGGTGCTACATAATGTATTTTATTCTCATCACACCAATTGCAGCCTGAAACTTTATTGTTTGCATGCCAATAAGAAAATATGTATTGAAGCTATTACTTGTTCAGAGAACATGACTGTTACTCGAGACTACTTGAAATTGAATTTTTTTAGTTGCTGCTAACCCTCGATATTTACAAGTGCTAAAATTGAAAACTGTTGTGTGATAAAACACACCGTTAATATTCTCAAGAAGGAAACCACTCAAATTAAGTGAGTAAATTGTGAGGAACATCAGCAGATGTATTTTAAGATGTTCGTCATTCACGTGTCACTCTTCTCGTTTTATACATAGAGATATTTACAAGTGACCCACTCGAGGAATGCTCGCACCTTAAGAGTAATTTTCAGATGGGATAGAAAAAAGCCTGGTCCAAATTGTAAAGTCAAGACGTGCACAGATTGTAGATGTTATCAAAAAAACACAAAAAAAACAGAATTAATCAATAACTACAATTATTTACCTAAACATCACTCATATGGCACTTAGAATACAGATGTAAAATATGTATTTTGGATGATTAGATGTTTGAATTCTTCTTCTTATATTATACGTATTATACCGGGTGTTCCGTACAAATCTCCCTAATTTCAATTATTTACTGTGAACGAAGTACGATGAATTGTGAAATGACTATAACACCAAATGAAAGGCCAGATCTTCAAGTTTTGTTTTCATAACTTGAAGTTGTCCGTTTGCTCACTACGCAGCACCACTGTTGCATAAATTAAAATGGCAACTCTTCAACAACGTGCACAGGCAGTGGTGTGGTATTCTGAGACAAAATCTGTGATTGCAACGCAACGAAATTTCAGACGAGTGTGCGGAGGAGTTGCACCTGATGCTAAATCAATTAGGCTGCGGTTTAGTAAGTTTCTAACAACCGGCAGTGTGCTAAAACAATCTGGTGGAGCTCGGCGTCGTGTGTCAGAGGAAAAGGTAGAAGACATTCGAGCGGGGTTTTAGAGAAGCCCAAGTAAATGCATCCGCCAGGCATCTAGGCAATTAAATGTGACTCCAACAACAATGCAGAGTTCTGCACAAGCAGCTTCGGTTGTATCTGTATAGAGTGCAGATTGTGCAACAATTGAAGCCAGATGAAAAGCAGCGTCGCATAGAATTTGGTATGGAAACCCCGCTCGAATTTCTTCCACCTTTTCCTCTGACACACGACGGCGAGCTCCACCAGATTGTTTTAGCACACTGCCGGTTGTTAGAAACTTACTAAACCACAGCCTAATTGATTTAGCATCAGGTGCAACTGCTCCATACACTCGTCTGAAATTTCGTTGCGTTGCAATCACAGATTTTGTCTCAGCATACCACACCACTGCCTGCGCACGTTGTTGAACAGTCGCCATTTCTATTTATGCGACTGTGGCGCTGCATAGTGAGCAAACGGACAACTTTAAGTTATGAAAACAAAACTTCAAGATCTGGCCTTTCATTTGGTGTTATAGTCATTTCACAATTCATCGTACTTCGTTCACAGTAATTAATTGAAATTAGGGAGATTTGAACGGAACACTCTGTACTACTGCTTTTGAGGTGCAATTTGAGCAAAACAGCTGAATCTGGACTGCATTCTAATATTAATAGCATTACAACCATTGCAGTATAGAGAGATGAAAGGGACAAATATGTCGTTTCCATTCACATTGTACTACGCAGGTAACGTCTGGGGTAACTTATCATATGAATTGGTTTTAAGTAAATTTGACGTTACATTCCATGAAATGTTAGTTTCCTTGTTATGAACTATCTGAATAAAAGCTTCCTCTTGTCTGTTAGCAGGAGCTCATTTAGACTGCCAAGGTCAAATATTCACCATGTTCGAGTAACATAAGCACCAGTGACGTAGTCATGTGAACTTGTCAATCCAGCTGTTTCTTCTCTGCGACTGAGAAGCAAAAACAATTCATTTTGCTTATTTTGCTTTGGTATAAATTAACAAACTGCAAGGATCGCGAGTTCGAACCCTGTCAGGATCAGATTTTTTTCTTCTCTTTATTTATGAGGTAAACAGTGAAGTGTATCAAGATTCAAAAGAAGATTTTGATATTTCGGTTTGGCCATCGATGTATAATATGTCATTTTGAAAACTGCCAACATTCAGATGTTAAAGCATGTGGTGCTAATGGGAAACCTATATTTCTGTGCTTTTAGAGGTTACATACAGAAGGAAAAATTATACATTTATTTTTTAAAAAACTTGATTTTCACAGGGTCAGGTGGCAAAGTGATTTTTTTTTTTTCAAAACGTGTCAAAAATTTGTGGATACATCACACTCACACTTCAATTATACTCGGGACGGAACTTAAAGTTGCAAGCGAGAACTGAACCACTATGTGCCTGCCATCTGCTATCAAACCCACAGCCACTCTATTACAAGTGGACTAATTTACAACACAACATACGAAAGTATCACTCTTATGTCACGAAATTTACGATTTCTAATTCAGCTTACGATTAAGCTGGAGAACTATAAAATGAACTGTCCTTACCAGCATTTGAGGTGTTATTAGTGCAACTACTTAAACCCTGTCTCAAATAACCCAAATCGTAAACTTTCCTCTTGTATGCAACATCTTTAATGATTTGAACCTAGCCAGCTATATCATGTACAGCACTTTAAGCTGTGCACATCTGCACGAGGAGCAGAAACACTGCCAAGGTTGGTAACCCATCTTACTGAGAGTTGTTCTCATGCCGTTTCTGCTCATGCATGGCTCAACAGCACAATTAATCGTACTGACCACTGAAATCTTGGATCGCTGGTCTATCGATTGAGCACCATTATGAGACAATATAAGAAGTAGTTTTCATATTATCAGCAGTTATTTTTGTATCCCTCTAGCTCGGACACCCTCTATTTGGTTGTAAAAATAAAAAAAAAAAAATCACAGGAATATCAATATTGATAGAAAAAATATCAGAACATAACAGTAATTGCTTGATTCATCCAGTACCATAAAATTCGTAACTTTAAGACATAATAAATTCTTATTCTTAATTGACCGTGGAAAGATTTTGATGCACGGGTGATTTTGTATCAATTTTAATTAATTTTTGACTAATTATTAAATTGTTCTGAAGTCTGTTGGTATTTTGATAATGCAGACATGTTAATTTCGTTTTGATTTTAACTCTAATTTGATTTTGGCAGTGGTAAGTCTGCAATCTCTCATAGAGTGTAAAAATGGTAAAGTTAAATTCCTGCAGGAGAAAAATACTATCTTATTTTCATTTTCGATTTGAATATTAAAAACCTATATAAATTCATATAAAAATTAATTATTTGTTTTGTTGTACTACTAAAAGATTTGTTTCATTTATGTATAAGAATTTTAATTTTTGTATTTCGCACTAGAGGGTTTTAAACAACGAAGGTTTGGTCGTTGTAGCTTTTCATTTACATGCCCAGTAATGTTTCGCAATTGAAATTTAATTTATCTGGAGTTTGACAAGTGTTGACTTCAAACAACCTAAAATGAAAAGTCCTTGGACGATTTGTTTAGTCTTGAAGAAATATTGTAAAATATTAAGAGTTCCTTGTAGGCTCCTAATAATTATACTGCAATTTTATGGTCTACATGCAACTACTTCTGAAAATCATGCTTGGTGTATTTCTGCTCCTCATCCAATTCCAAACACCTTAGTTAAATCAAGCACTTGATCAATGGACCAAAGAAGAAATGTCAAGAAGCAAAGATGATCCAGGAACTCACATAGAATATGGACATATTGTCTACTCAAACTACTCCACTTTCTCAAGTTTCACAGAAACAAGTAGTTTGGAAAGTGGTAAAAAAAAAGGGGGGCAAGAAAAATATGAATGGAATTCCTGAAACACAAGACTAATTTGGAAAAAGGAAATTAAAAATATGAAAGAAAGTTGAAAATACCAAAAGTTATTGCAAAAATTACAAAGTTCAGACCGCAAATCCATTTCATATCATGCTACCCCAAAGAAGGAAGTGATGACTTTGGTAGAAACAAATAACACTGAAGAAACTGAAAAAAAGACTATTGTTTGGTGAAGTCATCAGACAAGATAATGAAACGTTTCCAAAAAGAAGGTTACACAAAGAAGAAAGCAGCTAAACTGCAAGCATTAACATGAAAAATGTTAAGGAAGATAAATACCTTGAGATGGAGCTTTCACTTCGAAGAAAACTTTTACGATCAAAAAGAAATAAAGTTCACATCTACTTTTTACCAAGGAAAAGGTTAGGTACAGAAAAAGTTTGGTTTCCACTCCAAGGACTTCAAAATTCACTTTATGGAGATGAAAGTCCACTCTGTGAACAAGTCAATATTACAAATTTTAATTTTCCAATTAACTAGGAGCAAATTATCTTGGCCAAGGTCAGCATTTGATTACGTTCTTGAAGAACAATATTTCATTATTTTTACAAATTTTAATTTTTCTCTAATTCATCTCTTTGTTCATTTCAAGAATGACCCCATATAATTAAGGACCAAAGTCACAGGGTTTTGTTGGGAGTTGAATATATATATTTTTAAAATTGTATTACAGTACATAATATATAAAGCCAATATATTCACACTTTGGCAAAAGTTAAGAAATAGACACAACATCCATTAATCTGTGATGCAAAATAAACATATATCTAAAGTCTGTATCTTCCAAAGGTGCTTGTGTAAAGTAGGTTAATGAAACTTTTGTGTTAATAATTACATTAGCTGTATTTTGTATTAACAGCATACAGTCAACTCTCGATACAACGACCTTTCACGGTTCTCGGGAAAAGGGTCGTTATTTCGAAGGGGTCGTTATTGGAATGTGAACCAATTTTTAGCTTCAACGGAGCTGAAACGGACACAAAGGTTCGTAGGAGACAGTAACACAATTTATCCTGCATAGTTATACAACCTGTAATGCACAGGAGGCGTGTCGTGAGAAGGAAAATAGACACGAAAACGTTTAAAAAGACAAAAGGATTTTAAATAATGTTATTTTCTTTTAATTGTGCACAGTCGTTGCTCTTCCCCAAAATTCTTACAATTCAAGTTCATGAGAAACCCGTTTGCAATGAGATCTACGAAAAGGAAAACAATCGTTTATTGCAAGCGAAACTCGAAGAATCTTGACACCAGTTACGCTGACGCCAGCAAAAGTCAGGAGATAATCGGGCAGAATGAATGTTGGATTTTATACGGGTCTACTAGAGCATTGTACAGGATTAAATGGTAAGATAAAATCTCTTGGGAGACACAACACAACCTTTCTTGGCACCAGGCCAAAAAAAAAGCGGGGCTGTAAATTTCGTTCTGATTCGGCTGTGTAAAATACATCGTCAAAAAAAGTCGCTTCTTCTTTGCTTCAACCAACTTCATATTCATCCCCCTCCCCCATTCAAGTGATCAGGGCAAACTATTCCCTGACTTGCATCGAAATCCTGCCTGAAAAAGGAAACACGTTGGTACATATGCTTTTTTTTTTTTTTTTGTCTGTCCCTGCCAATTCCCCTAAGGTTATGTACTATTATATTTCAGTTATGTAGATCACACTTTAAACTGCATACAGGTATCCAGTGTCAATTAGTTCAACAGCATAAACTGAACTCTAAACAACTTTTTTGACACTTTCGGAAGTTCATTTTTTCCACGCAAAATTTATTTGTGATCGATTTCATCACTGGTCTGGAAGTGTCGTCTTCTCTTGCTGCGGGCGGCATGGTTCCTTCTTCCGTGAAAGGCAGAAAGTAAAAGGCTCGCATCAACTAGCATCGCCATGAACACAAGGGGAAGAAGATGGAACCACCCCCCTGCAAGATAAGAGTTATGGTCTCTTTTTTTTTTTTTTTTCTTTCAGAAAGCTGGAGAAGAGCGAAAGAAACTGGCTTGTCTTTTAACTCCTCGCTTTGTGTATGGTGTTCGAATTTCGTAATCATCAAAGCAAAACAGTCTTGTGAAGCTGCAGATTCAAAACAATGCCGTTTTTCTTCTGGATGAGTCATTGTGATTCTTCTGGATGAGTCATTGTGATTATTACCGTAGTTGATAAGGCAAGCGATGTTTGTTTGCCACCTAGACAAAACACTGGCGCCGGGCAATAGCAGTCTGGCTGAAAAGGAAGGCAGGGGGAAACAGGTGGTTGAACGAGTTTTAAAGGACATCGCACTGCACGTGTTGAAGAAGAGAAGTCTTATCAGTAAAGTGCTAATTTTCGAAGCAAGCTGCAGAAGGGGGGGGGGGAGGAAGGGTGGATCGAACACTGCTTAACGCATTCCCATGCAATCAATGAACACACGAGCAATGTTTCAGACGCAGAACTTGAATAAAAACCAGTGCGTGCCTTATACTGTATACGCATAAATACGGTATATATGTAGTACTCTTTTTCTCTGTGTATCAAATTTTACCTTTTTCAAACATTTTCACTAAGTGAGCAAACTTGGAGTCTGCAATTATTGCAGTTGCTACGAAAATCAAAAGCAACATAATCGTCCAATAAGTCAGTCCAGATGATACCTTTAATGGAGGCCATGGAAGCATAATTCTTCCTCCTTACATGTATATATTTTTACCATGTCAAAAGTCGCATTAACAAAAAAATAATTAAATATTGCTAGATAGTGAAACGGACAAAAAACACATAATTTTATAAACATAGAACATCAATAAGTCTACTCACCATTGGCAATATTCAGGCTTATTTTCAACAGGTGGTTGAACGAGTTTTAAAGGACATCGCACTGCACGTGTTGAAGAAGAGAAGTCTTATCAGTAAAGTGCTAATTTTCGAAGCAAGCTGCAGAAGGGGGGGGGGGGAGGGTGGATCGAGCACTGCTTAACGCATTCCCATGCAATCAATGAACACACGAGCAATGTTTCAGACGCAGAACTTGAATAAAAACCAGCGCATGCCTTATACTGTATACGCATAAATACGGTATATATGTAGTACTCTTTTTCTCTGTGTATCAAATTTTACCTTTTTCAAACATTTTCACTAAGTGAGCAAACTTGGAGTCTGCAATTATTGCAGTTGCTACGAAAATCAAAAGCAACATAATCGTCCAATAAGTCAGTCCAGATGATACCTTTAATGGAGGCCATGGAAGCATAATTCTTCCTCCTTACATGTATATATTTTTACCATGTCAAAAGTCGCATTAACAAAAAAATAATTAAATATTGCTAGATAGTGAAACGGACAAAAAACACGTAATTTTATAAACATAGAACATCAATAAGTCTACTCACCATTGGCAATATTCAGGCTTATTTTCATCAATTGTCAGTTTGTCCTTGATCAAATTCACTGGCCCCGCCCCCCCCCCCACACACACACACTGATTCCCCCCACACACACACTGATTCCCCCTCCCCACTACTTTCTGAAGAAGTCCATTATCGATGTTTGTTTCTTCTTAGACTGTTCTGCAAAGTCTTTCACTTTGTAAAAGTGAGACCACATCTCTTCACTGGCGCCCCTGTGTTTCAGTATCCGTTCATACACATCCCCCGCTTTGAGAATGTCTTTGATGGTGGGGACATCTTCAGGCTCTTCAATTTCTTCCTCCCCCTTCATCGCTAGATTCCTGCTGCCCTCTGACTATATCCGCATCATCGAGGGTGCCCCAGACAGCAATGTCATTGTCCGCTGTTATGTACTGCTCGTACGTGCAGCCTGGGGCCAAACTCTGCCAAGTTTCTTCGTTGCACGGACGAGAGAAAGTCGGGGGGACATATGCAGGCGCTGTCGATTGGGCAGGCTGGGGCTCCGCATCCACTGGCGGCAGGCTGTCTGAATCTTTGGCGGCAGCGGAAGGCACACCGACGGCAGGTTCTTTGTCGACTCGTGGGACAAAGTGGGCGTGTCGGAAACAGTTTGTAATAACTTCAGGCCTCACAGCCCTCCAACTGGCGATGATTCCTCCCATGGCCCTGAACACGTCCCACTTCTTGACTTCCTGGCCCATGTCAAGTTTCCACACCATACCCCACACAAGCATCTCACGGTACTTCACCTTCACTTGTTGGATTATCCCCTGGTCCAGAGGCTGAAGCACGCTGGTGGTGTTCTTTGGTAAGAAAACCAGCTCGATGTTCCGGAGATTGTCGAGAGAAGGAAGTGCAGGGCACGACTTTCCTGTTTGCCGCACCCATCCTCGAGTCGAAACCTCTAAGCCACCTCGTAAAAACCCCCGAGGTCATCCATGCCTTCTTATTAAAGTCATAATCACAAGGCAGGATGTTGCCCTTGAAACCTCGGGGTTTCTTGAACTTTCCGATCACGAGGGGCTTCATTTTATCGCTGCCGTCCATGTTGCAGCACAGAAGGACGGTGAGATGCTCTTTACTCCTCTTCGCACCCTTGCACTTATCTCCTTTCACGGCAAGAGTGCGATCTGGCATCAGATTGTAGAATATCCCCAGCTCGTCAGCGTTATACACATCTTGGGGCGGATAGCGGTTGAGGATGTTTTGTACCATCGGCAGCCACTCACTCACAGATTTCGGATCGACCGATGCACTTTCGCCGACGACTTTGTGGCTGGATATTCCGTGACGCACTTTGAAACGCTCCAACCACCCACTTGAACATTTAAAGTTATCTATCCCCAACTTCAGGGCAAAGTCGTCGGCCTTCTTCTGCATCATGGGTCCATTTATAGGTACATTTTGAGCTCTATGCTGGCCAAACCACTCCAGCATTGCCTTTTCCAGGTTTGCATGCGCCGCGCCTTTCAAATTTTTCGATTTAACGTTGTGACCTTCCTTCTGCACTGCGTTCACGATTTCATCTCTCATTTTGAGAATCGTGAAAAGCGTCGACTTCGGAATACCATGCTGCCACGCAATCTCTGTCTTTGTGATTTTCTTTTCGTCCACTTCCTGGATGATCTCGTACTTCTTGATAAGCATCAAGAATGTCCTCTTTCCACTCATTTTGCCGAAATCACAAATCCGTAATAAATAGCGTGGGTCGTCAAAAATCGTTCACAAAATCAAATCCAAAAATACAAACAAATCGAAATATAAAAAAGCGCAAGTCGTCAAAATAGCTGTAATCAAAACCAAGAGAAATCCAAAATCGTAATCCAAAACACAATGCACAAATCCAAGACGTAATAGCACAAGCACAAAGAGAGGGTAGCGTATCCAAGAGCAAGCGAAATCACAATGGCAAAACAAGCCTGGCGCGTAAGTCGCGACCGTCGCTGAGCTTGGAGGAGGGGATGACAGAGGTCAATTGCTATTGGATATCACTCAAGCGTGGTGTGGTGGTGTCTATTTTTAGATCAGGCCCACTTGCGACCCGCAGAGCGCTCGTGAAGGGAATTGCAACACAGCAAATAAAATGAGTGCAAGAAACGTATTTTTCGGCCGATTTCCTTGAATTTTTCACTTTTTTTTTTTTCACGGTTCCCGGGAAAAGGGTCGTTACTTTGAGAGGGTCGTTAAATCCGGGGTCTTAGAATCGAGAGTTGACTGTATTCTAGTTCATCAGATGTACTTTATTAGGATGCGTGATCAATTAGATGATTTTCCCTGATATTTACATGAGATTTTAATTTTTTTCCAAATTCCCTGAGATTTTCAGGTTTCCAGGTGTGTTGGCATTCTCCATTTGCACATTGAGACTCCGTTTAACAGCAAAATCTTTGTTTCAAATTGAACAAACAAAAGGCTTCTCCTTAGTATGAACTCTCATATGCCTTATAAGATTGTGCTTATGGGCAAAATCTTTGTTGCAAATTGAACAATTAAAAAGGTTTCTCCTTGGTGTGAAGCCTCATACGTGCATTGAGACTACCTTTAGTGGTAAAATTTTTGTTGCAAATTGAACAATTGAAAGGCTTCTCTTTGGTGTGAAACCTCATATGTGCGTGCATTGAGACTCCCTTTAATGGTAAATTCTTTGTTGCAAATTGAACAAAGAAAAGGCTACTCCTTATTATGAACTCTCACATGCCTAATAAGAATGTGTTTACTGGTAAAACCTTTGTTGCAAATTGAACAATTGAAAGGCTTCTCCTTGGTGTGAAGCCTCATATGTACATTGAGACTCCCTTTAAGGACAAAATTTTTGTTGCAAATTGAACAATTGAAAGGCTTTTCATTGGTGTGAAACCCTATATGTACATTAAGATACCCTTTTTGAGAAAAACGTTTATTGCAAATTGAACAAAGGAAAGGCTTCTCCTTGGTATGAACTCTCACATGTACAATGAGATTGTGTTTACTAGCAAAACCTTTGTTGCAAATTGAACAATTGAAAGGCTTCTCCTTGAAAGGCTTCTCCTTGGTGTGAAGCCTCATATGTACATTGAGTAGCCCTTTAAGGACAAAATTTTTGTTGCAAATTGAACAATTGAAAGGCTTTTCATTGGTGTGAAACCCCAAATGTACATTAAGATTCCCTTTTCGTGAAAAACTTTTATTGCAAATTGAACAAAGGAAAGGCTTCTCCTTGGTATGAACTCTCGCATGCATTATGAGATTGTGTTTACTGGCAAAACCTTTGTTGCAAATTGAACAATTGAAAGGCTTCTCCTTGGTGTGAAGCCTCATATGTACATTGAGATTCCCTTTAACAACAAAATCTTTGTTGCAAATTGAACAATTGAAAGGCTTCTCTTTGGTGTGAACTCTCGCATGCACAATGAGATTGTGTTTAGTGGCAAAATCTTTGTTGCAAGTTGAGCAATTAAAAGGCTTCTCCTTGGTGTGAAGTCTCATATGTACATTGAGACTCCCTTTAAGGACAAAATTTTTGTTGCAAATTGAACATTTGAAAGGCTTTTCATTGGTGTGAAACCCTATATGTACATTAAGATACCCTTTTTGAGAAAAACGTTTATTGCAAATTGAACAAAGGAAAGGCTTCTCCTTGGTATGAACTCTCACATGCACAATGAGATTGTGTTTACTAGCAAAACCTTTGTTGCAAATTGAACAATTGAAAGGCTTCGCCTTGAAAGGCTTCTCCTTGGTGTGAAGCCTCATATGTACATTGAGATTCCCTTTAACAACAAAATCTTTGTTGCAAATTGAACAATTGAAAGGCTTCTCTTTGGTGTGAAACCTCATATGTTCATGAAGATACCATTTTTGAGAAAAACTTTTATTGCAAATTGAACAAAGGAAAGGCTTCTCCTTGGTATGAACTCTCGCATGCACAATGAGATTGTGTTTAGTGGCAAAATATTTGTTGCAAATTGAGCAATTAAAACACTTCTCCTTGGTGTGAAGTCTCATATGTACATTGAGACTTCCTTTAAGGGTAAAATATTTTTTGCAAATTAAACAATTGAAAGGCTTATCTTTGGTGAGAACTCTTGTATGGGCTATGGAACCACTTTTGTAAGAGAAAACTTTGTTGCAGATGGGACTTGCATATTGCTTCCTCCTGTTATCATTTTTGTTTTGGTCACTACATGCTCTGGTTTGAAGGGATTTTGATGAAGTTTCAGTCTCAAATTTTCCTTTCCCATTTTTATTTTTATGTTCTGTGTTATCTTCTGGCTGCTCTTGTTCACCTAACTCTCCTGTAGATACCAGCAAATGTGCAACTGACTTTGGGAGTTCTTGAATCTCTCCTTCCACGTACTTCTTGTTCAAGTATCTGAAAAAATAGAATAACACACAAATGTAGTGTCACTTCCTAAGCAGGTGACGTATTTTATATGTATATCATTGAAGACAAAGGATAGTAGAATATACTGTTAATGAGGATATACTCATAGAAATGTAAATATGTTATTGATTCAACAAAAAATATTAATATATTTTTCCTTCCACTTAGACCAATGTTTTTAAGAGCAATAAAAAAATGTGACATTCCTTGCAATGCATTTGCTGTACTTATTGTCAATAGTTCACTTTAGAGAAAAGTAAAATTAGACATCAACAGTACCAAGCAAGTAGAATAGGTGTGTCTGCCCATCACGATCCGACCTTATATGTATATATACATCCTCTGACAATAAAGTTTGGTGAATGATCCTGAATATCGAAAGTAGACGAATTCTTAATGAAACCTGCATCACCCCGTCGGAAGAAGGCCAAGGAGGAAAAATTGTTGTTCCCTTCAGCAGGAATTCCTTGTGGATCATGCCATCACTGTCAAAGAAAGTGATAAGAATCGTCTTGATGCGTGATTTTACACCTTGACCTTCTTCTGACTGGGTGATGCAGGAGAACGCCATTCCATGCTTTGGCATTTTGTTTCAGGGTCCTACCTCACACACCAGCTCTCATCCTCTGTAGCAATGCATTGCAAGAAATTTGAATCTGAATCCTCCAGATTTATTTCTCTTCCCACGCCTCAAAATCGCTTTGAAACGTCAGAGATTTGAGGATATTCCGGACATCCAACGGAACGTGACGAGGGTCTTGAACACCATCCCGAAAGAAGACTTTTCTAAAAGTTTCCAGGACATGTACAGCCGTTCTCAATGGTGCATAGCCATGGGAGGGGACTACTTCGAAGGACAGTAAGGTAGGTTTCATTAAGAATTCGTCTACTTTTGATATTCAGGATCATTCACCGAACTTTATTGTCAGAGGTTGTATATAACAAGTAACTACTAAGTTCTTTGAGGTACATGAAGTTTAGCATCTTTCGCATGCAAGAGATAGCTGTGCTCAATAGTTTGAAGAGTTTGAAATTTACTAACAATACCAGAAAACACACAAGGAAGCACTGAGAATATTTATGAAAATTCAGTTGCTGCTGTTTAATTTTTTGGTATGTCAACTAACTCTAGACTTCTTAAACTTGAAGGTTTTGTGGCTGCGGCAACACAAACCTTCCATCTGTACCTATCCTGATGAAGATCTATCTACTCTTTTCCATTCTTACTGATTTCCTTTAAGTCCATCTCCATGTTATCCCTCCATCTTTGTCTTGGCCTTCCTACATGTCTCTTACCATCAGGTGTCCCAACAATTAATGCTGTAAATTCTTCTTTCTTCTCCCATTCGTGAATTTGACATATTAATGAATAGCCACCATATTTATATAACTCAGCTGGTATTAAATCAATGCCAGGTGCTTTGTTATTCTTTAGTCTTTTAATATCATCTTTAAGTTCAGTCAAGTTAGATTTTGGAACTAAAGGTTCTGCTGTGTGTAATGATCATCAGTCAGGCAAAATGGTAACTAAAAACATAATTTATTATAACTTATAACTTCATGTTATAAAACTACATGAAAGACATTCAACAGAGACAAAAACACAATATATATCCACATAGCAATATCCGCAGTCTATCTTTACATATGCTTTATCTTCTTCTCAACCTTTCAACTCTCCCCCTCTAACAAAAGAAAAAAAATATTGACAGGTCTTCTTACCAAAAGTCACTTTCAGTCCATCAGGTTCTTTCTTGGATTTTCACTACGTATACCAAAAACTAATTGGTCTCTCATCATTTCGTTAAGGAATGTACCAAATGAACGTAGCTTCTTGATGCTTCAAACTAATTCTAAATTCAGATACCGTTTGCCGTTTTTCTTGCCTTAACAAATGAAACATACCTTTCAGCTATGACATTCCTTTTAGGCCTAAAATGAGTTAGCAACAAGGTACATAATTCTTCATACTGTATGTCTTGTGTGGCATTTTTGCTGGTGCAACTAAATTGCTGAGGATATTGTATACTCTTCCGCCAGCTACAGAAATTAATGTACAAACTCTTTTATCTGGCTCAATATTATTTGCCAAAGAGAATTGGTCAAACTTTTCAATGTAAGTTTGGTCAAACCTTTGAATGTTTCCATGCTCCACATTAAACTGTTCAAAACACTGTACATGATTGGTACCTCCATTCACAGCCAAATATTCTTAATAAGCCAAATCTTCTTATCTCTATTATACATGTTACCTTATGTTCCATTCTTATCCTCGTCACCAATTGTAATGATCATCAGTTACACCAAATGGTAACTAAAAACATAATTTAGTATAACTTACAACTTCATGTTATAAAAACTACATGAAAGACATTCAACAAAGACAAAAAGCCAATCTATCTCCATTCTCCACATAGCAATATCAACAGTCTATCTTACTTCATCATTGTTGTAGATTAATCTTAACCAATAATACTGCCTCTTCATCAAGTTGTCCTGCTAGGTTTTGGGTAAGGAGAGGAGAGTAGGCCTTTTAACCCATTACTGCCCACTGTCGACATTTGTTGACATAAAATTTAATAATTTAGTATATTTTTTGCTCATGTGTTTTGTGGTATTTCCTTACAATGATAATTTTCGTGGATGAGTTGGCAACTACTTCAGTGGCTGCAGCAGAGTGACATTCAGTTTCCTACCACAGAGCTTGGTGAGTCATTGTTGTTCACACGTGTTTCGATTGTGTTTGCATCATGCACTATGGCTGCTAACAATAAGTAGGTTTTTTGTATTATCCTAAAACTTAATTAGGTTATTTTTGTGTGTGCATAAAAAGCACATATTGGTTATATTTATGCTAAGTTCACTTTCATTGAATGGTTATCATCATCTTCTACGTATGTCGTTTTAATTTAGTGTCGACAGTGAGCACGCACGGGTCCATTGTTTTCATCACCGTCCGTGTTACAATATCAGTTGCATAATTTTTCCAGCTTGACTGTAGAGCACATCGCTTGTATATTAGAAAATACAGACAATCTCTTAAATGCAATTGTATAAACCCAGCCTCCTGAGCATGTTCTTCTAGGCGATGGTGACAGTGATGAAGATGAACCCATTGGGAGATATGAACAAACTTTCTAGTAACCAACTTCGGACAGGTGCAGCGCTGGTTTGCTCCAAAATCACCGATAAGGGAATAGTGCATTTGATACAGGGTGAACCAGATGATGATGCGAGCAATATGTTGCAGCTATTTCAGTGTCCGATGTGCCTCAGTTTAATTTTGGAAGCCCTCCGCAGAAGTGACCAAAATCTGAAGCGTCAACAAGAACAGATCCCAGTAGTTCTATTCAAATCGAGAGTAAACAAATCAAGACTGGAGTAAAAGGTACACCTTCACATCACAGAATAAAGTCTCAAGTTCGTAAGTGGGAAAAGTGTGACATCAGAGACAAACCTTCGATCAAGTTCAAAATGATTTCACACTGGCACAATTGTTCAAAATGTTTTTGGACGATGAAGTTATTGAATTTATAGTTCAATCCACAATTGAGTATGCTGTACAGAAGGGAAAACCTGCATTTACATTGTGCGAGGATGAACTCAAACTTCTCTTTGCAATATTATTCCTTTCTGGATACAATGTAATGGCTAGAACCAGAATGTATTGGGAATTAGCTGAAGGTGTACATCACGCAGGTGCTTCAAATGAAATGTCAAGGAATAGGTTTGAAGAAATACTGTGATACATACATTTTTGTGACAATTCAAAACTAGACGCTGTTGATCGTTTTGGGAAGATAAGGCCAGTTTGGTCTATGATAAATGAGCGTTGGCTCCAATTTTATCCAGGTGATACATATCTCTCAATCGACGAGTCAATGGTGCCATATTATGGGAGACATGGCGCCAAACAGCACATCCACGGGAAACCCTTCACTTTGGTTTCAAAGTATGGGCATTGTCGATGCGTCATGGATATCTTATTCAAGGAGAGCCTTATCAAGGTGCTGCGACGGGAAATAGAATACCAGAATCTGGAGTAGGCGGCTATGTAGTCATAAATTTGATATCCGAACTTTCGGCTCACTCACGGCTCTATTTGTTTTTTGACAACTATTTTACTTCCATTCTTCTGCTGAAACATTTGCAGGCACACGGTCATGATGGAACTGGTACAGTTTACGCAAATCATGTGAAAAATGCTCCACTTCCGGATGTTAGTTCGTGCAAGAAGCAAGAGCGGAAAAGTTACCATCAACTAACAGACGAAGTACTGCCATTACTCTTGTACAATGCCATGATAACATCATTACAGTAGCATCAACTGTCTCGGGTGTGTTACATCTGGGACATGCAAGGCGATTGAGTAATGCAAACAAAAAATACATTTCAGTCCCTCAGCCTTCATCTGTTGTTCTATACAATAATTACATGGGGTGGTGTTGACCGCATGGACCAAAACACTGCATGCTACAGGATTAGTATCAGGTGCAATAAGTGGTATTGGCCAATGATAAGTTATCTGCTTAATGTCTCCATGAACAACGCATGGCAACTTTATCGCCTGACTGCAAAAGGAAAAGAAGATGGGCTTGATCTGCTCTCATTTACGAGGTATCTAGTATGGAATTATATGCAGTCGTACGTGACAAACCGTCCACTAGCAGTAAGGCCAAGCATTAAAGTCGCATCCAAAATATTGCCTGTAGTGCAATTTAATGGCACATCACATCATTTGGAAACTGTTTCCAAGCAAGTCCGTTGTGGACATTGTGGAAAGGCTATAAGGAAAAATTTAAGAAGTGCAATGTCGACTAGTAGATGCACCAGCCCGGTTCTGCAACCTCTATTGAGGCTCGGTGAGGCTCGCCTTAATGGACTTGTCTCGTAAGGCAATGAGCCTCATTTGATGGCAGTGTTGCCAGCTGCTTACTCGAAAAAATCACCAAGAGTTTTTTTGGGTCTAACGTAGCCTCAAGCAAGGAGCTGGCAATTTTGCTTGAGGCTCGCCTTAATAGTTTGTTTTTGTAAGGCATAAGCCTTATTTTCTCCCAGTGTTGCTAATATTTTACTCGAAAAAAATCACCAAGGTTTTTTTGGTCTAACCTAGCCTAAAACAAGAAGCTGGCAATCTTGCTTGAGGCTTGGGGTTACACAGTGCATAAAGCAAGGAGCTGGCAATCTTGCTTGAGGCTTGGAGAGAGAGAGAGAGAGAGAAGAGTTAAACAACCGACAGCTGCCAACACCCACCCTAACCTACTCTAACCTAACCTAACCTAACCTACTCTAACCTAACCTACTCCAACCTAACCTACTCTAACCTAACCTACTCTAACCTAACCTAACCTAACCTAACCAAACCTACTCTAACCTAACCTAACCAAACCTACTCTAACCTAACCTACTCTAACCTAACCTACTCTAACCTAACCTAACCTAACCTACTCTAACCTAACCTACTCTAACCTAACCTAACCTAAAGCAAGGAGCTGGCAACCTTGCTTGAGGCTTGCCTTACAGTGCATAAAGCAATTTGCCAACCTACTGGTACTTTTGCCATGGCTTTTTACAAAAAAAAAGAGAGGAGAGAGAGAGGGGAGAGTTAAACAACCGACAGCCCACCTACAGTTTTTTTTTGTCTAACCTAACCTAAAGCAAGAAGCTGGCAACTTTGCTTGAGGCTTGCGTTACAGTGCATAAAGCAATTTTGCCAACCTACATATACTAAACAAGAAGATAGGTTAGGTTAGGTTAGGTTAGGTTAGGCAACAAACATATATACTGCCGTAAAAGAGAGGGAGATATGGGTGGATGGTAATATAGTATGCGTGTGCGTGTGTGCGTATAATATGTAGCATTATTAACTAGAGTGTGTTGGCAATTTACTTACAACTAAAAAAAATAGAGATGCCAATTTTGCTGTAAGATAAAGAGAGAGAGATTTATGGCTGGCAACAGTGGTGAGCGATGTTCTCTCTCTTCTGTGCAATATGACATTATGATGTTACTGTAGTTTTTGACGAGGATTACGAGTTAACTAAAAAAAACCTGCAACTAGAGAGAGTTGCCAGCACATACACGCTATTGTAAGAGAGATGGATGACTGGGGGGAGGGGGCAGCATTTCTGGCATTTCAGCAGGTCTGGCAACTGTTGAGAAATAGTGACGTCAGTTAACAGCATTGGTAGCAGTGATGCGATGCGATGCATTAACTTGTGAATTTTCGAACTCGTAAAATGATGTGGCTGAAATATAGGGGGGGAAGAATGGCTATTCACAGTGGCGGATGTACTTCCTGTTTTTTCAAAAGCTAACAATAATGATGGAATTTCATGCTGACGCATTTATTTCGTTCAAAAATTCGTGTTCAGCACAGATAATGCTATGTAATTTTCACATCAGCTCAGCCAACTGTTGAGAAATAATGACGTTAGGTAACAGCATTGGTGGGGGTGACGTGATGAATTTACGAAAATAGGAAAAATGACAGTGCTAAAAATTGAAGTATAAAACTATTTTCTAGAGCATACACATGATGCTTAGGTTACAACAGCTGTTAACATCAGGTCTGGCAACTGTTGAGAAATAGTGACGTCAGTTAACAGCATTGGTAGCAGTGATGCGATGCGATGTATTAACTTGTGAATTTTCGAACTGGTAAAATGATGTGGCTGAAATGTAGGGGAAGAATGTTCTAGACTGGATTTCTACTAGTCCACGTTGTTAACCTACATATTACTCCTCGACTAATAAACTAGAAGCTCGAGGGGCATCAGGTCTTATTTTTTATTGTGAGCTGCAAGAAGAATATTGTGATTGTGATTGAAATTAACTAAGGTGAGTAAATTTGTTTGTTAGCTTGCATGAGTTGGCTTTGTGTTATATAAATAGGTAGTGTTGCTTTTGTGAGTTGATTCTGTAATAACCAAACAAATGTAAAGAAATTGTAGATAAAAAACCAAACAATTCTTAAGCATATTGTGCAAGAAATATATACTCGCAAAGCACGCAAAAAGAAGAGAGATAGAGTATACGAGTTTTAAGTGTGTTGCAAGTATCCCCCTTCTTTTTTTTCTTGCTTTTTTTATATATATATTTATTACATATTACTATATACACCAAGCATATGCAAAATAGCAATATGCAGGGGTGTAGGAGGACGACTTTCTGGTAAGACGCCTAACAGTTAACCTCACTTCCACGTAGTACACTCTGGACTGTAGAGTAACGAGGCTCTGGCGTCTGGCAGACCAGTATAATTTTGCGTGTGTTAGCCTGTTTTTTTGTTTTTTTTTGTGCCTTTGATATTTAGTGGGGGGTACATAGTGTTTCGAATTTTATTATTATTTAGTTTTATACACAGAAAAGATATTAAACATAAAATTAAATAAAATAATATCTAATTATGTTTTTTTATCACAACAAGCATTCACAAAAAAATAACAATAATGTGGTTTAAAGTTTTTTAACGTAATTGCTACGTAAACAAAATGGCCGACTTGCAATGAGTGTGTCAAAGTTTTTTTAAGCCTAATTGCTACGTAAACAAAATGGCCGACTTGCAATGACTGTGTCAAATATGAATAGATTGAGAGATGGAAAGAGAAGTTAAATATGCTTAAATAAAGTGCTCTTCTGTGCATAGCACCATACCATAAAAACATATAGGAAGACTGCCATGTTTATGCATGAAACTTAAATATACATATAAAATTAAAATATTTGGTGCTGACCACATCACACATTGCTGATTTTGCATTGTACTTTCCTATATTCACATATGTACAGTAAAACTAATCGGGACTAGGCTTTTAGTTTTTTTAAAATAGGATCCGAACCACTATGTACTTTTATCGGGTTCGAACCTAGGACCTCTTGATTACAAGGCAACAACACAACCACCGCACTTTCGAACCCTAATGAATATGTAGGAAAAAACAACGGTATATACATAATCCAAAATTGCGTGGTTCTAGGCCCCATAGGAACCGAGAAAATCAATGTCTTGGAAAACATCTTAAGATATTTGTCTTAATCTTTAAGAAAGTCGACTTCCGGTCTGTCAAGATGTTACTTCCGGTCTGTCAAGAAAATTTTCTTAAGACAAAAATCTTAAGACGTTTTCCAAGACATTGATTTTCTCGGCTCCTAATTGAGCTAGGATGATGATTTTAGGTTTGTTGGATAGGATTTGACGAAAACTATACAACTAGCAAATAAAATCGATTCCACCCCCTCAAGTTTCGAAAATATAGACAATTTTTTTTATTTTTTGAGAAACTTGATTTGCTGGCTTAGTTTTTACCCTATTTCGAAAATTTTAATGAGATTTGATAAAAAATTGAATGTACTCTACAACCTATTGGAAAGATAATGATTAGTGCTTACTGTTTTCGAGTTATTTTAAATTTAAATTTCAAGATGTAATTTCTAAGTTGTTTTGTAACTCGTAAACTAGGGGTCGTAGAAAACCCATTCTTGTTTTATCTGCTATTGCCAGACAAATACTATAAACACAAATAATGTTTATTGTTTGATTTAAAAAAATCTGAAAATAAAAAATGTGTGTATGGAAAAAAAAATACGATTATATCAGCCGAAACAATAGAATATATATAAACAAGTATATTTTCATAGTGTCATACCTCTACTAGATTGGTAGAAAAATATACTAATGGGCAATAAAATCTGAAGAAGATTTGTGTCTAGCAAAAAATAAACTAAATAGAATTACACATGCATACAATATTTATTGTGCTTTTTTTTCTATCTACATATTTTTCTTATATCTTTTTTTTTAATTTTTTTACAGGGTTTATTAAAGCACATATTTGAGGAAAACAAAATTTTTCTCGTAAGGCATTTTTTGTAAATACTCTACCACCAACAGATCACATATAAATAAACATACCCCCCAAAAAATGCGCTCCATGAAAAGTTGCCCTGTGTGCAAAATAAACATATCAAGCAGAAATTTTGCAAGACATTGTCGTACCTGCGTGCCAGGCAAGCATTTGGGTGCTAAAAAATCATGTCCCAGGTGCGGTATACATATTACCATTAATAATTTAAAGCGGCATATAACATTATGCAAAATTGTCGTCGGAACACCTGTTCCACAACCGTCGACCAGCTCCACCAAGAGGAAAGCAGAAGCAGCCTCCATCAATGCACCACCCACGAAACGTGTCAAGCCTGTGGCGAAAGCGAACCGGACTGCTTTCGAGCGTTTGTTGGAGGACTTTGTCATCACTTCGGAGGGCTTATGCGACGTGCGTAGCTTTTTGGAGGAGAAGCGAGCAGAGATAATTTCCATCCTCGGTGATGCGCTTGCAACACACTCCACCAAATTCTACGCATCGCTACGTTGCCAGTACAAGAAGCCGTCCGATGAAATTTACAGCTCTACCACAACACCAAGGCGAAGACGCTGCATCTGGCGGATGTCGAAAACCTAGAGGTCATCTACAACAAGTTTGCCGAGGAGCTGGTGGCAAAACAAGAAGAACATGAAGCTGAGGGCTCGGGGGGTTCGCTGTGTGGCGGGCCTCACGAACTGTGCGTCAAACTTTGCAAGTTTACGCCTCTCTCCGCCTCCAGCTACGTCCCCTTACCACCTTCCATCGCGGCAAAAAAGGCCGTCCTGAACATTCAAAACGGTGACGCCAAGTGCTTTCTCTGGTCGGTGCTTGCAGCGTTGCACCCTGTCGACCGGAAAAACCAACCACATCGAGTTAACCACTACCTACCCTACGAGGCAGAACTGGAAGTTGCCATGGCTGGGATCGACTACCCGGTGGAGGTCCCGGATATTCGCAAGTTTGAGGCCCGTACACGCAACCCTCGGTTGGCTATCAACGTTTATGGCCTCACCGACGAAAATGTGGTGTACCCTATCCGGGTGAGCGACGTAGACGACGATGGTGCGCAGGAAATTCATCTTCTGCTCATCAAGGACGAGACCCATCACCATTACACCCTCATTCGCTCCCTCTCTCGGCTTGTTTCGAGCCAACGGAGCGGTGATAGTCACCACGTCGAGGTGTGTTGCAGGTGCTTGTCAATGTTCGACGGACGGGATCAACGCAATTACCAACATGTTCGAGGCTCCAACATCGCTGCCGAGAAGCTCGCTCGCCACACGTTCTACTGTAGTAACAACGAGCCTGGGGTGGCAGTCTTGCCCAAACCTGGCACCGTGGAGCGTTTCCGCATGCACGGTGCCATGGTGGAGCATCCCGCTATCATCATCGCGGATTTCGAAGCCTTCCTCAAACCCCTGTCCACTTGCGATCCCGACCCTGAAGTTTCTTCCACCACCCCTTACCAACTCCACGAGGCTTCGAGTTATGCATACGTTGTGGTGCGACGAGACCAGCACATTGCCCCCGAGCCCTACGTGTACCGTGGTCCCGACGCAGCCAAACACTTCCTCGAGAGGATGGTTGTCGAGGCCAACGAGATAGGGAAGGTACTGTTGACCCCCAAGTCTATGCTCCCACTGTCTCCCGACGATCAGCGTAGACACGACGAGGCCATCGCTTGCCCTGTCTGCGTCAAGGAGTACACCGCCAACAACCGTAAAGTCCAACACCACGATCACTTTAACGGTAGGTATGTTGGTCCTTGGTGCAACGGATGCAACCTCATGGCCCGGGACCCGCGATTTATCCCTGTGTTTTTTCACAATGGCTCGGGATACGACTTCCACCACCTCGTCAAGCATCTTGGGTACGACGACATGCGAATCAACGTCCTGGCGCAGAACGAGGAGCGTTATATTAGCTTGAGCAAGTGGGTGCGAATCCCAGGATCACGCTCTACCGTCGAGCTTCGCTTCCTCGACTCTCTGAGGTTCCTCCCGGCAAGCCTCGATGCTCTCGTGGGGAAGCTTAGCGATGAGCAAATGCTCATCACTTCTGCAAACTTTCCGAACTTGGACGCCGGCCTCTTCAAGCGTAAGGGGGTCTATCCCTACGAATACATCACAGACCCTTCCAAGTTCGCGGAGACGTCGCTACCTCCCCAGGCGAAGTTCTACAGTCAGCTACGAGGTTCGAACATCACCGACGAAGAATATCACCATGCCCAGTCCATGTGGCGCGAGCTGGGCTGTCGAACTCTCGGGGACTACCACGACGCCTACCTCAGACTTGATGTGACGCTCCTCGCCGACGTGTTCCAGACGTTCCGTGCGACCGCAATGAAGATCTACCAGCTGGACCCCGCCTACTTCTACAGTCTCCCCGGACTGGCGTGGTCAGCCATGTTTTTGGTGACGAAGATCGAGCTGGAGCTTCTTTCCGATTATGACATGGTGCTGTTTGTGGAACGTGGCATCCGGGGTGGCATGGTCCAGGTGTCGCAACGGTACGCGCGCGCCAACAACCATTACATGGCTACTGGCTACGACCCCTCACAACCGTCCAGCTACATCATGCACACGGACGTGAATAACTTGTACGGACACTCCATGATGCAGCCACTCCCCTTTAGAGACTTCGAGTGGGCCGACCCCTCCAACTTCAACATCGAAAGCTTCGACGATTCAAAACATGGGTTCTTCGCCGAGGTTGATCTGCAATTCTCCGAGAAGCTGCAGGATTTGTTCAACGATCTCTCCCCTGCACCCGAGTTCAAGTGTCCACCCAATTCCAACCAGAAGAAGCTCATCATGGATTTCGAGCCCAAGAAGAATTACGTCCTACACTACCAGAATCTCCGGTGGTTGATGCAGCAAGGGGTCACGGTCGACGCAGTTCACCGCATCCTCAAGTTCGAGCATTCTCCGTGGTTGCGTCCATATATTGAAGTCAACACCGAACACCGCACCGCAGCCACGTCGGAGCTTGATAAGGATTTCTTCAAGCTTATGAACAATGCGGTGTTCGGGAAAACCATGGAGAATGTACGGAATCGTGTAGATGTGAGGCTAATATCAAACAAAGCACAATGTCGCAGGCTCGTAGCAAACCCGTTATTCAAATCGAGGACCATTTATAACGAACAGCTTGCTCTGGTGCATATGAGGAAGGGCGAGGTGAAGCTCAACAAGCCAATTTATGTTGGCGTCTCAGTATTAGACCTGAGCAAGCTGCACATGTTTCAAATATATTATGGGATACTACGCCAGCACTATAACGACAATATTAGCCTACTCTACACGGACACGGACAGCTTAATATATCAGGTTCGCACAGCCGACGCGTACAAGGATATGGCCACGGTTCCATCTTTGGTTGACCTCTTCGACACCTCAAACTATCCCCAGCCGAACCGATACGGCATCCTGGCTCGCAACAAGATGGTGGTCGGCAAACTCAAAGACGAGAAGAAAGGTGATTTAGGTCTCGAGGTTGCAGGTTCTTGCGCCAAAACCTATGCCATCAAAGCCGAGGGCAGCGTTACCAAGAAGGCCAAGGGTGTCGGCAGACAGGTGGTTCGGGAGAATTTCATATTCAAGGACTTCTACAATTGCGTCAAGAGCAGGTCGCGGGTTCTAAGAGCAGAACAGCGCATCCAGAGCGTCGACCATGTGTTGACCACAAACAAAGTTAGAAAAATTGCGCTAAATCCTGATGACAATAAGACGTACATCCTCGAGTGTGGTATTCACGTATCGTCGTGGGGGTACTATCGCTTAGCAAAAAGCAAAACCTGCAACATATGTCCATCTTCAACAGAAGATTCATAAAAACAAAACAAAACAACAAAAAAAAAACATTTTGACTGTCATTACAAAAAACTTTGACCGTATTCTTAAATAACCAGCATGCCTATGAATTTGTTCGGTTTCAAAAAACAGATCATTATGGAAACCATACCAGATCATGAAGTCTTACCTTCCGTGTTACCTAAACTCAACGGTCTGTTGATCATTCACCTCAACAGCATTTGGACGAAACTGAATGACGATGTGGGCAAGATGTTTTGTTTTTAATAACAATTTAGATTTCTACGAAATTCCGATCGATGGGAAACTTCAAATCACCGTGAATCCGGAAAACGCAGGCGAAATCAAAATTTCTACCGGCAAGAATATTTTTCGAATCAAGCACGACAAGATGCTTTCTAACATTACGTACGATGTGTCTGCAGGAGATTATTTTTACATAGAACTCCTCGGAGATTACGACAAACTTATTCCTCTTTTTGTAGAATTACGAATCGTCTATCCTATTATAAATAACCGTTAACCAAAAATGCCTAACGACATTTTCGGCAACACCAAGCGTGTAGACCATGCAGAAGAGATTCTCATGTTGGACATTCGAGTTAAGAAGTTTAGGACCGATTTGATTGCTTTGCAGGAAACCTTAAACAAAAGTTTAGAGTCGGAAATCGCTACGCTCCAAACGCAATGTCTCGACCCCATTCTGAAAATCGATTCCGAACTGAAAACGCTCATAAAAAATTATGTCGACGTACCTTCTTACGACAACGTTCAAAATATACAGTTGAGCGTGGATTCGCTTCAAAATGATTTGGCCAAATTACAGCAATTTCAATCGAAAAATGAAGATTTGGAAAAATTGAAACTCGAAATCGAAAAACGAACTTCCGCAATAGAAAAGAATTTCTCTGAACTTCAAACCGTCGTGAACGATATAGACGCAGAACGCTTGCACGTCGTTGTTTCCAAATTACAAGAAGAATTCACCGGCACGTTGGAAGAAATTAAATCCAAGTTGCAGACTTTGGAAGATACCATGACGAACCTACCATCGTCGGACGAACTGCAGGTCATCGGTAAAAGCGTCGCGAACATAAAAATTCAATTGGAGGCCTATCAAGATTTCGAACACATTCAAACCACCATCGCTACGCTTCAGGCGTCCTTGGAATTGATCAACGAAGAAATTAAAAATATTCACGCTGAAGCGAGAGCGTTGACGAGCATTCAAGACACGTTAAGCACGGTTCAGCAGAAGATCGAATATTTAGAAAATTTGAACGTCGAAACGAATCTCGCTCATTTTCATCACGTACTCGACAACATACAGGGTGACTTGGAATCGTTACGGGCGAGCGTGCCTTCGAGCGAAGATTTGGAAAAATTGAAAACGGCGGTGACGGCACTATCCGATTCGAGCGACATCAAAAGTTCGTTGAGCGATCTCGAGAGTAGGGTGGCCAATCTCCCCACCTCCAAAGAATTACACGCTTTGAAAAGGAACATATCTCGAATGCTGAAACGACTGGAAACGGAAACGGCGAACGTGGAACAGATTCGAGACGAAATCAGTTCGCTGGTGTCGACGCTGCCCACTTCGCAGAGCGTCGCCGACCTTCACACGCAGTTTACAGAGATGCGAAGCATCGTGAACGATCTTACCGAGAAGAGCTCGAAATTGAATCAAGTCGAGAACCTTCAGAACATCGTCGTCAACATCAGAAATCAAGTTGGAGTGCTGGAATCCACGCAGGAATCGACGCTGGCCTCTTTCGGTGCCAAGTTGCAAGAACTCAACGAAAACTACAAGCAGTTGAACGTGGAAGTGAAAATCAAACCGTCGTTTTCTGCCGTAACGGATACCATAGTCGAGCATTTGCTGCCCATCGAAAATAAACTCGGACAAGTTCACAGTAATCTGCTCGGCGTCGACACTAAATTCGCTAAACTGCATTCTCTGCAAGCCATCGAAATCAACAGCGTACCCAATCAACAGAGAATTTCCACGTTCGTCGAAGGTAACAAACTGTACATGTTGCATCCTTATCATCCGTACTACAAGTTTCTCCTCGATGGCACGATTCAGATAAACGAATTTTCGTACTGGTCTCACGGTAGAAAAGCTAGCGTTCCCACCATGACCTTGATATCGAATCGTGGTGTCCAGAAAGCAGGAAACATTCCTCTGGCACGTTGGAACGAAACGCGCAACATATATGAAATACACGAAGACGAAGATCTCACCGTTTTCGACGTGAGTGCCGGCGATAAGCTGATCATTCAAAACACGAGCGAAGTGCCACCCTCTTTGAATCCCATCACGCTTGTGCTTCTCTTGAAACGTAATCTCTAAACAAAAAAATGTCTAGGCAAGCCATCGTCGAAGAATTGCATAAACCTGCACGCCGCAACTACGAACGTTTGGCTGTGGTAACCAAGAGCATCGATGACCTCTGGCAAAGTGACCTCGTGGAGATGAGTAGCGGCAATTTGAAGAACATACATAAATTGAACAAGGGCAACAAGTACCTTCTCACCGTCATAGACACGTTTTCGAAATTCGCATGGGCTCTACCTTTGAAAGCCAAAACAGGAACATGCGTCACGGAAGCATTCAAGACAATTTTTCGCGAAAGCGGCGGCAGACGACCACGGTTTCTGCAAACAGACAAGGGGAAGGAATTTTATAACGCTGTATTCCAAAAGTTTATTCAAAAACACAAGATTCGACATTATTCGACCTTCAGTCACATCAAAGCCAGCATCGTGGAAAGATTCAATCGAACCTTGAAAACACACATGTGGAAACGATTCACGCTTCGGGGAAATTACAAATGGGTCGACATCCTCCCGGAACTCGTCGACACCTATAATGATACGGTACACAGAACAATAGGCATGAAGCCAGCCGACGTTACGAAATCTGACGAGCAGCGTTTAATTTCTACCGTTTACTGTCCAAAGTACACACCCACGACAAAAAAAGCTAAATACAAAATTGGAGACCAGGTGAGGATCAGCAAATTCAAACGCACCTTCGAGAAGGGATTCACAAAAAATTGGAGTACGGAACTCTTTACGGCGGTTCGAGTTTTACCTGGA
Source organism: Lepisma saccharinum (assembly GCF_977018435.1). NCBI lineage: Eukaryota > Metazoa > Arthropoda > Insecta > Zygentoma > Lepismatidae > Lepisma > Lepisma saccharinum. The sequence continues at coordinate 37,879,431 of NC_139250.1, read as the reverse complement.
AACCGACACACGTATATAATAAAAGATAGTAGCGGCGAGATTTTGAAAGGAAGATTTTACGAAGAGGAACTCTCTAAAACAAAACACCCCGACACGTACCTCATCGAGAAAGTATTGCGTAGGAAAGGTGACAAACTGTTTGTCAAATGGCTGGGACTTCCGGAAAAGAGTTGGATCGACGCGGACGAAGTGATCTTGTGAGTACGTGGAACGTGGTGAAGCGTCTACCGGATCCGGAAAGTCAAACGAAGAAAAAGAACGGTGAGTTGCTTCCCGACAGCATCCGCTGTCTGATCGTAGGTCCTTCGGGGTGTGGGAAAACAACACTGCTCGTGGACAATTTTCTCCTCGCACCTAATTGGTTAGATTGGAAGAACAGGCACCTGTACGTGTTCTCGAAAAGTTTGGAGCAATCCAAATACCAGCAACTGATGAAACTGTACGATGGTCTGGACATTGCAACGTTCGCCTCGGAAATAAAACCACTCGACGATTGTCGTGAAAATTCAGTTGTTGTGTTCGACGACGCCATCCTGGAAAATCAAAATGAAATTCGCAACTTTTTCACGCAAGGTCGTCACAAAGGAATGGATTGTTTTTACCTAGCTCAAACGTTTTCCAAAATTCCAAAACAGTTAGTGCGCGACAACGCTAATTTCATATGTTTGTTTCGCCAAGATCACACCAACCTCAAGCACGCGTACGATGACTACGTAGGCGGTGACATGAACTACAATCAATTTTCGGAAGGCTGCTGTTCTACTTGCTGGAACGGTGACGATTTCGGATTCGCGACGATCGACATGACGAGGAAACCCAACGACGGAAAATACAGAAACAAAATCAACGATTTTCTAAACGTTGCAACGTTGTGAGAAACGATGTATATAAATAAACATTATGACGAAACGAAAAATCGAGGACGAAAATCTCAAGTTGCGAAAATACTTCGCGAAACGCTTCAAAGGTTGGAAATCCGAGAATCGCGGATTCTACGAAGAGAAGAAACGTCAGGATCAACCCGTGATCGATGCCATCAGCAGTCTAGGTAAAGAAATTAAAAGTGTCACGGAACAAAATAAAAATTTGATCAACGAACTCGTACCGCTCGCAGCTAAAAGTTACGCCGTACCCACACCTATTTCGAGCATTCCTTCGACGCCGTTCGAACTGAAGGATGCACCGGCACGACGTCGAGCCATTGGTAGCACGTCTTCGGATAAAATCGAGTTGGGGCCTTTGGCACGAGACTACCTGAGCACGGGGAAATTCGACAAGGATGAAGTGTTCGGATTGTATCCCAGCATGGAAACCAGCGAAGGCGGTGGTGTGGTGTGGAAGATTGGGAAATCGAAGGTGACCTTCGAAGGCAACGACATTAAAATTAATTTAGGCGACAAGGATAGTTGGAACAGGTATCCGGGTACGGTGGGACTGTGGGAACTAGTCGCCAAAAAGCAGCCGAAAGATTACACCGACGAAGATTACCAAAGTTACAAGGAAATTCTGATCATGACGGATGCCTTGTACCAGAACAACGACGCCTCGCAGAATAGGGTGAAATCGAGCAGCGGCGAGAAGTACAAGAATCTCATCAAACCGATTTGGAACCAGGTCAAAACAGGCAGCGGCGTCAAACGCTACAACACGCTACCCAAAGAATTCGTTTGGGTGGACGACGTTAGGAAACTCGTGGACCGATTGTTGGTGATAGCCGGCGAAGAGAATGCAGGCAACCGTAATTTCTACAACGAGAAGGTTGGCATCGTGGACATGATCAGCACGAAACTTTCCAACTTCATCGTGAACGACGACAAGGGCATAGGTTACCTGATCAAAATCATCAACACGCTGCCTCCGAAATTTTGGAACGTGGCCGAAGGAAAGGGACTCGTGAACGACATCATCAACAAGTTACCTTTCGAGATGCATCTACCTGGCTACCAGTACTGCGGACCGGGTACCAAACTCGAGAAAAGATTGGAGAGAGGAGACAAGGGTGTGAATCCGTTGGACGCTGCATGCAAAGATCACGACATCGCCTACAACACCACGCAGACGGATCTGGACGCACGTCACGAAGCAGACAAAAAATTGGAACATGCAGCTTTCGAAAGGTTTGTGAGCAGAGACGCATCGCTGGGTGAACGGGTCGCCGCACTGGGTACCACCATCGCCATGAACACGAAACAAAAATTGGGGTGGGGTATATAAATAACATACCGTAAAAAAAACTACACAAGAAAAAATCTCAGAATATATATATAAATAACATACCGTGAAAATAACACATAGAGCATCAACATGAAGCCCAAGGGTGTCGTGTACCAGATACCATACTCCAATCTTAAAAATCTAGGTGCTCTCGATGGGTTACTCACCAAGAAACAACGCGAGAAGAAACGTTCTTGCTTGTCGAAAGGACACGGAATGAAATTGCTGCTCAGCACACCTCAATTGAAAAGATTGCAGCGTTCGCGGAAACAGCAAAAGGTCGGAGGTTTCATATTCAGCATCCCGGCCATCCTGGCAGCATTGGGGGCCGTTGGAAGTTTAGCCGGCGGTAGCGCCGCCATCGCGAAAACCGTCATCGACTCGAAGAAGAACAAGGCGGAATTGGAAGAACAGAAACGTCACAACCTGGCCATGGAGAAGAAAAAGGGGAAGGGCGTGATGAGAAAGTTTAAAAAAAAGAAACAGAAGCACTCACCAACCGAGATATTGAATCTCTGATCGAACCGTTACAAATCAAACACTTCAGAGGAGTTTTCATGTCCGACTCGTTACCTTCAAGCGTTAAAAGAAGAGAATGCGGAGTAGTCAATTTGGACGGTCAAGAAAATCCAGGCACGCATTGGATATGTTACCACAAAAATGATGATAAAGCATTCGTTTTCGATTCTTTCGGAGGTGTTCCACCTACAAATTTAATTTATTATCTGAAAACGAACAAAACCTCTATATACTACAATGACGAGCGCATTCAAAATTTCGAAGACGTGAACTGCGGTCATCTCTGCCTCTCCGTGCTCGCGTTTCTCTCTAAAATAAATAACCCTACGATCGAGGATTTCCAGAAAGCATTGTGGAACCTCAAACAGCATCACTAGGATGGGCGTGTTCCATCTCACGAGCGAATCTTCAATCTTGAAACTCACGCTGCACGACGACATCGTCTATCCTAAATCCGTGGCTCTGCGTGCATTCTACAGCATGTACCTCATACCTAACGTCACGCAGCACAACAACAAAATTAGCGTCGGAAGCGAACACATCGTCGTCACGCCAGGCCAATACAATCTTTCCACTTTGCAAGCTCAATTACCCAAAGGCACGTACCTTTCTCAAAATTCGGTCACGCACAGAGTGGAAATCCTATCCGCGACGGAGACCGTGGACCTGGGCACCATGGGAGAACTTTTAGGTTTCGAGAACGACACAAAACTCGAAGCTGGCATCAAGCACACAGCAACCAACATTCCTAAATTCTTGGCCATAGAGACTCTGAACGTACACTGCAACGTGGCGGAAGGTATGATCACGAAATCTTCGGACGGATTATTAGGAAGTCACAAGCAGACGGGAATCATAGCCACTTTCAAACCAAGTTCCGAGTTCATGGAACCGATCATCTACACGCCCTCTTCGCCGATCTATTTTCCAGTATGCCGCAACCGCATAGACGACATAGAGTTGGTGGTGACGAACGAGAAAGGAGACGTGGTGGATTTCGCAGGTGCCACTACGACGGCCATCGTGGAGATCAACGTATAATAAATAACCATACATGTAAAATGGAGCAAATCGAAAGTTACGAATTGCAATCTTTCCCTCCCAACCGTCGCACGTTCGCCAATCTGAACGAAGCGAACAGGGAGATTGAATACGACGTGGACGTAGGCGACGGGTTCATTCATCCTCACAGAGCGGACCTCTACCTTCAATTCGACGTGGTGAAGAAAGAAAGCGAAGACGCGTTTCCCGCAGCAGCAAACTTGATACTCGTGGACAACTTCGTGCCTCACCTGTTCTCGCAGGTGGAGGTGAGGAAACACAACACCGTCATCGACAGAATAGATTATCCAGGCATCACGTCGACGGCAGTGGGAACATTGAAATTATCCAAAACGGACGCAGCGTACTACCAGGCCGGGGGATTCGAAGCCGGGACCAAAATATCGACGAGAAGTCACACGGTGCTTTTTCCCATGCGTCTGCTGCCTGGTTTCTTCTCGGACTACAAGGAGATCATGTGGAAGGGAGGACTGAGGATCACGTTTCGAAGAGCGGCCAACGACAACGACGCACTGATGCGATACGCTACTTTGGGTCCGGACGGCACCACGCCGATAGCCAACACTTTACCCGAAGCGGCGAAATGCGTCATCCAAAGCATGGAATTGAGAATGCCGGTGGTGGAATACGAAACGAACTACGCCCTCAAGTACAAAGCGGAGATCTTGAAAAGTCCGCAGGTGCCGATTCACTTTCACGGTTACCAGTGCGTGCAGAAAATAGCGTCGGGAAGTCACATGGAATTCGACGTGACGACGCAGTTCAACAACATACAGTTCGACATGCCAGATTTCGTCGTAGTGCTTTTTCAGACCGGGAGAGACAAGAATCAGGAAAAAGATTCCAGCAAGTTCGACGACTGCAAGATCAAGAACGTTTATCTGAAGAACGGACGCAACGAAGTGTTCCCGCGCGAGAATTACAACCTCGACGTGACCAAAAACGATTACCTCAAACTTTACGAAGCGTTCTCGGCTTACAAACGCGTGACCAAGGGAAGCGTGGACATGTACTACACGCCCAGCGAGTTCAAAGCACGGAGACCCATGACCGTCATCAACACATCTAAGAGAAAGAAGGTTGTGGTCAACGATCGAACCAACATCAAGGTCGTCTGCGAGTTCCACGATGCCTTGCCCGAGGATACCCTATGCAGTGTCATCCTGATTGCAGAGAAGTCCTTCGCCTACGACGTGAAGAACGAGAGGGTCACAGAGCAGTTTTAACAAGTTTTTAACATCTTTTCTTGCACAATAAGAAATTTTTTGTACTAGCACAATCAGTTACAATGGCACAATACGAATTTCACTAGTTCAGATCAGTTACAAATGTCAATTTCATTAGTTATCAGTTACAATATCTTTTTTGCACTATAGCACGAGAGACAATCAGAAAATTTGCACAAAATTTGTTGTTGTTTTTACACGTGAAAATTAACAATAAAATTTCTTTTATCGTTTCAGATGCTGTCGAACATCAAAAACACATACACACACACTAGAAAAATAAGCATGCAACTTTATTTGTAACACACACACATATTCTCCATCTTCATCAAGAAAATATTATAATAAACATAATTATTTTTATCTATATCTCACAATAAAACTCTATATCCAAAAATATCACAACATCAAATAACACTAGAGTCGTTAGTACACGTTGCATGCATTACGGAGGTCCTCTGTAGGGTTTCATGGAAGTTTGGGGGGAAAAAAAAAAAACACGTGAAACCCTACAGAGGTGCGGTTATCTAGAGCCGTAGCCGTTAGAACCTTTTTGGGTTGGGCACCACGCACCCTGGCGGGGTTAGGGGCCAGGTATCCTAAAAAACAACAATTATTATTTTGTTTGTTTGTTTGCGTCACAATACATACGCGCGCACGCGTGTGTGGCACATCGTTTCCCCGAGAGAAGTTTACAAAAGTCACGATATATAAACATTGGCCTTTTTTTTTTGGGACTTGGAAAAAATTTACAATAAGAGAACATCGCTCACCACTGTTGCCAGCCATAAATCTCTCTCTCTTTATCTTACAGCAAAATTGGCATCTCTATTTTTTTTAGTTGTAAGTAAATTGCCAACACACTCTAGTTAATAATGCTACATATTATACGCACACACGCACACGCATACTATATTACCATCCACCCATATCTCCCTCTCTTTTACGGCAGTATATATGTTTGTTGCCTAACCTAACCTAACCTAACCTATCTTCTTGTTTAGTATATGTAGGTTGGCAAAATTGCTTTATGCACTGTAACGCAAGCCTCAAGCAAAGTTGCCAGCTTCTTGCTTTAGGTTAGGTTAGACAAAAAAAAAACTGTAGGTGGGCTGTCGGTTGTTTAACTCTCCCCTCTCTCTCTCCTCTCTTTTTTTTTGTAAAAAGCCATGGCAAAAGTACCAGTAGGTTGGCAAATTGCTTTATGCACTGTAAGGCAAGCCTCAAGCAAGGTTGCCAGCTCCTTGCTTTAGGTTAGGTTAGGTTAGAGTAGGTTAGGTTAGGTTAGAGTAGGTTAGGTTAGGTTAGGTTAGAGTAGGTTAGGTTAGAGTAGGTTAGGTTAGGTTAGGTTAGGTTAGAGTAGGTTAGGTTAGGTTAGGTTAGGTTAGGTTAGAGTAGGTTAGGTTAGAGTAGGTTAGGTTGGAGTAGGTTAGGTTAGAGTAGGTTAGGTTAGGTTAGGTTAGAGTAGGTTAGGGTGGGTGTTGGCAGCTGTCGGTTGTTTAACTCTTCTCTCTCTCTCTCTCTCCAAGCCTCAAGCAAGATTGCCAGCTCCTTGCTTTATGCACTGTGTAACCCCAAGCCTCAAGCAAGATTGCCAGCTTCTTGTTTTAGGCTAGGTTAGACCAAAAAAAACCTTGGTGATTTTTTTCGAGTAAAATATTAGCAACACTGCGAGAAAATAAGGCTTATGCCTTACAAAAACAAACTATTAAGGCGAGCCTCAAGCAAAATTGCCAGCTCCTTGCTTGAGGCTACGTTAGACCCAAAAAAACTCTTGGTGATTTTTTCGAGTAAGCAGCTGGCAACACTGCCATCAAATGAGGCTCATTGCCTTACGAGACAAGTCCATTAAGGCGAGCCTCACCGAGCCTCAATAGAGGTTGCTCAACCGGGCTGGTGCATCTACTTCGACTGCCATATACAATGCTCAGAGGCATTTCACACACAAAAACAGATAGACAACACTTACACAAAATATGCATTGTTTTCTATTTTCAAAACTTACTTAGGTTTTTATTTAGTTAGCTTCGACAGAAGCAACTCAATTCAGAAATAATTTTAAAAAAATTATTATGTACTGCTGCAAATGTAAAATTTTAAATTTTACATGTTCATGTATCAATATAATCTGAATGTCAAATAATAAAAAAACAAAATATGTGGAATTTAGTTTTAATTACTGCCAATATATTTAGTAAAAATAATCATGTTTAATAAGGATTTGTTATTCAATATTGACTGTGCCATCCATGCTCACTGTCAACATGCTATAACTAAAAGACTATTGGTCGAAAAAATAAAAATCATTATTTTGGTATTATTTTAGACAAACTACAAAATACTTTCAAAGGATACAAGAAATTTCGAAAAAATATAATTTGGGCGGTAATGGGTTTTGAGGAAACTAGTTTTTTCACTTACTTGATGTGCCGTGAAGTCTGTAACACCATTGAACTCATTCCTTATCATAACTCTATACCAACTTTTAAGTTTCTGTAGAGGGATTAGCTTTGTCTCAAAACATTGCTTCATTTCTCGAATTTGGATTTTACATAAACAGTCGAGTGAGAAACCTTATCAACAGGTGACTCACCTAATTAAGAAAGAGATTTGTTCAACAACTGAAGTGAAGTGTTTGAGTCAAATATCTTGCCTTTCGCCACTGGGGCCAGCCATTGCATTTTCATCAACAGAAGGTTCTTTTGTTTTAAATTCAGACAGTGTCTTTCTGCAATTATCAATATTTTCATTCCTCATTTCATATGAAAACTTTTTGAAGAACTCGTCCATAAGGTATAATTACCAGTTCTGCGATGCTGTTCTGAACATGAATTACAGCATTTTGTAGCATGTAATGACCATTCCTTTCCTCTCCCACCATCCATGTGATGAAAAATATTTCTTACAATTATGCAGTCACTATTTTATAACCACAAGGATAACTTCACTAACGCATAAGTAATAAATCAATTTACACAAATCTTATGTAACTAGAAGATTGCCATGAAACAAACTAAAACAACAGTAAGTTAATAATAACATGAAAGAAGCCTGTTGCTTGGTCCAAGCTGAAACACAACTGAGGTTTATAGAGTAGAGAAGCAGGACCCAGCAAAATTGGACATGTTCTTGCAGGTACAGACACAGACAGTGTGCCACCTAATGCACATCTTGTCTTCTGTTATTCCTTCCAAATTAACTCTGTTATATATATTTGCTATATTGTTCAACTTCATTTGCAAAGTGATTAAAATATAAATTTGTACTTACAGATTTCATGGCTTAATAACTGTTAAGTGACAGATCAAAATGGGTCACTTTTTAACTTTTTTTATCCAATGATAAATTTTGCACAAATGCTTACAAAAGGTATTTCTTTAACAGGTGGCTAGTCTAGGACCTTGATAAAATTTAAGTATAATTCCTTGTTTTCAAGGCAAACTTTCCAAAAATTCAAAGGTACAAGCACATGTTTTCTCTATTTCAATTACCACCTCTTACCATCCAACCACGCACAAATATATTAACAACATAAAGGGTCTGTGTGATTGCCAGGGCTCAAAAAATCCCGGTCACCAAGTCGCCATGGCAACTGAAAATTTCAGCCTGGTGACTGTGATGTTTGCTGTAATATTTTGTAATTTTTTAAATTTTTTTTTAAAATTTGCATGTACGAAATTTTCAAGATTCTAAGTTCAAATTGCAATACAGTGTAATTTTTTTAAAATCAACGTTATGAACATTCCATAGAATCAGTAACAATTTCTTACTCTTTGTCCCCTACCCCCTCCTCCTGCTTTCTCTTGGCAAGCACTTCCTAATTAAATGCTCACATGATTCAGCCATGTTTTGAATTCGGTGATGCTACTCAGCTTCTTATAGTATGCACAATTGCTAGCAGGTGGTTTCCTGGCGCCTGATTATCAGAGCTGGCGCCTACCTCTGAAAAACATCTTTCGAGCACTGGTGATTGCAATGTATTGAAAAATTCAATATCAACACACACACAGACAGACAGACAGACAGACATACATACATATATATATATATACCGCGTGAGGCACCTAAAAGTACCACCTGAAATAGCGAAGAAACCAGAAACAGTAGCGATGTGAGGTTTGCGGGAAACAATAATATCAAATGGGGCTCGTAAATCGGAGGTATGGGGTGGGTCGAAAAATATCGACAAATGGGGCATCTGGAGCAAAGTCATATTTTTTTAAATGGAACGATATACAATAACACGCATAATATAAAAGAGCACACACAGAGAAACACAACGCCGTTGGTCTCATGCATCTACTGCACATAGGAACGAAGATATGGCCATGTGAAAATATGTAAACAAACTAACAAGTGGCCCACTTGACCGTCAGTACCACGGCATGTACAAGTATGAGATGTCGGAAGCCATTGGACAAGATGAAGACAGAACGTGTTAAAGGAAGAAAAAATACAGTAGACATCGTCAGCACCATGTATTTGACAGTGTTACAGCATAATGAAAATGACCATGACAGTATGTCGAAGAACCACTGCGTAAGAAGCGAAAACCTGTCAAAGTGTGTGTTCAAAGTGGTGGCCGTCAGCTGCGATACAGGCAACGAGGCGCCCACGCAAAGATCGTTGCACAGAATGTAGCATCTCATAGGGAATGTCCCTACAGGCCGCAGTAATGCGGTGTTGCATATCCTCTGGAGTTGTTGGCACATCCCGGTAGACAATGTCCTTCAGCTTTCCCCACAGGAAAAAGTCTAACGGTGGGAAATCTGGGGAACGAGCCGGCCATTTGACAGGCCCTCCATGTCCAATCCAACAATTTGGAAATGTATTTTCCACACATTCTGTAGCGCATCTTGCACTGTGAGCTGGGCACCCGTCATGTTGGTACCCCATTTCCCTCCTTGTCTGAAGTGGTATGTCCTCCAATAGTACAGGCAGTTCATGTTGTAAAAACTGTATGTATCGGTCAGCATTCAGTGTCCCTTGTATAAAAAAAGGGCCAATGAGATGCTCACCCACTATACCACACCACACGTTCACACTCCATGGGCGCTGGCGTTCAACTTGGCGAAGCCAATGTGGATTTGTCACCGACCAATAGTGCATGTTCCTTAGGTTGACATTTCCATGATTGGTAAAAGTTGCCTCGTCAGTGAAGAGGATACGTGACAAATCGGGTGTGTCGTGTTGTAACACGAACATTTGTTGCACCTGCCTCACCTGTAGTTGGCTTGTTCCGCACATGTGCTCGTGGTGTTACACTTCCGGTGTCTCTTAATTTAATAAATAACTTACCAAACAGACGTCGAGATGGCTGTCGTCTGTCCGGATATCTCTCTGCGTACACACGGTAGGCTTCTGAGGCATTCTTTCGGCATTCCCCATAAATCAGGATCATGTCCGCTTTTTCTATGTTTGTGAACACCATAATCTTCGCTCTTACCACTACGACTGCTTGCTATGAACTAACACGGTCTCGTGGACCTGCTATGAAAACTTGCTCTGCGTAAAGGCAGTTCTGTCAGGCACCTGAGAAGTGGTACTGACGGTCAAGTGGGTCACTTGTTAGTTTGTTTACATATTTTCACATGGCCATATCTTCGTTCCTATGTGCAGTAGATGCATGAGACCAACGGCGTTGTGTTTCTCTGCGTGTGCTCTTTTATATTATGCATGTTATTGTATATCGTTCCATTTAAAAGAAATATGACTTTGCTCCAGATGCCCCATTTGTCAATATTTTTCGACTCACCCCATACCTCCGATTTACGAGCCCCATTTGATATTATTGTTTCCCGCAAACCTCACATCGCTACTGTTTCTGGTTTCTTCGCTACTTCAGGTGGTACTTTTAGGTGCCTCACGCGGTACACACACACACACATATCTACGAAAAATATACTAAAAAATTAAACAGATTCAGGGAATTGTTTTATTTTTCACCCAGCTTTTTCCCCCACTCAATAAAAATAGAAGATAAAGTTTGAAGAACTTGTCTCAAGGCATTTATAAATACACTGCTGTTTGTGAAAATTGCAACACCAAGAAGAAAACGTATGATTAAAATGAACTTTATACCACAGATTAGGTACATGTCAATACACAAATGATTAGAGTTACAGACCTGTATATGATCTCTGACCTTGAGAATTCAGTATGGTGTAAAGCCCCCATGTGCTGCAAATAGAGCCTCTACACGTCGTAGCATGGAATCAAGGAGGGCCTGGATATATTCCTGGGGAATCTCCCTCCACGCGGTTTGTATGCGAGTCCACAAAGCATCAACAGTGGTTGCTGGAGGACCATGACGAACAAGTTGCCGACCAACCATATCCCGGACATGTTCGATGGGTGACATTTCAGGCGAACGTGCAGGCCAGTGAAGCAGTGGTAACTGTCTTTCTTCGAAGACGGCTTGCACATTCCTCGCCACATGTGGCCGGGCATTGATCTGCTGAAATATGGCATGTGGAGGTGCCTGAAGGAGGGGCAGTGCCTCAGGCTCTAAACCCTCTCTGACGTAGCGGTTGCTGTTCAGATTGCCTTCAATGCGTAGGAGGGGAGATGGCATGTTGTGTCCAATGATGCCCAAAACCATCACACTTGGCGTTTGTCCGCTATGCCGCTCTACAATGCAGGTTGCCAGATTGCGTTCACCACGATAGCGTCTAACACCTATGCGGCCATCACTGTAGGACAAGTTTAAGCGGGACTCGTCCGAAAACACTACATTTTGCTACTTCGCATGTGAGCGACGGCATTCACGTGCCCATTGCAGTCTGAGGCGTTTGTGGTTTCTGGACAATGGAAGCCGACGCAATGGCATGCGTGTCACCAGCCCAACCCACAACAGACTTTGTCGTACCGTCGACGCAGACAGGTCTACAACTGTTGTAGTGCTCCAGCGACGAGCCAACACTGTGGACGAAGCTGTACCGTGAGTTACAGCCATGCGGGCAAGATGGCGGTCATCCCGTGCTGTGGTCACATTGCGTGGTCCAGTACCTGCTCGTCGCTGTGTACGACCCTGTGTGGACCCTGTGGCTCCACACAAGCATCACTGTTGTAGCAGCATGCACTGTAAGAGCCGAAATGTCACGGTATGACAAACCCGCTTCCCGGAGACCGCTCATTCTGCCCCGTTCGAACACTCTCACATGCTGATATTGCACCCTTTGACGTTGACGAGGCATACCAGAACTTGCTCTCACGTTTCCAGTTCGTTTGATGGCTCTTCACTGACTGAGCTTGGCGTAACACTGACATTTCCGGTAACACAACAGAGAGCGCTGCTGGGCCTACATGTACGCCATCTCTCTGCAATCCTAATCACTTATTGCTGGTACACTGTTCTACACATCCTCCGAGTTTGGTTTAATTTGGGCCATTATTTCTGGGTGTTGCAATTTTCACAAACAGCAGTGTATTTATAAATTCAATGTTTTTTTGGATTAATAAAATTTGCAAATTTTCACATCTACGGAGAAAAATTCACGCAGAATTACTTTTTAACTTTTTTTTATGGTCCAATGATTGTTCCATCCTAAAATTTTGCACAAATGCTTATAAAAGATATTTCTTTAACAGGGTGGCTAGTCTAGGATCTTGATAAAATTTAAGCATAATTCCTGGTTTTCAAGGTGAACTTTCCAAAAATTCAAGGGCACAAGCAGATGTTTTCTCTATTTCAACCTTATGTGTTACCACCTCTTACCATCCAACCACACACAAATATATTAACAATATAAAGGGTCTGTGTGTTTCCAATGTATCGAAAAATTATATATCAACACACACACACACACACACACACACACACACACACACACACACACACACACACACACACACACACACACACACACACACACACACACACACAAATATATACATATCTACGAAAAAATATATACTAAAAAAGTAAACAGATTCAGAGAATTCTGTTTTATTTTTCATGCAGAGTTTTCCCCTCTCAATAAAAATAAAAGCTAAAGTGTGAAAAACTTGTCTCAAGACATTTATAAATATTTATAAATTCAATGTTTTTTGGATTAATAAAATTTGCAAATTTTCACATCTACGGAGAAAAATTCACGCAGAATTCCCAGAGCCAACAATTCATGCATAATTCCTGAAATTCAAGGAATTCCCAGTGAGTAGCCACCCTGCTTAACATATAGTATTTTGAAATTTTAAAAAAATGGTGTTAGATTTTTACAAATATAATTTTTGAAAAAAAAAACTAAACTTTTGTTTTCTTCAAAATATGACTGTGTTGCATATCATAGGAACGCCCATTAAAAGATCTTTAACATGAGCTTAAGATGAACTTTCTAGCTGAAATAAGTACCGAAATATTTGCATTAATATGAACCAAGATGGTAGAAAAATTTTAGTTGATTTTTTGAATTTTCAAAAGTAAATCCCAGGAAAACAGCATGACCAAAAGTTTTGAAAAATTGCAGTTTTCATAGTCCCATTGGGTATGATTCATAAAACCAAAAATCATTGAAATTTCTGAAACAAGGTAAAACCCCTGGTTAATTTGGCATGAAATAACTCTATTTTATTATGGTGCACCTAAAGTAGCTCCCATATGATTCATAAGTATCCTTACTGCGAGAAACAAGAAAACTGGGTGGAGGGATTGTTCTGCATGATCATATACTAGTTGAATACTTATTGCTACAAACTGTACCAGTTCAGAGAAAACAGTATAATTTAGATAGAAAGCAACAAGGGCAGGACATCTGCCTCTGTAATTGCCATTACAATGTGATTATAATCAAAATACGGTTTACTTATGGAACAACAGGTTGGCGTGTACAAAATTTTCCAAAAACAAAACACTGACTGATGCTGTGGATTGTGTATTACTAGGCAAATAAGTGGTTTTTACCAACATTACAAGAACAGTTTTTATTATTTTTTCCAAATTATGACTACCAGAATATACTCATTGTACAAGATAACCACAAAATTTCTTGCTGTTTTTGATGTCGCATGGAAAGAAGTGATCACTAATACAGAAACATGTGTGCCACATGCTGGAAGAGTGGTCGGGGTGGAAGTGGGGACATTGACCTTGACAAATACAAGTGTGTTGAGCACTCACAGTAGTCATAGCTTGAGCAGTGACAAGGAGAAATAGAGCTGTCAAAGCAACTGGTTCGGGATTGTCTGCTTGTCCGCAGCCGAATCAAGTCGCCGAATATGTTAAGCCTTTGGGGATAATGCTATGAATGAACGCACCGCCAGGCAATGGTTCCAGAACTTCAGGTCGTGAGATCTGACCCTTTGTGATGAACCCCTCAGTGGCCAACCACAGGTCATGGATGACGAGGCTCTGAAGGATACATTAGAGGAGACACCGAGTGGATTCAGAGCAGGTAGAGGTGTCCAAGATCACATATTTACAATAAGGCAAATAATAGAGAAAGTTATAGAATACAATAGAGAATTATAACTATGCTTTATAGATTTGGAAAAGGCTTTCAAAAGGGTGACGTGGCAAGAGCTATGGAAAACAACAAAGAAAAACAACGTAAACAAATAATTAATAGAAACAATACAAAGTATCTACAAAATGAACAGATGCTATGTCCAGATGCTAATAACTTTTCCACACCATCCAAATCAAAGTGTGCCTCGTCAGAAAACCAATGTTGTTCAGTGTTCTTGTTGTTATTCTCAGCTCAATGAACGAAGGCCGTTCTCTGTTTATTTGTGAGTTTTTGCACCATGGTAATCTTGTATGGATACATATAGAGATCATTTTTAAGAATGAGTTGAACAGAGCATCTTGATATCTCTAGCTGTATTGCTGCTTGTCTAGCCAATTTGCCGGGACTCCTCTGCATAGCGGCTCAAACATCTTCAATATTCTCAGGTGTACGAACAGGTTATGGATTCCAATAATGATCCTTCTATTCAAAACTTTTCATGCAGTTTGTGGATCGCTTATCTTGAGAGGGCCCGGAGTGTGTGGAAATGTGCACGAAAATGTCTCTAAGTCACGACAATGCCTTTTGTTTCATACAAAAATAAAAAAGTTGCTGATCGCTGTTGCATCGTAAGTCTTCCTTTGTGCACCATGTTGTCTACTCTAGCCCCCTAGTGGCAGCATTACGAAGTATGCTTCAAATTTCATCACACTATTTTTCCAATAACTACCGTAACTGCTGTTGATACACATGATGATTACTCATCTTAAGAGTTAAAAAAATGAAAAACAAAAGGGGAATCATTTTGTGCGCCACCCTGAATATTATTATTTCTTTTGATGATTGACAAGACTAATCAAACGTTTTTAAGCAGAATTTTCCCATACTTTAATTAGCCTTTAATTCTTTTCAGTGAAAGTGAACATTTTTCTAATTAAATAAAAATTACAATGGGTGTATAAAAATTGTGCTGTATAAACTACATGGCACTTCTAAATTCATTGACTGCACAATTATGTTTTATCTTGTATATTAACTCAAGCAACTACGTATGTACATATTACATTTTATTTAATAATTTATTGAAGTAAGTTTAAATAAAATTATATTGAAATAAGCAATAAATTTAATTTTATTGTATGTCCTTTTTTTTCTTTTTTGGTTGTTGTAAAACCTACTTTTGAAAAAAGGATAAAAAGTTTATTTTCCCACAAAATTGTATTTCATAAAGGACAATGATCAGCTGCTGCTACCAGCACTGCTTCCACACCTCAGGTATAGGATATGGGTCATTCCACGTCAAATCAACTAATTTTTTTAAAAATGGTTGCATGACCATTTTAGAAAAATTTCATTTTTAGTACATAGTTTTGTACATGTTTCTAGATATCAAAGCCAATGTTCATTGTCTTTAGTTCTCCTGGGGCAGCCATTTTTCCAACATGGCGCATGGCTTTTTTTGCTCATGTAGCAGTATACAGAAACCTTAATATCTCAAAAACCATTAAAGTTAGAGACCTGAAACAAAATTCATTTTGTAGCTAATGAAGTATACTTCCTATGGTATTCAGGTATGTTTTGCTTGAAGTTGCATTGTAAGTACGAAAATTATGGTGGAAAATGAGGTAACAATAGTTAAAAAATTGCATTTTTAAGCCCAATTTTTTAATGAAGGGGTTTAGTCTAAGGCTTGATTTTTTTTCATGTGTAGAACTACCTGCAGGGTGTCTGTAAATAAAATATCAGTGCATAGAAATGCACCCCTTTTTTTACAGCATGGGCTCAAACATGGCCGTTCATTGAATTTTGACAGTTTTCGGGGTTAAATATCTCAGATGGGTCCCCTTTAAAAATTTGGCACATACGAAGTCCTTCATGAACCTAACTCACAGTAAAAATCTCAACTTTTAGATTCAATTCCTTTTGGTCAATATGAGGTAACGTATCTCACCTAATTTCTGATGTTGCAAAGTAAGGTTAAACTACATCCCATACTTAGAATAATGAAGTCTTTTCTTTCTTTTTTTAAATTTGGGTTAAATAAAGGCTCAGAAAATATAGTAACATAAGGTTTTATTACTTGACTTACCATAAATTGAAATTACAAGGTATGACAATTGAAAATCTGCGATATTTCATTGCAAAAATTGTGTGATTTATTAGGTACCCACAACCAGTTGGTTTTGTCAGCTCCAGTTTCCTATTCATTCTGTTTGTTAAATCAGGCAGGATTCTTTGTTCTTTCACTAGGTTCCTAAGTAAATGATCAGAAACCTTTAGTTCATCACATATGCTTTCTTGACCAAGTCGTAGCAATCAAACTGTTGATTCTGACCTTTTCAACATTAGTTTTTTGCTCATTTACATTTTTCTTCTTATAATTTCAATTATATGATTGTACTGGCCACGCAAAGGATTGTCACACTTGCATTCCTTTTCTTCAGTTTTAATACTTAGTGAAAAGCATCTTTCCAGTTTCCTTTGCACTCCTTGTAGGATGTGAATAGTTTTTCGAGCAATATCACCTTATTGTTTTTTTCCAATCAGCCTCCTCAGTTTTGAAACAGGAGATGTATAAAAAACAGAACAGATTTCATGCATTTCCTTTAGTTTTCCTTGGCTTGGCACAAAGTCATGATTTCAATTCTGGCATTTA
Organism: Lepisma saccharinum; assembly: GCF_977018435.1. Classification (NCBI taxonomy): domain Eukaryota; kingdom Metazoa; phylum Arthropoda; class Insecta; order Zygentoma; family Lepismatidae; genus Lepisma; species Lepisma saccharinum. The sequence goes on along the minus strand of NC_139250.1, from coordinate 37,862,308 downwards.
AGTGAGTCATTTTTTCCACATATGAAACTTTTACTCCAACATATCAGGCATATTGATTTAACTGGTATAAGGCTTTCTTGACACTTTTTTACCTTACCTTACTTAACCTTTTCTCTAAGTGGTACTTCTGAAGATCACAACATACCGTGCGTCCATTTCGATCTTCAGCCGAAAGATCGGGAGAAGCGTGGCGGGCGGCGCTGACAGAGATGCCGACATTTGCGGCCTGTAATGCCCGCTTATTTTTATGGACATATGCAGACATTTATATAAATATTGCAAAACGAGCACTAACCTGTGTTATAAGAGTTGTTCAAACTGATATCCACTAAGTGCCAAGTGTGTAGACTTTCAGGGAGAATACGTTGAATAGCCTGAAACTTTCGTGCCTGTAGCTAAAGTGCTTCTGGGTCGGGCCGAGAACTTATCAGCCCCCTCGTAACGTTAACCTTGCGGCTGGCATTCCAATCCTCTCACTGACACAACACACATACACACTGCAATAACACAAACAAGTAATGGCAAGTAACCAGAATAACACTCTTGCGCACAGTACGAAATTAACACGCTCTTGGTTTACATCTGTTCGCCACTATATTCACAGCTCTGTTGTGAAGGAACAAAAAACTCGAGCTCGGAGATTTCGGATTGCAAGGAAGCTCACGAACACCACTGACTTTTAACGGTTTCGTCTACAGCGTAATCTTGATACAGTGTTGCACATTCGAAACCTCCAAACGATCTCCATCGCCACAAAACTCTTTCAAGGATATAAACTTAAACACGACGTTACTGGTCAAAACTATGATTAAAATGTTTTATTATCTGTGGCTCTTAACATCGTTCCTAAAGCGTATTTTTTTTTGTGCAGAAGGGTAGAACTTGGATGAATTACAGATGATAAATTATAACACAGGTTAGTGCTCGTTTTGCAATATTTATATAAATGTCTGCATATGTCCATAAAAATAAACGGGCATTACAGGCCGCAAATGTCGGCATCTCCACCAGCGCCGCCCGCCACGCTTCTCCCGATCTCTCGGCTGAAGATCGAAATGGACGCACTGTACTTTACCATATGAAAAGCTATATTTAATGGTATTTGCATATTGTCTCTAAGCCATACACCTGTAGTCTTGACCTAAGAAGTGTTATCATTTTCACTGACTTTATTAAGATTAGTTAGGTCTTTGGGAACCTTACCAAAAGGGTATTTATTACAGTCCTCTCCAGTTAAAAATATTACAGAACACTCCATTTCCTGTCACAGATAACGAACATTCACAAGTCACTACTCTCGGCACATTAGGCAAAGGAAGAACGACAGCAGAGATTGTACATGCACAGATCAATTCGAGGCTTGCCTCACATCCTATCAAAACATGTCTCTGAATCTTCTGCTGTCCATGACTCACATCTATTTCAACGAATGTCTTTTCTTGGAAGAAAAAAAAAGTGGAAAATAAAGTAAACAAAAGATAATATATTCTACCAGCTTTGACACTCCAAAAGAAATAGCCTACTTTCATTGGAGTGCCCAAGGAGGGGTTTGTGGGGGTCATAACCCAATACCTTTGGCCTAGTATTCCATAAACAATTACGTCAAAGGCAGGATAATGTGGCAAAAACAGGGCTGTATACTAAAAAAGTATATGTAACCCCCCTCCCTTTTGAAATTCCTGGGCATGCCACTGCCTATCTAAAGCTGCATGTACTGCTACATTGATAAAAATATGGGGGAAGCTCAGTTTTGGAGCTGACAATACCAACTGGTCCTGGGTACCTAATAAATCAACCTTTTGCAATGAAATTTTCAAGATTTTCAATTGTCATACCTTGTAATTTCAATTTATGGTAAGTCAAGTAATAAAACCTTATGTTACTATATTTTCTGAGCCTTTATTTAACCCAAATTTAAAAAAAGAAAGAAAAGACTTCATTATTCTAAGTATGGGATGTAGTTTAACCTTACTTTGCAACATCAGAAATTAGGTGAGATACGTTACCTCATATTGACCAAAAGGAATTGAATCTAAAAGTTGAGATTTTTACTGTGAGTTAGGTTCATGAAGGACTTCGTATGTGCCAAATTTTTAAAGGGGACCCATCTGAGATATTTAACCCCGAAAACTGTCAAAATTCAATGAACGGCCATGTTTGAGCCCATGCTGTAAAAAAAGGGGTGCATTTCTATGCACTGATATTTTATTTACAGACACCCTGCAGGTAGTTCTACACATGAAAAAAAATCAAGCCTTAGACTAAACCCCTTCATTAAAAAATTGGGCTTAAAAATGCAATTTTTTAACTATTGTTACCTCATTTTCCACCATAATTTTCGTACTTACAATGCAACTTCAAGCAAAACATACCTGAATACCATAGGAAGTATACTTCATTAGCTACAAAATGAATTTTGTTTCAGGTCTCTAGCTTTAATGGTTTTTGAGATATTAAGGTTTCTGTATACTGCTACATGAGCAAAAAAAGCCATGCGCCATGTTGGAAAAATGGCTGCCCCAGGAGAACTAAAGACAATGAACATTGGCTTTGATATCTAGAAACATGTACAAAACTATGTACTAAAAATGATTTTTTTCTAAAATGGTCATGCAACCACCATTGGATGATTTGGCATGGAATGACCCATATCCTATTTGCCTTTTTTAAGCCCTGATGCATTAAACAAGACAAATAATAATATTAGAACCCTCAAATGTTATAAATGTTAGACTAGAAATGAGCATGACAGTAAAAATTTATATTCAAGAAAGTTCTACTAGCTTAGAAAAGGAAAATAGCTCTTACAGTGTAGAACTTCACAAAATTTTCTTTTCCTGGTTTTCCATGCCTGTTTGCAACAACATTGATTTATTCGCAAGTTATAGTAAACTCATACATAACCTACAATTGGCTGAATATCTGTTGCACCAATCGAAATGGAAGGTAGGTTGGGAGTACAAGGAGTGTCAACTTTACTCTCCGAGATCCGTGAGTAAAATCAGTTAACCCACGTGCAGTGCAGTAATGGCTGCCATTTGCAAACAGGTATGAATCATTTCAGAATTTCAAAACTAAATAAATGTTTAAAAGGAAGTAATAGACTCAAACTATGCATCTAAAAAGCGAGAAATATGTAGTAGCTACCACATACATACTTTGGGAGGTTTACTATGCACATTCTGCAGTACAGAGTTTGTAAAATTACACATGTAATACTTGTAAAATTACACATGTAATACGAACATAAATATATGTACATCCATAACCCCACAGCGATGTAAACATTAGCTATAAAGTGATCGTGAATGCTACATGCAGATACATGTATACCTATTGAAATCTACTACAACTATAACTGTAACACTACTTACTACAATTGCAAGCTGCACTAACATATAAAAATTTATTCACGTAAATATGTTTTTGCCCCATCTTTATTCCATGCTTCAAATTTTGTCATGCCCGTTGCTTGCCACTATTTAGGATAGCAATGTCCAGGTCCCGTTACTTCCATTCTTTCCTTGTTTCCTACCACACCATATGCAGAACCACGCCTTCTCGAAAGAGGTAACCAATCACACACTTCTGTCTGTATGACATTAGGCAGTTGCTTTGAGGCTAGCTACTCTCTTAGGGTTAATCCAGAGTTTCATGTCTCGCTATGTTCATCATCGAGGATCATTACTCGAGGATTACTCTGATACACAGATTTTTTTACTCGTGAGTTAGTGCAACGTTGCTGCAACCAGGCATCAGTAATCACCAGCATTGGCAACAAGCCAGTGAACTCAATTGAGGCAGGGGATTTGATGCACAATCCATACACATCACTCTGAAAAGAAATCAACCCTGGGAAATTCTCACATGCTCATTTTCAATCCATGTACTAAAATTTTCTTCACCTACCTTTCTGCAAGATGTGCCAGTTCACCTTCTACCAGAACAGGATTCTCTACAATATTCTTCCTGTCTTCCCGATCACTTAAAAGTAAGGCATCATTGTCACTATACGCAGCTGGAACTTTTGCAACAAATTGTTTACAATCATAGGGATAAAATCCTTCACTTTTAGGAACATCTTGTCCACTAGGAACCTCCTGAGTTGTGCCTTCAAAATGCATCAAATCTTCTTCACTCTCACTTTTCACTTTACCAACTAAAGTCTCTTCCATGTACTGACTATATAAATTGCTATCACTTTTCACTTTCCCAACCATGTACTCACTAGATATTTTGCTGTCAACAGAACTGTCACTATTAGGAGGCACAAGGGATGATGTGATTTCAGTCTTGACATAAAGTTGATCTGGAGGCCACATATTTTCCAGGGATGTTTGTTCACAAACTAATGGGTCAGTTCTTTCTGTTTCAAACTTTGTGATCACTTCCGGAAGAGAAGAACCCATATCAGCCACATTTTCTTGAGACCTGGATGCTGATGATATCTGAAATATAATCACACAGGACATAAATATTTTGGTACTCTCTTTGCCTTTATAAAACAGCCCTTCCCTCTTCCTACAGAAACCAATGTAATTATTAGAGCCCGGAAGTTCAGGCATTTATTTTCGTTAAAATAGGCAGGCAAAAAGGCATTTATAATGTGGAAAATAAGCACTAAAAATGAAAAAAAAGGCAAAATAAAGCGAAAAAAGGAACATTTGGAAGTCACTTACTTTTATCTATAATCTCTGGCAAAATGTTAAAATCTACAGTGGGAAGAGCATTTCAATTTTCTCCGTCTGGATTGCACATAACTACAAGGTGCTTTTTAAGTTCTAAACATTCATTGATAGTCGTCTGTCAGAGAGAATGTTTTTCATAATAGAAAATGATCTTTCTACTTCGACAGAAGTTATTGGAGCATACATAAAACAAGCTAATGTAGCTGGACTCATTTTGATAATAGCATTTTCATCTTTTAGAATATCACAAATTGTTTTCAATTGTTTCAAGTCCTCATTTGCACTCACTACACGTTTGCACTTTTCCGCAACAGCTGACCCCTTTTCTCCTGGCACTTCCATCATCTGCTGCATAGATTCCTCGAAGACTTTCATGGATGCTACAAGAGTCTCACCTCTTTTATCTAGCTTTGTAATTGTCTCTGGCAATGCACAATAATGTGCAAAAATAAACGACAGTTCATTCTTCAGTTCTGAATAGCACAGGAGTTTTTTCACTTCACGAATTGAAGCCGCTTCATTTTCTGGAAGAGCATCAATCACCTCACTGATTTTTTCAAGGTTGTTAGCATAATATATAGCTGCTGATATCCAGGTTCCCCATTTCGTGAAGACTGGTTGCGGAGGTAAACTAAACTCAGGCGCAACTTCCTGAAATTTTCGGGTTCGAGAGGGAGATTTCAGAAATATCTTCTTTGCGTTCGAAATCAACCTCTCCACACCAGCAGTCAATCATGCACTAGGAAATGTTAACCGAAAGGCAATATCCTAACTCAGCATGAAATACTTTTTTCTCACACTTTTCTCCTTCAGCAATGTTGAAACATGTGTGAGCTCAATATTACTTAAATAAAGCGACAATTATTCACATAATAAACAGAAGAAAAATAAATGCCAACATATTTTTTTAAAAAATGGTCAAATTTCATTGAAAAAGGCAAAAAAGGCATTATAATTCAAAATAGGCAGTTGGGTCCCAAATAGGCAAAATGAAAAGGCTTCTAAAACATTCGAAACAACATAAAAAACGTATATCCGGAAAATTTTTATCAATATATGCAGTAGATAAAAAGAGGCATTTTGCCAAACTTCCGGGCTCTAGTAATTATTATGAGGTTTATATTGCACCAATAAAGCAGGGATGCTTCTGAGCTGCAAAGCATCATTCTCCTAACCTCTTAACTAGGTATGAAGCATCAACGATTTACTCTCCCAGTAAGCTACACTGTTCTTCAGATAACATTCAATGGGTATGAAGGCCTTGAGTCAGTGGCATAGTGCAGTTTTTCTGTGGCACCCTGCAAGTAAAATAGACACAGCACTTCACGAAAAAAAAAAAAAATTGAGAATATTATGTATGTACTGCTGATTCCAGAGATGTGGATGCAGGTACAATAGTTACCTAGTCCTTCACTGTCTACAATCCTGGCAGTCACAATGGACAAGAAATTAATTTTATTGTAAATATGCTCCAACTTACTGTGTGTGAAAGCAAGTATTATGTTAATATTTTACTTCACAAAAAAAAAAAATGGTAAAATTTAACTTGCATATGGCATCCTGTGCGGGAGAAGAGGGATTTAGAATACACAATTTATTATCAGGTCCCTGGGCCCCAACTGCTACTGATCTTTTTCAACCTAGCAAGTGTTTAGCATTTAAAAGAAAAAATCAACTAATGTCTGCCTGGACAAGAAATGGATTTGAGGAAACCCAGACTTTTCGCCTCCAGTTCAAGAGAGCGAAAGCTGTGTTGCTACATGCCTGATTTTTGTTGTCATACACAACTTCTTCCTGTCAACATGCCCCCTTTGCTCGCATTTCAGGGAGAGACAGGGAATCGGAGACCCATTTGCTTGCTGCGTTGTGGCAACTATTAGGCTTTGTCATCCTTGACCTTGTTGGGGGTTCCACCTGTTTCAAAATGAAAAATTTGGCTATGCAGAATACGAGAATTTCCCCTCAACATGGCAACTGGGCCAAGCCGATTGGTTCAGCAGTTCATGTGATGCTCCCTGGCTTTCAACAGAAAAGACAAAAACAAAATTTCCAAGTCCATTCTTTGGGCGGAACCACTATACCCTGTAGTAGTATAACTAAAATTTAAGAAACATCTAACAAATAGCAGGTGTGTATAACGTGGGGAAAATTGATTTTAGCTGATATATGATTATGAAAAAAGGATATTCACTTATTTACATAAATGAACCCAACAGGCTGATGCCCAGTTAGTTCATGTTACATAACTCATACATACTTCAGTGAGTGTTATTTGAGTGTGTTTTCATTATAGCGTTTTTAAATTGCATATAAGACATACAGAATAGATCAATATTTTTGTTACGCTTTTCTAAGACATTGTAGAGGAAACTCGTTCTCCAGATAGAAGATTTTTTAACAATGTTTGTTCGAGCTCTATTCACAAAAAATGTTTTGGGTCACGTCTTGTTGTTAGGAACACATAATTTAAGTTGTGAGATCCAGAGCAGCAGCAGTTCGTGGGCTGTCCTTTGATCATCAAGCTTGTGCATTCGTAGCTCATCTATTAGGTTACTGTATGAATCAAATCTGGGACAAGTACCTTCAAGTTTATACTTCATGTAATGTAGCATTTTTGATTGTACTTACTATTTTTGTAGTCTGTACTATACTGTCAGTGTTCCATACAACAGACCAGAATTCAAGTTTTGAGCATACTAATGAGTAATATGTACCTTAGGGGTTTGAATGTCTCAAAAGCCTCTGCCCATTCTAATAATGAACCCCACAAGTTTGTAAGCATCGCTTATTACTTTGTTAATATGGTGAGTGAAAGTTAGTTTAGAGTCAAAATATATTCCTAGGTCCTTTGCCATTTCAGATTTTTTTAGATTGGTATTATTAAGTTTACATTGAAAATTTATGATCATTATTTGTTTAGAATAAGTAACGGAATAGCATTTTGCAGTATTCGAAGAAAGACCGTTGCACAAGCACCACATACTCAATCTATTTATGTTTTGTTGTTGTAGACAAACAGTCTTCAATACTTTTTATTCTTTGGAAGATTCTTAAGTCTTTTGCAAATAACAGTTTCCTAGAATTAATCAAGTGTTCTGGTAAGTTGTTGATTAATAGAAGAAATAGAAGAGGTCCTATGTTGGACCCTTGAGGTACTCCGGAACGTACACTGGCGAACTTTAAAAAAAATCTCCCTCCTCTCAGTTAGATTGGAAGCAACAAACAAAAACCGATATTGAGTTTGAAACACTCCAGCGTCAATGGCGAAACTCTATGCAAGATAAGGAAGAGCTGGAGAGTTGTAAGTCGTGAACACCACACAGAAGAGCAATGTTAACCATGAGTCATCAAGGAATTAGCACAGCGTTTCTTTCTGTGGTCATTCGGCCTCGGAAGAAATATTTGTTGTCCATTTTGAGCTTTCGAGAAATCAGGTTCTGAGCTGGCGATTTATTTCCTTCATGAATGAAAATAGGTTGTTCATTTTTTTGTTTCTTTTCTCTCTTTTGTCATTAGCTCTAAAACAAATATAAAAAGAAAACGAGCAAAGAAGGTCGGAAGGCCATTTCTTTCGGCACGTGACAGGCATATGTGGTAACGTTGCTATTTTTACGACCATATTATATTCCTCTTGTTTACTTTCAATGATAAGGACAAATGTTGGAGTGACCAGAAAAAATGAAGGAACACAAAAAGCTCTTAAATATTACCCACGCTTCGAAAATAGATTCCGGCCCCAGTGGCATAGTGGTTACCATGTCACGCTACGACGCTAGGCATCCCGCATTCGAATCCTGGCCTGGGCATGGATTTGTGAGTGTCGATTCATCAATTTCATCATATCGTCACTAATCCCCATATTTGATTGAGTTCGATTGATTGAGTTTGTGTTTGAAGTCCACTTTATGCACAGTAAGGCTAATCGGGACTGGACCCACAGTTTAAAGTGAGATCCGAACCACTATATGCCTCCACCGGGTATCGAACCCGGGAACCCTTGTTCACAGGGCGATGATGCTACCACTGCGCCATCGGGACGGCCTCCTTCATATTTGCAACTTAGCCAAAAGTGGCACAAGAAGCGAAGTAAAATAAAGCAAATCAATCAATCAAACATAGGGTCTCCGGTTTCATAGAGCAGTATGCAAAGCACTCGGTCATGAAGACCCTCAAAATTGAAATAATAAGTGGAACAAAAAACCTGATATTAGAGTATTTTAAGAGTTTAGGCAGATTAACAGTTCACGTCAACCTACAACAATTTCACCTGTATTGTGTGATATATGGTTCTGCAATAATATAATTGAACGTGCTCTTGCGATAATTGTTACACATTTCCGTCTTGCAACACACAACCTCGACTCGGCACGATATGTGCATTTCCTTGCCCCTTTTCTGTATTTTTTTCTATTTAGGATATATTACGTTGCCTTTTTGCCTCTTGGTTAATTCGTGGCGATGAGAATGATTGACCAATTGATAACATGGATGTGATGGGGCAAACATGCCTTAATCATGGTTCGAACTTAATACCTCTATCTTCAAAGCACGTTACAATCTGCCACGTGTATCTTTTCATCTCCAGTCACCATTAATTTCAAGAGGTAGAAAACGACGTTGCTCAAACAAATTGTATAAATAATTTCCATGACCATAAACATTTGTTGCACTTGTTGAGGGAAATCCATACCCTCGTAACGTTATAAGTAAACGTCGACCTAGTTGATGTCCCAGGAACACCCGCCTTGCATGAAAATCACACTGTGTCCACAGGATTTACGACTGAATGCTTACTAAAGTAATAGAAATGTGCATCCCCATTTCCATTAATCATTCACTCTTCGTATATTTTGAGGTCGGCTAATTCGAACATATGACCCTAAGACAGCTACACACTGCCAAAAAAAACTGCAGTGTTAACAAATTAGTTACTGTATATTTATATATTTTATTTTTGGTAATGGAATATTTTCCCTTCAGATTCTTATTTATGTTTGATTTGGTTTATTTTACTTTGCTTTTCTGCCACTTTTGGCTAAACGCGACGATGAGGATGAGCGATGAAATGATGAAATTAATGAAGGGACACTCACAATGAACACCGAACGAACACAATGCCAAGGTGGTGTTTAAGCAAGCTGTGTTAACCACTCTACCACGGAGGTCGGAATCCTTTTTAGTTAGGAGAAATCATTCCTTGACAGCGAACTAAGAACAGTTAATATGCGTCACGTCAGAGTTATAATATTTTACATTTCTAACAATCAATTGGGATTTACTCTTAACCATTTTTTTGCCTACATAAAAACTTCCACACAGTTAAGATCGTTTACACTAAGGCCAACAGTGTTAAAGTCTATGCTTGAAGGAATGATTAAACACACTATGATGACGGAAAATAATAATTCACATGACTATATTGATGCATTACATTGGTGAAACATTAATTTTCGTCCAGGAAGAAATATTGAAAAATGCAGGGACACAATGACCAATTGATTGATTTATTTTACTTCGCTTTTCTTCCACTTTTGAGTAATCACATAGATAAGGATGAAATGTGTGTGTTAAGACGAAATTTGTGAAAGGCAATCACAAAAGTAGGACACAGCCCAAACTTCACAGACCATTATACTGGCCTTGTGTCTAGATGCCAGATCCTCGTTAGTCTGCAAATTATACTCCATTGTCACAATGACGTAAGCATTCGTAGAATAAATTTGTATATCATTCTCCCCCTCCCACCCCTCAAGAAACGTGAGCTAAACTATTGCACATTCTGTGATATGTTCATTACTCCTCAGGAACCACTCGTGGCCTTCAACTAGTTTATCCTGAAAAAAAACTGCGGGTTAGGATGTTAACAGATACTTCAGGGACAATTTCCAAAGAATACTGTCACATACGCAGAATGCAAAACATTTCTATTTTCTCATTTCTACTACAACCCTGGCGGAAAAAAGGTGGCTGGAGCATGGTGCTGATCGTATCACCTCCAAAATGGCCAAGCTCGAGAATATGCAGTGCCCTACTACCACAGCCCCTAAATGTGTCTTCATGGCACGTTGCTATACGCACGAGGAACTTTACCCAACCTTTACTACTACTAACTACTCATGCCAGGAATTTTGATATTTTTTATACTTTTTTATTTGCCCATTGCTAACCTGGTTCATTCCCAGCCATAACAGCAATTAGTCGATGCAATAAATATACGCCAAACTTAAAAAGAAACGGGTGTCGGCGTGCGCACGTGCACGCACACACACACACATACACAGAGAGGGGGGGAGGGGGTAGGAACACAAAAATCTTCCACAAACTGATCAGATCATGCCTGATAAGAGTCCAACAGAAAGCTTTCCGGAAACAAGTTTACGTGCGCATAAGGTAGTGATGGCCTTGTCTGCAACTGCCTTCCCTCACTTTCTTATCCAATACAGGAGTAATGAAGTGTTTCCAACTACCTTCCAATCTAACTAAGATGAGGGAGATCTTTTTTTAAAGTTCGCCAGTGTACTAGAAATTTGCTGGATGTGTGGCCTTTATATGATATATATTGTTTTCTATTCGTTAAATATGATGCCATAAGTATCCTGAGGGGTTGGGAAAAGTTGAAAGTGCCTAATTTACTTAATAGTACATCATGATCTCTAGAGCCAAAGGCTTTGGAAAAATCAGTGTATATTACATTCACCTGTCCCCCATCATCTAGCATTGTGCTTATATAATACGGTTTCTAGCCAAGGTTTGTTTCTATTGAGCAGTTGGGCAGAAAGCCATGCTGGAATTCAGATAAAGTTTCTTTTGCATGGTTATATATGTGGCAATATAAGATTTGCTCAAATATTTTACCAGGGGCAGATAAAAGGGCTATGGGATGATGGTTTTGTATGTTTCTGTTATCCGAGGATTTCGGTACTGGACATACAGCAGTTACTTTCCATCGTTCGGGAAACTGCATAGAAGATACAATCGCATTGTAGATAATAAAGAGTGACCTATAAAGAAACCAAACTGTTAAAAGAAAAAAAGAAACAAACCAAATAAAAAGGTACCGGGTTCTGACAACACTGCACAGAGCTATATTTAAACTTCTGTCAGTGCATGTTTCAACCTGTTACAGGCAGTCGGTATCGGGGCAAGCGTGCGTCAGATGCAGGTCGTGTGCAGGCGGCATACAAAATATGCACACCAAGATAGAACAACGTTTTTACCAAAACGTTAGAGATGACACAGGCAGTGTATGGTGATGCAGCATTATTATCAAGAACCCAGGTGTATGAGTGGTACAATCGTTTCAAAGGACAGTTCTCGCCCGTAAAGAAAAAAGAATGGATGTCGAAATCGAAGACAAAGGTGCTGCTGATCACATTTTTTGATTCCCAAGGACTGATGAGATGAGTGCACCATGAATTTGTCCCTGAAAATAAAAAATCAATCAGTGGTATTACAAGGAAGTGCTTAATCGACTCAGACAGCATGAAGCGGTTTAGGAAGGACCCCTGTGATTCTGGCCAATGGTTTCTGTTACACGATAATGCTCGGCCTCATACTGTATTGTCTGTACAACAATACCTTGCTAAGCATTCAGTGACAGTGTTCAATCACCCTCCATATTCTCTGGCCTGCTGATTTTTTTCATTTTTCCCAAGCTTAAGATGGCTATGAAAGGGCGAAGATTTGACAATGTCACGGACATTAAATTAAATGTTACACATATTTTGCGAACACTTACTCTCAAAGACTATCAACAATGTTTCCAAGACCTGTACAAACGTTGGTCACGTATTGCCTCCTCTGGTGATTATTTTGAAGGTGATAAAGTCATTTCAAGGTAGTAGATAAAAAATATGCCTTTGACTGCAACTCTAATTTCTTGACCAAACGACCACAAAAAGTTGAAAAACTCACTTTCTCTCCCCGTTCCGCGCCTTATTTATTGCGCTGACGATGTTTCACGGGGGCAAAAAGGCAGTGATGAGTGAAAGATGAGCTCTCATCCCCTCATCCTTCTCATCTTTCTCATTCTCTTTTTATTCTCTCATCTTCCTCTCATCCTCCTCTCATCCTCCCATCTTTCTCTTATCCTCTTATTTTTTTATTTTCTTATTTTCTTATTTTTTGAAAGATGAGTGCATCTTATCGTAATTTTCCAAGTCTGGGACCAAATGTTTATATATCGTGACCTACGTAAACCTTTTTTCTTATTTTCTCATTCTCTTATTCTCTTATTTTTTGAAGGATGAGTGCACTTTATCGTAATTTTCCAAGTTTGGGACCAAATGTTTATATATCGTGATCTTCGTAAACCTCTCTTCTCATCCTCTTATTCTCTCATCCTCTCATTCTCTCATTCTCTTATTCTCTCATTCTCTCATTCTCTCATTCTCTCTACCTTTAGAATATTGTCGTCAACATTAGAGATGAAGTTGGAGTGCTGGAATCAACGGGGCCAAATGTTTATATATCGTGATCTTCGTAAACCTCTCTCTTGGGGGAACGATGTGGCATATACACACGCGCGCGCTCTCATCTTCTCATTCTCTTATTCTCTCATCCTCTTATTTTTGAAAGATGAGTGTATTTTATCGTAATTTTCCAAGTCCGGGACCAAATGTTTATATATTGTGACCTACGTAAACCTCTCCTCTCATCTTCTCATCTTCTCATTTTTGAAAAATGAGTGCACCTTATCGTAATTTTCCAAGTCCGGAGCCAAATGTTTATATATATATTGTGACCTTCGTAAAACTCTCTCTCGGGGAGGGAACAATGTGCCACACACACACGTGCGTGCACGCGCTTATGTATTGTAACACAAACAAACAAACAAACAAAATAATAATTGTTGTTTTTTAGGATACCTGGCCCCTAACCTCGCCAGGGTGCATGGTGCCCAACCCAAAAAGGTTCTAACGGCTACGGCTCTAGATAACCGCACCTCTGTAGGGTTTCACGTGTTTTTTTTTTTCCCCCAAACTTCCATGAAACCCTACAGAGGACCTCCGTAATGCATGCAACGTGTACTAACGACTCTAGTGTTATTTGATGTTGTGATATTTTTGCATATAGAGTTTTATTGTGAGATATAGATAAAAATAATTATGTTTATTATAATATTTTCTTGATGAAGATGGAGAATATGTGCGTGTTACAAATAAAGTTGCATGCTTTTTTTTCTAGTGTGTGTGTGTATGTGTTTTTGATGTTTCGACAGCATCTGAAACGATAAAAAAAAAATTTTATTGTTAATTTTCACGTGTAAAAACAACAACAAATTTTTTTGTGCAAATTTTCTGATTGTCTCTCGTGCTATAGTGCAAAAAGATATTGTAAGTGATAACTAATGAAATTGACATTGTAACTGATCTGAACTAGTGAAATTCGTATTGTGACATTGTAACTGATCTGAACTAGTGAAATTCGTATTGTGCCATTGTAACTGATTGTGCTAGTCCAAAAAATTTCTTATTGTGCAAGAAAATAGATGATAAAAACTTGTTAAAACTGCTCTGTGACCCTCTCGTTCTTCACGTCGTAGGCGAAGGACTTCTCTGCAATCAGGATGACACTGCATAGGGTATCCTCGGGCAAGGCATCGTGGAACTCGCAGACGACCTTGATGTTGGTTCGATCGCTGACCACAATCTTCTTTCTCTTAGATGTGTTGATGACGGTCATGGGTCTCCGTGTTTTGAACTCGCTGGGCGTGTAGTACATGTCCACGCTTCCCTCGGTCACGCGTTTGTAAGCCGAAAAAGCTTCGTAAAGTTTGAGATAATCATCTTTGGTCATGTCGAGGTTGTAATTCTCGCGCGGGAACACTTCGTTGCGTCCGTTCTTCAGATAAACGTTCTTGATCTTGCAGTCGTCGAACTTGCTGGAATCTTTCTCCTGGTTGTTATCGCGCCCGGTTTGAAAAAGCACAACGACGAAATCTGGCATGTCGAACTGTATGTTGTTGAACTGCGTCGTCACGTCGAATTCCATGTGACTTCCCGACGCCATCTTCTGCACGCACTGGTAACCGTGAAAGTGAATCGGCACCTGCGGACTTTTCAAGATCTCCGCTTTGTACTTGAGGGCGTAGTTTGTTTCGTATTCCACCACCGGCATTCTCAATTCCATGCTCCGGATGACGCACTTGGCCGCTTCGGGTAAAGTGTTGGGCAGCGGCGTGGTGCCGTCCGGACCCAAAGTAGCGTATCGCATCAATGCGTCGTTGTCGTTGGCCGCTCTTCGAAACGTGACGCGCAGTCCTCCCTTCCACATAATCTCCTTGTAATCGGAGAAGAAACCAGGCAGCAGACGCATGGGAAAGAGCGCCGTGTGACTTTTCGTCGATATTTTGGTCCCGGCTTCGAATCCCCCGGCCTGGTAGTACGCTGCGTCTGTTTTGGATAATTTCAACGTTCCCACTGCTGTCGACGTGATGCCTGGATAATCTATTCTGTCGATGACGGTGTTGTGTTTCCTCACCTCCACCTGCGAGAACAGGTGAGGCACGAAGTTGTCCACGAGTATCAAGTTTGCTGCTGCGGGAAACGCGTCTCCGCTTTCCTTCTTCACCACGTCGAATTGAAGGTAGAGGTCCGCTCTGTGAGGATGAATGAACCCATCGCCTACGTCCACGTCGTATTCGATCTCCCTGTTCGCTTCGTTCAGATTGGCGAACGTGCGACGGTTGGGAGGGAAAGATTGCAATTCGTAACTTTCGATTTGCTCCATTTTACATGTATGGTTATTTATTATACGTTGATCTCCACGATGGCCGTCGTAGTGGCACCTGCGAAATCCACCACGTCTCCTTTCTCGTTCATCACCACCAACTCTATGTCGTCTATGCGGTTGCGACATACTGGAAAATAGATCGGCGAAGA
This sequence comes from Lepisma saccharinum, assembly GCF_977018435.1. Lineage (NCBI taxonomy): Eukaryota > Metazoa > Arthropoda > Insecta > Zygentoma > Lepismatidae > Lepisma > Lepisma saccharinum. The sequence goes on along the minus strand of NC_139250.1, from coordinate 37,846,737 downwards.
GGGCGTGTAGATGATCGGTTCCATGAACTCGGAACTTGGTTTGAAAGTGGCTATGATTCCCGTCTGCTTGTGACTTCCTAAAAATCCGTCCGAAGATTTCGTGATCATACCTTCGGCCACGTTGCAGTGTACGTTCAGAGTCTCTATGGCCAAGAATTTAGGAATGTTGGTTGCTACGTGCTTGATGCCAGCTTCGAGTTTGGTGTTGTTCTCGAAACCTAAAAGTTCTCCCATGGTGCCCAGGTCCACGGTCTCCGTCGCGGATAGGATTTCCACTCTGTGCGTGACCGAATTTTGAGAAAGGTATGTGCCTTTGGGTAATTGAGCTTGCAAAGTGGAAAGATTGTATTGTCCTGGCGTGACGACGATGTGTTCGCTTCCGACGCTAATTTTGTTGTTGTGCTGCGTGACGTTAGGTATGAGGTACATGCTGTAGAATGCACGCAGAGCCACGGATTTAGGATAGACGATGTCGTCGTGCAGCGTGAGTTTCAAGATTGAAGATTCGCTCGTGAGATGGAACACGCCCATCCTAGTGATGCTGTTTGAGGTTCCACAATGCTTTCTGGAAATCCTCGATCGTAGGGTTATTTATTTTAGAGAGAAATGCGAGCACGGAGAGGCAGAGATGACCGCAGTTCACGTCTCCGAAATTTTGAATGCGTTCGTCGTTGTAGTATATAGAGGTTTTGTTCGTTTTCAGGTAATGAATTAAATTTGTAGGTGGAACACCTCCGAAAGAATCGAAAACGAATGCTTTATCATCATTTTTGTGGTAACATATCCAATGCGTGCCTGGATTTTCTTGACCGTCCAAGTTGACTACTCCGCATTCTCTTCTTTTCACGCTTGAAGGTAACGAGTCGGACATGAAAACTCCTCTGAAGTGTTTGATTTGTAACGGTCCGATCAGAGATTCAATGTCTCGGTTGGTGAGTGCTTCTGTTTCTTTTTTTTAAACTTCTTCATCACGCCCTTCCTCTTTTTCTTCTCCATGGCCAGGTTGTGACGTTTCTGTTCTTCCAATTCCGCCTTGTTCTTCTTCGAGTCGATGACGGTTTTCGCGATGGCGGCACTTCCACCGGCCAAACTTCCAACGGCCCCCAATGCTGCCAGGATGGCCGGGATGCTGAATATGAAACCTCCGATCTTTTGCTGTTTCCGCGAACGCTGCAATCTTTTCAATTGAGGTGTGCTGAGCAGCAATTTCATTCCATGTCCTTTCGACAAGCAAGAACGTTTCTTCTCGCGTTGTTTCTTGGTGAGTAACCCATCGAGGGCACCTAGATTTTTCAGATTGGAGTATGGTATCTGGTACACGACACCCTTGGGCTTCATGTTGATGCTCTATGTGTTATTTTCACGGTATGTTATTTATATATATATTCTGAGATTTTTTCTTGTGTAGTTTTTTACGGTATGTTATTTATATATAAATATTCTGAGATTTTTTTTTCACGGCCCCACAGTCGCTACACAAATTCTATTACGTGCTTCGTTTTCTTGCCAAGAAGTTCCTTTGTCCCCTTGTACACGATTCGAGTTTTGTTCTCGATTAAAATATATAGCTTCTCATCGGATAACATGTTAGCGTATCGATCTGGTAAAAATAGACTGTATTGTGCGTTGAGCAACAGGCGTACCTTGGGACCATACTGGGTAGAAACGATTGAACCGGAAGTTATCGTGTAAGGTTTGTCGACTTCCAATTCCTGAATTTTTACATACTCGACTGACAAATTTAGCATTTGTTTTAATGCTTGGAGATCACTTATTTTTTCAGTCGTCATATCAAAAAAATTTCAAAGTGTTAGAGAGAAATTTAATTGTTTTTTCACGATGTATGTTATTTATATATCAAGTTTTTTTGACATGTATATATATTATTATTTTTTTAACAGAGGAAGAAAGTCCGTGCTTCGGAAAACGCGATGATGTGCGTAATAATATCTTCCGTCTCCTGCATAGACTTGTACCAATCATCAGTATATCGTCTTCTTCCCTGCCTTGCCTCGTGCAATTCATCGAACCTATCGTTTAATTTCTCCCCTGCGGCCAAAAGCAGAATGTTGAGATCACCGCACCTCAGGCCACTGATCTCCCGAAGATGGTCCTTGAGAACCATTTCACAAGGGATGCGAAATTCCGGCGTCGTTTTTGCTATGATTACAAGTTTATTAACATCTCCGTTAACTATTTTTTTGAATATTTTAGATAGTAGCTCGGGTGGCAAATCAGTTATACGAGACATGTTGATTTTTTACTGTATGTTATTTATATACCCCACCCCAATTTTTGTTTCGTGTTCATGGCAATGGTGGTACCCAGTGCGGCGACCCGTTCACCCAGCGATGCGTCTCTGCTCACGAATCTTTCGAAAGCTGCGTGCTCTAACTTTCTGTCTGCTTCGTGACGTGCGTCCAGATCCGTCTGCGTGGTGTTGTAAGCAATGTCGTGATCTTTGCATGCCGCGTCCAACGGATTCACACCCTTGTCTCCTCTCTCCAATCTTTTCTCGAGTTTGGTACCCGGTCCGCAGTACTGGTAGCCAGGTAGATGCATCTCGAAAGGTAACTTGTTGATGATGTCGTTCACAAGCCCCTTTCCTTCGGCCACGTTCCAAAATTTCGGAGGCAGCGTGTTGATGATTTTGATCAGGTAACCTATGCCCTTGTCGTCGTTCACGATGAAGTTGGAAAGTTTCGTGCTGATCATGTCCACGATGCCAACCTTCTCGTTGTAGAAATTACGATTGCCTGCATTCTCTTCGCCGGCTATCACCAACAATCGGTCCACGAGTTTCCTAACGTCGTCCACCCAAACGAATTCTTTGGGTAACGTGTTGTAGCGTTTGACGCCGCTGCCTGTTTTCACCTGGTTCCAAATCGGTTTGATGAGATTCCTGTACTTCTCGCCGCTGCTCGATTTCACCCTATTCTGCGAGGCGTCGTTGTTCTGGTACAAGGCATCCGTCATGATCAGAATTTCCTTGTAACTCTGGTAATCTTCGTTGGTGTAATCTTTCGGCTGCTTTTTGGCGACGAGTTCCCACAGTCCCACCGTACCCGGATACCTGGTCCAACTATCCTTGTCGCCTAAATTGACTTTAATGTCATTGCCTTCGAAGGTCACCTTCGATTTCCCAATCTTCCACACCACACCACCGCCTTCGCTGGTTTCCATGCTGGGATACAATCCGAACACTTCATCCTTGTCGAATTTCCCCGTGCTCAGGTAGTCTCGTGCCAAAGGTCCCAACTCGATTTTATCCGAAGACGAGGACGTACTACCTATAGCTCGACGTCGTGCCGGTACATCCTTCAGTTCGAACGGCGTTGAAGGAATGCTTGAAATAGGCGTGGGTACAGCGTAACTTTTAGCTGCGAGCGGTACGAGTTCATTAATCAAATTTTTATTTTGTTCCGTGACACTTTTAATTTCTTTACCTAGACCGCTGATGGCATCGATCACAGGTTGATCCTGACGTTTTTTCTCTTCGTAGAATCCACGATTCTCGGATTTCCAACCTTTGAAGCGTTTCGCAAGGTAATCGCGAAGCTTGAGATTTTCGTCTTCGATTTTTCGTTTCGTCATGACGTTATTTATACACGTCGTTTCTCACAACGTTGCAACGTTTAGAAAGTTGTTGATTTTGTTTCTGTATTTTCCGTTGTTGGGTTTCCTCGTCATGTCAATCGTAGCGAATCCGAAATCGTCACCGTTCCAGCAAGTAGAGCAGCAGCCTTCCGAAAATTGATTGTAGTCCATGTCTCCGCCTACGTAGTCATCGTACGCGTGCTTGAGGTTGGTGTGATCTTGACGAAACAAACATATGAAATTAGCGTTGTCGCGTACTAACTGTTTTGGAATTTTGGAAAACGTTTGAGCTAGGTAGAAGCAGTCCATTCCTTTGTGACGACCTTGCGTGAGAAAGTTGTGAATTTCATTTTGATTTTCCAGGATGGCATCGTCGAACACAACGACTGAATTTTCACGACAATCGTCGAGTGGTTTTATTTCCGAGGCGAACGTTGCAATGTCCAGACCATCGTACAGTTTCATCAGTTGCTGGTATTTGGATTGCTCTAAACTTTTCGAGAACACGTACAGGTGCCTGTTCTTCCAATCTAACCAATTCGGTGCAAGGAGAAAATTGTCCACGAGCAGTGTCGTTTTTCCACACCCCGAAGGTCCTACGATCAGACAGCGGATGCTGTCGGGGAGCAATTCACCGTTTTTTTTCTTCCTTCCACTTTCCGAATTAGGTAAACGTTTCACAACATTCCACGTACTCATAGAATCACTTCGTTTGAATCGATCCAACTTGTTTCCGGAAGTCCCAGCCATTTCACCAAAAGTTTGTTGCCTCTCTTGCGCAAAATTTTTTCGATAAGGTACGTGTCGGGGTATTTAGTTTTAGAGAGTTCCTCCTCGTAGAAGCGCCCCAATAAAATTTCACCGCCACTGTCTTTTATTATATACGTGTGACGGTTCCCGGGTAGAACTCGAACCACGGTAAAAAGTTCAGTGCTCCAGTTTCGTGTGAAACCCCTGTCGAACGTTCGCTTCAATTTACTGACCCTCACCTGTTCTCCAATTTTGTATTTAGCTTTTTTTGTCGTGGGCGTGTACTTTGGACAGTAAACGCTAGAAATTAAACGTTGCTCGTCAGACTTGGTAACGTCAGCTGGCTTCATGCCTATCGTTGCGTGCCGTGTGTGATTATAGTCGTTAACAAGTTCCGGAAGAATAATGACCCACTTGTAGCTTCCCTGAAGCGTGAAGCGTGACCACATGCGCGATTTCAGAGTGCGATTGAATCTTTCCACAATGCTGGCCTTGACGTCACTGAAGGTCGAGTAATGATGAACGTTGTGTTTCCGAATAAACTTTTGGAATATGGCATTGTAAAATTCCTTCCCTTTGTCCGTGTGCAGAAACCGAGGTCGTCTGCCGCCGCTTTCGCGAAAAATTGTCTTGAATGCTTCCGTGACGCACGTTCCTGTTTTCGCCTTCAAAGGTAGAGCCCATGCGAATTTCGAAAATGTGTCTATGACGGTGAGGAGGTACTTGTTGCCATTGTTCAATTTATGCACGTTTTTTAACTTACCGCTACTCATTTCAACGAGGTCGCTTTCCCAGAGGTCGTCGATTCCCTTGGTTACCACAGCCAAACGTTCGTAGTTGCGGCGTGCAGGTTTATGCAATTCTTGGACGATGGCTTGCCTAGACATTTTTTATTATTTTTAGAGATTACGTTTCAAAAGAAGCACAAGCGTGATGGGATTCAAAGAGGGTGGCACTTCGCTCGTGTTTTGAATGATCAGCTTATCGCCGGCACTCACGTCGAAAACAGTAAGATCTTCGTCTTCGTGTATTTCATATATGTTGCGCGTTTCGTTCCAACGTGCCAGAGGAATGTTTCCTGCTTTCTGGACACCACGATTCGATATCAAAGTCATGGTGGGAACGCTAGCTTTTCTGCCGTGAGACCAGTACGAAAATTCGTTTATCTGAATCGTGCCATCGAGGAGAAACTTGTAGTACGGATGATAAGGATGTAGCATGTACAGTTTGTTACCTTCGACGAAGGTGGAGATTCTCTGTTGATTGGGAACGCTGTTGATTTCGATGGCTTGCAGAGAATGCAGTTTAGCGAATTTAGTATCGATGCTAACGAGGTTGCTGTGAAGCTGACCCAGTGTGTTTTGTACGGGCACCAAATGCTCGACTATGGTATCCGTTACGGTAGAAAATGACGGTTTGATTTTCACTTCCACGTTCAACTGCTTGTAGCTTTCGTTGAGTTCTTGCAACTTGGCACCGAAAGAAGCCAGCGTCGATTCCTGCGTGGATTCCAGCACTCCAACTTGATCTCTGATATTGACCACAATGTTCTGAAGGTTCTCGATTTGATTCAATTTCGAGCTCTTCTCGGTAAGATCGTTCACGATAATTCGCATCTCTGTAAACTGCGTGTGAAGGTCGGCGACGCTCTGCGAAGTGGGCAGTGTCGACACCAACGAAGCAAGTTCGTCTCGAATCTGTTCCACGTTCGCCGTTTCCGTTTCCAATCGTTTCAGCATACGTGATATGTTCCTTTTCAAAGCGTGTAATTCTTTGGAGGTAGGGAGATTGGCCACTTTACTCTCGAGATCGCTCAACGAACTTTTGATGTCGCTCGAATCGGATAGTGCCGTCACCGCCGTTTTCAATTTTTCCAAATCTTCGCTCGAAGGCACGCTCGTTCGTAACGATTCCAAGTCACCCTGTATGTTGTCCAGTACGTGATGAAAATGAGTAAGATTGGATTCGACGTTCAAATTTTCCAAATATTGGATCTTCTGCTGAACTGTGCTTAACGTGTCCTGAATACTCGTCAACACACTTGCTTCAGCGTGAATATTTTTAATTTCTTCGTTGATCAACTCCAGAGACGCCTGAAGCGTAGCGATGGTGGTTTGAATGTGTTCGAAATCTTGATAAGCCTCCAGTTGAATTTTTATGTTCGCGACGCTTTTACCAATGACCTGCAGTTCGTCCGACGATGGTAGGTTCGTCATTGTATCTTCCAAAGTCTGCAACTTGGATTTGATTTCTTCCAACGTGCCGGTGAATTCTTCTTGTAATTTAGAAACAACGACCTGCAAGCGTTCTATATCAATATCATTCACGACGGTTTGAAGTTCAGAGAAATTCTTTTCTATTGCGGAAGTTCGCTCTTCGATTTCGAGTTTCAATTTTTCCAAATCTTCATTTTTCGATTGAAATTGCTGTAATTTGGCCAAATCATTTTGAAGCGAATCCATGCTCAACTGTATATTTTGAATGTTGTCGTAAGAAGGTACGTCGACATAATTTTTTATCAGTGTTTTCAGTTCGGAATCGATTTTCAGAATGGGATCGAGACATTGCGTTTGGAGCGTAGCGATCTCAGACTCTAAACTTTTGTTTAAGGTCTCCTGCAAAGCGATCAAATCAGTCCTCAACTTCTTAACACGAACGTCCAACATGAGAATCTCTTCTGCATGGTCTACACGCTTGGTGTTGCCGAAAATATCGTTAGGCATTTTTGGTTAACGGTTATTTATAATAGGATAGATGATTCGTAATTCTACGAAGAGAGGAATAAGTTTGTCGTAGTCTCCGAGGAGTTCCACGTAAAGATAATCTCCTGCAGACACATCGTACGACATGTTAGAAAGTATCTTGTCGTGCTTCATTCGAAAAATGTTCTTGCCGGTAGAAATTTTGATTTCGCCTGTGTTCTCCGGATTCACGGTGATTTGAAGTTTCCCGTCGATCGGAATTTCATAGAAATGTAAATTGTTATTAAAAACATAAAACATCTTGCCCACATCGTTATTTATTTCCGTCCATATACTATTAAGATGTACAATTAGTAGACCATTGAGTTTAGATAACACGGAAGGTAAGAGGTTATTGGAATTTGGTGATGCAGTGTCCATGTTGCTTTGTTTACGAAAACCAAAGAGATTCATTGTCCTTGTTAGTTATTTAACACATTGTGCTTTTTTGCTATTCTTCAAAAACAGACGGAGGAAAAGAATAAAAGAGGGAGCCCTCGGGCGATGAAAAGTTGCAACCTGTTATTATGTTGTTAAGCCCGCTCCAAACCGAGGCTCATTAAATTCAACTCTTATTTTTCATCGCCCGAGGGCTCCCCCCTTCATTCTTTTCCTCCGTCTGTTTTTGAAGAAGAATAGCAAAGACACAGCGGACTTCATGGCTATGAGGTTACGGTTAACACACGTCACATTTATCGCTTTTATTGTAGTGCCCCCACTCTCGCGTGTGGATTTGACAATCGAGAACACGTAACTTGTTGTCCGTTGCATCCAATGCTACTTTGGTTACGCGCGTCGTGTACAAATCATGCAATTTACTTGCAATGCGATGATCGGTGCTGAGTTGCCTTTTACCATGAAAAAGGCATTCTTTGTAGTCTTGCATGCTAAATTTGCTGGTACTTATTTTTCCCACCCCCTTCGCCTTCTTGATCTCTTTTTCTTCTGTAATCTTTACACAGTACATTTTGGCACGAAGCCCCGCAAATTCCCTGCTGTAATTACCAGCCGCTTCATCTTTGAACTTTCCAATCGTCATTTTGTTTTCTGTTGAATGCAAGTGATGGCCTGATGGTAAGTTGCTAAAATCAAACAGATGCTTCATCTTAGTCAGATCATGTTCGAGGCTTGGTGTTTGGATTAGAAAAATGAAGCTATCCGTATCAATGTAACATATTTGGATGTTATCTCCATAAAAAGGTTGAAACTGATCGTAGTACGATTGGTACATGTGCAATTTTGATAGTTCAAGGACGGTGGCACCTATGGCAATCGGTTTGTTGAGCATCACTTGCTTCTTGTTCCTCTCAACGAATACTAGATTCTCGTCGAAAATAGTGAAGTTTTTGAAGTAGGGTGACGCGACGATCTTCTCAAATTTCTTTTCGTCCGTGACCAACGTTGCGTCGATGTAATTACGCACGTTCTCCATCGTCTTGCCGTAGATGGCGTTATTGAACAGTTTGTACAGATCCTTGTCTGCAGGCGATGTCGATTGCGCTCTGAGGCGCGTGTTCTCGGCTATGTAGGGTTCGAGCCACTTGCTCTGTCGGAACTTCAATCCTCTATGAACTTTCTTCAACTGCAAGCCGTGACTTATGTAAAATTGGAGGAGTTGGTAGTGCAGAACGTAATTCCGCTTGTTCTCCATGCTTAGTATGAGTTTTGGCTCCGATCCTCCAGGTGGCTTCTCCTTGGTGGGGGCCAGGGCCAATCCGTGATGTTTCTCGTGAAGCGTTTCGGGATAATCGAGATCCACTTCCAAGAAACAACCCCATTCATTATCTTCCCTCCAGTTGAGAAAATCTTCGCAGGAGAGTTCCTCTTCGGTCATCCACGCGTAGTCGCTGATGGGAAGACACTGGGACATGGAGTGGCCGTACAGGTTGTTGACATCCCAGTAGACGATGTAGGTGTTAGGCTTCGATGCATCGTAACCAGGCGTATGAGGATTGTTTGCCTGAGCATGGCGTCGGGGACATTGGACGATGCCACCGCTTATCGCACTCTCCATGAAAGCATACTGTTCCTTCTCTGCAATAAGTCCCAGTTCCACGTTGGTGTATTTCATCATCGATTCCCAAGTCAATCCCGGCGTGGTGAAGAAATACACAGGATCCAACTTGTATATCGCGATGCATCTCTTACGAAACGATTCGAAAATGTCCATGAGGAGAGTCACGTCCAATTTGAGATAGAGATCGTGATAATCGCGAAAAGTTTGGCAATTGAATGCCGTCCATACACTACGAGCATGTTCGTAGTCCTCTTCGGAACAGACGTCCTCCGTGAGACAAGAATAAAATACCTCCCGGGGTGGAAGTTCCGTCTCGTCAAATTTCTCGAAATCGTTGACGTACTCGTAGGGGTAGACGCCCTTGCGGCGCAACAGATTCAAATTCTCATCTCTCCCCGAAAAACATTTTTGTTTGGTGGCCACAAGATCTTCGTCGCCAAGTTGAGCTGCAAGGCTTGCGAGGCTGGAGGACAGGAAATTGTACGAGTCCAGGATTCGCACTTCCACGCTTCCTCCTTCTTCGAGAGGGATCCACACTCTCACTGTAATATACTTCTCGCTCGTTCTCGGAATGATGCTGATTCGAGAAGTTATGTTGTGGAGCTCTTTGACGAAGAGATGTGTGTCGTACTTCTCCGTGTAGTGCAGAAACACGGCAACAAAATGCGACTCCTTAATTTTAAGATTGCACGAATTACAGATGGTGCTTAGAAATAATCCATTCTGGTGGTTATGGTGGACGACCTTGTAATTTTCGGGGGTGAAAGCCTGGTTACACTCCTCGCATCTTGTCGCCGCGTCATGTCTCTGTTGTTGTTCTGTTGTGAGAGCAGGTGGAGAAACGTAAGAGCCTTTCAGGCCGGGTGCAAGTTTTCTCGCGCATTCCGCTATCTTCTCAACAAAATGTTTTGCCGCATCGGGTCCGCAATACAAGATGACATCATTCAATTTTTCTCCGTAGATGGAGAAACTGCAAGGCTCGTGGTGAAAAATTTGGGTCGTGCTTGAGGTAGAGGGATCAGGGTTGCAAGACGTCATGGGAACTTGGAAGCTTTCAAAGTCAGCATAAAGGACGACGGGATGGTGGAGAAGAGCCTGGTGTTTCTGAAATTTCATCTTGGTTCCGGGTTCCGGCATGACATCTTCGGGTTCTGCATTCACAGAGCCAAAACACTTGTGCTGTTCTTTCATCTTCTTACCCCCGCGAAAAATTCTGAAGCATCGATCGCAAATTTCGATCTTATCGTGATCCTTGGTGATCTGTCTTCCTACTAATCGTGAGAAATTCCGAATTAAACTGTAACGCCCATCTACAAGCAAGAGTCGAATTACATTATTCTGGCTTCTAGCAGGTCTTAAGACACGAATATTGCCAGAATCGTCAACCCCAAAAACAGAAATATCGATATATTCTTTTTTTTCCTCTCTATAGTTTTTTAAAAATTGATTGATCTTATTCAGGGGCACAGGATAGGAAATTCCTCTCATCATATTCTCGTATCTTCCCTCGTATCCTCTGTAATTGGACAGGCGTTCGGGGTTAACATTATTAGCTGGGTGTAATGCGGCGATGACAGACCATAGGAAACTCTTCTGATTATTACTTTGTATGTTCAACACTGCATTTTGCTTTTTTTTTTGTTTTTTGTTTTTTTTGAGCGCTGCGTAATGGTTTGAAATTGCAGACTCGAAGTTCTAACATGTGGCTGCGACCGCAAAGACTCCATCCACTTCCTCTACCTTCAAACTCTTCTTGTTTTTGTGTCAGGTGATCAAATAGCCGTGTCACTATCTCGTCAAGATCCTCGTTATTGTCATCGTGTAAGGCTTCACACCCTACGTAAAAGCTAAAAGTACTTGACTCGGACGAGACAACTTTCTCATACAGCAGGGTCAAGACGAGATGAATTTTAATTGCAACATTGACGAGGCAATCACGTAATTTATCGACTACCAGGGATTTCACATTGTTGAGGAAGATGCTCGAGTCACACTTTTCATCGCTTCCAGATTTATATGTTATGATGCGTGCACTTTTATTCAAAGCACCGCCTTCATGCTCATCAATGCGAGGTTTCTTTGCCGGGGGGGCGTCATCATGTTTCGGTAGACGACATTTTTTCAAATGCCTAGCAATATTAGGTTTAGAAATCAACTTTCCACAGTTGCGACATGCCACTTTCCCGCAAAAACCGGAGGGACCTGGTTGCGGTTCCATTTTTTTCTCTCTGTTATTTATATATATACAGAGAAATTTTTTTGGGGGGGTTGTGGTAGTGGTAGTGGAAAGCGCACTGAAACAGAAGAAAAAAAAATTGAAAAAATGCTCGACATTTTTTTCCTTCCACATATATATTAGAGGCGAACAGTATGTATGTATGTATGTGTGTGTGCACTGTTGTAGGAGGTTAAAAATATGGGACATGTAAGTGTGTGTCAATTTTTTATGGCTCCTCTGAATATGTGTGTGTGTGTCAGACGCAAAACAAAAATATTAATATATCATGAAAATAAAAACTTACCTTTCAAGAGAGGTGGAGAGAGACTTCAAAATAAAAACTTGTAGCTCACTAAAACTTCCACGATGATATATATGTATACTGCCAGACAAACAATTAAGAATACTGAACTGTCACGATTGACGTTCACCCTTCAAGAGAGATAGAAAAACTTCAAAATAAAAACTTGTAGCTCACTAAAAACTTCCACGATGATATATATGTATACTGCCAGATAAACAAATTAAAAAATACTGAACTGCCACGATTGACGTTCACTATGATAATGATGTACAAAAGAAGAAACTAGTACGTTATATAGGAACTCCTCTTTTTTTTTTCTCCTTCTCTCCTCCCTACTCCACGCGACTCTCTTTGGTGAAAACACAATGAGGGCTATGGTCAATATCCTAGCAAATAAAACCCTTGTTAACTAATTCATTCATGCCATATTTTTTCAACAAAAGATTTTTGTGATGTGCACAATATCCTGTAGGGGACAAATAACAATAAACGGGACGTTGATAGTTCCACCCATGCATGTATTGTCGATTATTTCCCCTCGGCCTCTATTCCACGCCCCGTCAGGGTGTGGTGTGTGAAACAAACGATTCCCAGCACAAAACTCAAAAAGCGAAAGATGCTGCTGTGTTTGCTTCCGCCGCATCCGCTTCTGATTCTATTGTTATCCGGGATGTAATAGATTCTTTATTCAGAACCGTGGGAAAGCTGAAAAAAAAATAGAATCTCTTCGGGCGAAAGAGGATGTAAGGTGAATGGGTTCGGGGAGGGGTTGCTGTGGATAGTTTGGTCCGTGATGAAAATGTTACATTGAGCGACGAAACACAATTTCTCCACAGGGACAGGAAAAATTCTACCGAGCGTCGCTATCCACGCGAACATTAGAAATTGCCTGAATAGCTTGGGGGCTTGGCATAGGATTATCGATTTTCGTTTTAGAGAATAATCTATGTAAGATTCTAGCATCGAGAATAAACAACATTGATTAAATTTTTGTCAACATTCGCAGTACAAATCTAAACTCGTGATGATTTCGCCGTTACCACGCACCCCTGGCGAGGTTATAGGGGCCAGGCATCCTAAAAACAACAATTATTATTTTGTTTGTTTGTTTGTGTTACAATACATATGCGCGCGCGTGCGTGCGTGCGTGTGTATATGCCACATTCTTCCCCCGAGAGAGAGGTTTACGAAGGTCACGATATATATAAACATTTGGGTCCCGGACTTGGAAAATTACGATAAGGTGCACTCATCTTTCAAAAAATAAGAAGATGAGAAGATGAGAGGATGAGAGCGCGCGCGTGTGTATATGCCACATCGTTCCCCCAAGAGAGAGGTTTACGAAGATCACGATATATAAACATTTGGCCCCGTTGATTCTAGCACTCCAACTTCATCTCTAATGTTGACGACAATATTCTAAAGATAGAGAGAATGAGAGAATGAGAGAATGAGAGAATAAGAGAATAAGAGGATGAGAAGAGAGGTTTACGAAGATCACGATATATAAACATTTGGTCCCAAACTTGGAAAATTACGATAAAGTGCACTCATCCTTCAAAAAATAAGAGAATGAGAGAATGAGAAAATGAGAAAAAAGGTTTACGTAGGTCACGATATATAAACATTTGGTCCCAGACTTGGAAAATTACGATAAGATGCACTCATCTTTCAAAAAATAAGAAAATAAGAAAATAAAAAAATAAGAGGATAAGAGAAAGATGGGAGGATGAGAGGAGGATGAGAGGAAGATGAGAGAATAAAAAAAGAATGAGAAAGATGAGAAGGATGAGGGGATGAGAGCTCATCTTTCACTCATCACTGCCTTTTTGCCCCCGTGAAACATCGTCAGCGCAATAAATAAGGCGCGGAACGGGGAGAGAAAGTGAGTTTTTCAACTTTTTGTGGTCGTTTGGTCAAGAAATTAGAGTTGCAGTCAAAGGCATATTTTTTATCTACTCAAGGTAATTACATGTTTTCTTTCCTAAAAAAAAAGTTAGTTTTTTATGGGCGGGCCTTGTATTTTGCAACTTCTTCAAGGACGGGGTTCAGGTTTAGTATGGGTTCATTGTTTGAAGAACCTGGAAACTGTTTATTTTGCCTGTTGCAATTTATGTACGACCAGGAAAGTGATGGGTCACTTTGAATATTGCTTTCGACGTCAGACAAGTAGCTATTATGGACGGCCAATATGTATTTTTTGATTGCTTTTCTGAGATCCTTGAATCTGTTGGCATGGTGAACTGGGTTACCTACGTTTTGTTTCCATTTTTGTTGGTGGTGAGCCTTTGCTTTTATTTTTTAATTATATTGGCAGTAAACGAGCATGGATATTTAGGAGGGGTTAGGCATCTTAAGGGGATGCACACGTCAAAAGCTTCGTATATTATTTTGTAAAACATATCTGTCATTTCGTTTACGTTATCACATAGTTTTAGAACCAGTTTTTCAATGTTCAGTTAAGGTTCATGTTAGCACGTAACTTGAAGTTTGTGAAAATTTCGTTTTTTCAATGTACAATTAGCGCGTAACTGGAACTCTGTTGGCGATTATCTTTACTGCTGCTCCTTCTTGCAGTTACCAGCCTAACTGGAAGTTGCGAAGCAACATGGCTGCCTCATGCAGCTATCAAAGTTCCACACTCGCAACTTCACTGTCAGATTAAACAAGATATGATTCATAAAACTGTTAAATTGGTACAGAAGAAGACTTGTTTTGTTTGACAGAGCTTACCAATGTCCATGCAAATATGGAAATCAAGAAACATAGTTGTTAGAATTCGCTTGGCAAGGTTGTGTTGGAGAATTTGTGGCCAGGATATCCGGTCTAGCATGCAGGACAATCTCCAAACAGTAATTTGGTGCAGTGGTTAGCAGCACCACCTTTTGGAGTGTGTTGTGTTTTGTAATACGAGTTTGAGTCCTGGTCACTGATATTTTTTTCTTGTCAATTATTTATTATGTGTATGGCCTTGAATTTATGCTTTATTGTTGAATGATCTTCTCGGAGAAATATTACAGTAAATTTTAAAATTATTCTTACTTGTACCTTCATATTTTTAGAATTTGACCTACAAAGCATGCTCACTAACATGTTCTTTTTTTCCTCAACAATAATGCATAGAGAGGTACAAAGGATGCAGTCAAATGTACAATACTTACATATTAATAGTGTTTATATCAACAGACAGCTATTATTAATATTTCAACTTTCGAGTTCTATACGTTTCTTCTACAAGAAAGTATCTGCGCTGGCTCCTCATAAAAGCATTTCCTCCACGTGGAATTGACCTTTATTAGAAGAAAGCCAAATCTGTAGTGCTGGCTTTCATTAATTTATTTCGTAAGCAGACAGATTGGATACGCAGCCATTGTTCCAATTCTTTCCAATGCAATAACGTGCTTTCGAGCTCAGTGCGCTTGTAATTCTATATTTAAACACCAGGATGTGTGCCAGTCGACGTGGTTTGAAACTATACTAACAGATGGCGCACAGGTCGATTTTCTGTAATTTCCATGCTTCAGAATTGCCAACACACTGTTTTGGAGAACAAACTATGGTTTAGTTAACTGGCAGTAACTTTCACAATGAAAAACCCGGTGCTGGTTAAGACTGGCTATTATCTCCTACTGGCAGTTAGTTAACAGAAAGATTAACAGGACATTGAAAAACTGGCCCTTAGTGTATCTCAGTTAACGACTGATAGTTTGTTGTATAGTTTGTTAAAGACAGTTTTTTAAAAATTGTATGAGAGGTTGTTTGGTGGAAGGTTACTTTGTGTTCTTTTTGTGTGTTTTATTTCAATTGCGAGACAAGGATGGTGCTTATCCTCGAGCACGAGTGGCTGAGTTTCTCGTGTCAAGTACATGTCAAAAACATTAGTTAGTACAAGGTCGAGAGTTTTACCGTTACTATTTTGAATGTTATTAATCCTGCGAAACTGGTAGAAGCACATATGATTGTATAAGTCGCAACATACAGGAGAACTGTTAACGAGGTTGTATTCATTGCTTGTTATGCAAGGGATATTGAAATCCCCTATGAGGAGAATGTCATGTGCGGGTCTACAACACCTTTCAAGAAAATTATAAAATAAGTTGTAAGAATCGTCATTACAGCATGGAGTAAAGTAAACAATACAGATGTAAAAAGTAGGCAGTCCATGAATTACAATTTTCACAAGCAATGCGTCAACGTTAGGGTACTCATTAAATTTGCCTGTCAGCGTCGCTGCGTATTTGTTACAAATTGCCAGAAGAGCATCCCGCCCAGATTTTGCCCAAGTCAGTTGCATCCCTGTCTGATTGGAACAAGTTGTAGCAATCGTCAAAAAGTTCCACCCTTAGATGATTTTCATTGAGCCAAGTTTCTGTAATTCCTATGACAGTATAATTGTTAGGTAATATGTTATGAGAGAACATCTGCATTTTAGTACGCAACCCACGAACATTTTGGTACACTTTGTTAAATATTTTAGTCTCAGAACTTACGTGTTTATCTTTGTGGGAGTTGCCTCCGGGCTTACATTCTTCCTCCCTTGCTGTCACTGTTACCATGTCACTTGGGGGAGGGGTGGGGTGTGAGAAGGGGTGCGGATTTCCAACCTGCTTCCGAATTTCGACCACCATCTTCATCCTTCCATAGCAGCTGCAAGAACATTCCGATCCTAATCTGGATTAGGATTTAGTTTTACATATTTGACAAAGTATTTTAAATACTGAAAAGAAATACCTAAAGAAGCGAAGTGTACTTCGCAAAACATCGTCTGCAAGGAGTGTTATGACTATTATACGCACTCATGTAAGTTTTTTTTTTATGCTTTTTATATTGTGAATATATTTAGTGAGTAAACGCACATATTTACAAAATGAGCAACTTAATCTTCCAACTAGATTAATAAGTGTAGACAATTTACACTACATAAATTTATGACGAACAGTTTGTTTGAATTGTTGTTTTGAGTTCACTTTATGCACAGCAAGGCTAATTGGGACTGGATCTACAGTTTAAAGTGGATCCAAACCACTTTGACATGTGCCTCCATCGATTATTGAACCTGGGACCCCTTAATTAATGATGTTACCACTATGCCATCGGGGCAGTGGCAGCCGGTGGTCTGGCTCTATGGGTGTGCACTTCACCCTTGCATCCAGACGAAGTGTTATAAGTCCCCAGTCTCAAATATTCGCACCCGTTTTTGCATACATAATGATGCTAAATGTATTGGAAACCCAAGTTATGACCAAACCAGGGCATCCTCCTTGATTAGAGCCAAATCCCAAATGTGGCTATTTATTTGTTTGAGTTATTAGGTCCACTTTATGCACAGAAAAGCAAATAGAGATCACCTACAGTTTAAAGTGGGATCCGAACCACTATGTGCCTTCACTGCGTGCATGGCTATTTTTTTTTTTTAAAAAAAGATTTGATTGTTGTCAAGAATTAATTGATGTTACTGCTGAATAACCTTATAAGCATATTGAAAAATCATGTAGGAATTTAAGCTAAGATATTACTGTTATTTTTATGTCATTATGTAGGTATTAAATAAACACACTCACAATAAACATGCTCTTTAATAGCAACACTTAAAGAATTTTTAAAATAAGGCTATTATTTTTCGTCATCAAAACTGTAAATATATAACATGGCTGGCCATGATTTACATTGAAGCAAGGTGCAAAGTACAAGCACCAGGGTAAAAAAGAGGGTAATTGGTAATTCAGTTGCCTGCGACCCTTCTGAATGAGCCTGCATATCCCTGTCTATTATGGGAGACACCTTCTTACAGTATGTTACTAGGAGTCCACTTCACTATCTGACCATATATTAAAAAACAGTAAACACTGGTCTTGGACTTATTTGTGGAGCCATTCAACTCATACCAGTGGGGTTCTAGAGAAAACCTGGAAGGTAACTGTGGCAGAGCATGGTGCAGATCATGTCACCTTCACTAGGAACAAAATCGAAAGTATGTGCATCCACAACCGCTATGTGAATTCATAATATCGTAGGTTATATCCAACCTTCTCTACCACTGAAGGATGGCCTTTTTAAGGGCAGAGGGTGTGGTCGCACTCACAGTTGATATGCAAGACCTCTCCCAGTGTATACATTCTGAGGTGTTGTAGGATTTAGTTAAAAGGTAGATGACTGCTACCGAGAAGCAGTCATTGAAAGTGATATTATTACTGTTGATGTGGATATCTACAACAAAATTCAGGTTTTGGGTGGAGGAGTGTTTATTCTAATATTGAGAACTGTGGATTGTTTCCCCAAATAGAAGCCAACACAGATGTTGCAGGTGGAAAGAATGTGCATGAAGTCCGAAGTGTGGCAGGATTCTTTTTGAGTGGATAATAAAGTTGCCTGCGGGAATGTGAAACGGGAGAGTAGTAGAGGTGACAAGAATTTGACATGTACTGAAAAGGGTGTTGGTTGCAGGGTTATTGTGGACCAGAATAAGGATTACACACAAGGCTTCAAGCTTTGGCTACAGGCTGCTTTAGGTCCCCTGGGAGGAAGCGTAAAAACTTTGCTCCTGAGATTTTGGCTAGTGTATCGGACAGGTGGTCACTCGCCATTGTGAATGAATTGGGGAGCTACGAATGATTAGCGTAAACCTACAACATCTGGGAGTTCATCCTGCTGACCACATGTCACCTCGTAACTGGTTGGATGCATGTCCACCTCTGCTCAGCAATGGACAAGTGAGGCTGGCAATCGATACATAGGCTTGGCCCACAAGGGTTGTTACACCATGGGCTATGTTATGTTAAGGATAGTGTGTTAAGAAATATAATATTTTACACATTAGACCTGATACATACATATCTGAAGCTGTAGACCTCCACGAGAAATAACATACGATTTTCAGAAAAAGTTGTGTAAAATATCAATTGCATTCTGTATTTGACAAGTGTTTGTTATAAGAGCAGCCCGTGAGGCCGAAACACGCTTACTCAATAAAGGTGATTTTATTCTATTCTTATTAATTGCAGATGTAAAAATATTACTTTCTATTTTTAAAATAAGCATGTTATTACCATGCCATATGTAAGTAACACCTGACTGGTTTGCATAAGTAATCATTTATTGAAGTGAAAAATTAACTTTACCTCCAAACTTGACATCCTCCTTAGCTTCTCTTCTGCAGATAACAGGTATTCTTTGAAGAGGTTTTCCAGATTCATGACACATATCATGGAAGTCCAGGTAATTCTCTAACTTGTCTGTGCATGGGTAGCTTACAAACTTCAGCAAATGGACATCCTCTATAACCTGGCATGCAGAAAATTTAAGTCATAAGTAGGGTTGGAACATGAGTATTTCAAGCATGTCAAACTTCACTTTTCATATATAAATTGTGTTTCATATTTTGTATTTGTTAGAAATGTCATCTTTCTGTGTCAGGGAAGAGTTTCTATTGAGAATTTTGAAGTTTATACTATTGTGCATGTTAGTTAGGCTTGTCTGTGTTTAAGGTCGTAATTTCCTTAGTGGTTGGTATTATTTTATACATCCATCCATCAATACATACACACACACACACACACACACACACACAGGTAAGTAAGTACCTGGGGGCAACCCACGAGGTACAGAGCATGGTGTTATTCACACTGCATCACTCATGTGTGAGGCCCTACCTGTACACAGTCCAATATATCTCCACTGCATGCACATAGGATATATTTAGCTTCTATAAATGTTCAGTTATTTATTGCATTGTAGTGCTTAAAAGTAGGGATGGCCAAACGGATCCGGATCCATTCAGATCTGGATCTGGGTCTGAAAGTTTTGGATCTGGATCCGGGTCTGAAAGTTTCGGATCTGGATTCAGGTCTGAAAGTTTTGGATCTGGATCTGTATCCGAGAGTTCCGGATCTGAGAGTTCTGGATCCGGATCCTGGTCTCAAAGTTTCGGATCTGGATCTGGATCCAAAAGTTCCGGATCTGGATCCAGATCAGAAAATCTGGATCCTGGTCTCAAAGTTTCGGATCTGGATCCGGATCCGAAAGTTCCGGATCTGGATCAGAAAATCCGGATCCAGATCCGAGAGTTTCGTATCTCAATCCCATTATAATATTACCACACCTTAAAAGGTATTATGATCTTAGATTACAAAGAAATTTTTCATTAGTTAGTCCTACAAGATTTTTTTTCAAGTGTTGTTCCTAAAATACTTTGCTATGCATCGGCTAATACACTCGTGCACAAAAATAATCTTACTTGTTTAACATAAAATGTCAGAGGTGATTTTGTAAATGCCATTGAAACAAATATGTATTCATTCGAATGTATTGGAAATGAAAACACACATAAATTTGAGACATTCCATTCCAGGATGAAACCTTTAACACATATAACAAGATAGAAATGTTATACAAAAATTATACAATTGTTCTAAAGTTACAGTTTTAAAGATTAAAATAAAACATTATAATATATGCAGTGTTATATAATTACAAAGTGTAAGACTAACATGGGAGGTTATCTAAGTGTCCCCCTCTGATTTCTATGAAACTTGGCAGGTGTATAATGGGGCCCAAAGGAAGAAGTACGTGTTTTTTGTTTTTTTTTGTTTCAGCTAAAAAAACTGTTTTACAGGGCAAAACCCACTCAATTGTCAAGATGAGGACAAATTGAAGTGGGGATCTGACCCCTGTGTCCCCCTCCGATTTCCATGAAACTTGGCAGGGGTGTCTATAACGGGCCCAAATGAAGAAATACGTGTTTCTTGTTTCGGCTAAAAATCTGTTCTAGGGGGCAACCTCCCCTCAAATGTCAAGATGAGGGCAAATTGAAGTGGGGATCTGACCCCTGTGTTCCCCTCCGATTTCCATGAAACGTGGCAGGTGTATAGAGGGGCCAAAAAGAAGAAAAACGTGTTTTTTTTGTTTCGGCTAAAAAACTGTTTTAGGGGGCAAAACCCACCTCAAATGTCAAAAAGAGGACAAATTGAAGTGGGGATCTGACCCCTGTGTCACCCTCCGATTTCCATGAAACTTGGCAGGTGTGTCTAAAAACGGGCCCAAATGAAGAAATACGTGTTTCTTGTTTCGGCTAAAAATCTGTTCTAGGGGGCAACCTCCCCTCAAATGTCAAGATGAGGGCAAATTGAAGTGGGGATCTGACCCCTGTGTTCCCCTCCGATTTCCATGAAACGTGGCAGGTGTATAGAGGGGCCAAAAAGAAGAAAAACGTGTTTTTTTTGTTTCGGCTAAAAAAACTGTTTTAGGGGGCAAAACCCACCTCAAATGTCAAAAAGAGGACCAATTGACGTGTGGATCATCGGACCCCTGTGTCCCCCTTCAATTCCCATGAAATTTGACAGGTGTATAGAGCAGCCCTATGCCCAATGTTTCTTCCTATGCCATATTAACGTGGTTTCGGGGTCAGATCCCCACTTCAATTTCTCCTCATCTTGACATTTAAGGGGGGGGGGCTCTAAACACCTGCCAAGTTTCATGGAAATCGGAGGGGAAGACTTAGACCTCCCTTGTAAGTGTATTAATTAATTACAAATCGCGAACGCGCACACTATATATATACAGGGTGACTGGTAATTAGATGTATTCCCTGAAAGGGGTTAAAGTAGAGACAATTTGCAATAAATTTGACCATATGATACCCCGTCCGAAAATTAGTAGTTTTCGAGATAATCGAATTTCTATTGTTTTTTTTAAAAAATAACAATTTTCCACATAAAAAGATGAATTGAGAAAAAACTGCTCATTGTATGGAACTCATTTCAGCATTTTCTGATAGCTAACAAATAAGTGGTTCGTTGAAAAAAAAGTTTTTCCCAAATAACAATCACATGTAAGTAACGGGTGGGTCTAAACTTACAAGTGATGATAAAAAAATGCCCTCTTAGTTTATTTGGCAACGTATTAATAACAAAAATGGTATGACACGAAGCATACAAATTACTTAAATTACTTCCTTGTGACATCTGCTATCCAACAAGGTACAAATGTTGCTAACATTCACATATGTGTACAAGAAATAATACTTCATTCATCGTCATGTGAATGGAATCAATGAACAATAAAATTAAAGAACATTACACGTCTTGCTCAAAGTGAGCACCTCCGTTACGAATGCAGGCACGCAGGTTTTTACGGACATTTGGTCTTTTAACTTTATATGTGATGGTGTCCTTGATGTGTTGACCAGATGTTAAGATCCTCTCTCTGAGCTCTTCTTGCGAGTTTACCGGTGTCTTGTCTTGTGGCTCCAAATGTAAAAGTCGCAAGGTGACAAATCGGGGGATCGAGCCGGCCAGGGAATCGGGCAGCCTCGGCCAATCCATTTCTTTGGGTAATTTTCATCCAGCCACTGTCGCACCCCCAGGCAGAAGTATGGATGGGCATCATCAACAATCATTTGATCGAACCATTTTTCCTGCCCCAAATCTTAAATGGCATCACTTATGAACATGTTTTGAGAAACGGGATGGTAATGTTGTTGGAGGATGTACCTCTAGCTACAAGACGTGATATGATTTATCAGCATGATGACTGCCCAGCTCGATCCCCGATCGATTTGACGCCTTGCGACTTTTATATTTGGAGCCACATGACACAACACCGGTAAACTCGCAAGAAGAGCTCAGGGAGAGGATCTTAACGGCTGGTCAACACATCAAGGACACCATCACATCACAAGTTAAGAGAACAAATGTCCGTAAAAACCTGCGTGCCTGCATTCGTAAAGGAGGTGCCCACTTTGAGCAAGACGTGTAATGTTCTTTAATTGCATTGTTCATTGATTCCATTCACATGAAGGTGAATGAAGTATTATTTCTTGTACACAAATGTGAATGTTAGCAACATTTGAACCTTGTTGGATAACAGATGACCCAAGGAAGTAATTTAAGTAATTTGTACGCTTCATGTCATACCATTTTTGTTATTAATACATTGCCAAGTAAACTAAGAGTGCATTTTTTTATCATCACTTGTAAGTTTAGACCCACCCGTTACTTATATGTGATTGTTATTTGGGAAAAACTTTTTTTTCAACGAACCACTTATTTGTTAACTATCAGAAAACGCTGAAATAAGTTCCATACAATGAGCAGTTTTTTTCTCAATTCATCTTTTTATGTGGAAAATTGTTATTTTTTTAAAAAAACAATAGAAATTTGATTATCTCGAAAACTACTAATTTTCGGACGGGGTATCATATGGTCAAATTTATTGCAAATTGTCTCTACTTCAACCCCTTTCAGGGAATACATCTAATTACCAGTCACCCTGTATATATGTGTATGTGTATATATATATATATATATATATATATATATATATATATATATATATATATATATATATTATATATATATATATATTAGCAGGTAACAATATGTTATAAGCACATTCTTACTTTCCAAAGAAGTGCATGTGGGATGGCAAAACGGATCCGGATCCGGATCTGAAAATTCCGGATCCGCGAGGATCCGGATCTGGCCATCCCTACTTAAAAGTAGTTTTCACATAGTATTCAAGCATACAAACATGAACCAGTATTTTCCAAGTTATGAAAAGTACAGGAAGACTTAAAGACTTTGTCACGGGCACTAACAATTGTTGTATTACCCTTACATATTTTGTTATATGTATGCAGTATTGACATACGTTACATTCGTTCTGTTAGATGAGTAGCTGTAGCTGATGGTTCTCTTTTTAGTAGTCTGCAATAAAGATGTTAGGTGGCAGAACAGATACAGGCTGAACCTCGCCCTTCAACAAAGGAGAATTGAATTGAACCTGGCCTGGCCTGCTACAAGGATGTTTGTATTCTTCAATTGTTGATGTATATGAAGGTTAAGACTGGTCTACACATATTGTTTTTGTCATCAGTCTTGCATGATCACGCCAGAGAGATCAAATAAAACATTGTGTGTGGACAGCAAGTTTGATGTTTGAAGTTTGATTTGTTTACAAGCAAAATGGAAGACAAGTCGTAGAATTCGTCTAATTGGTCAAACTTTGCTGAATTTTTCGTCGGGTTTCGTAGATGTTGGATGAGAAATGTCTTGTCTTTTTTCAATTTCTAGGGTACTAGCGTTAATAATTTGTAGTAGCTGTCCAAATCCATATGTAATTAATTATGCCTATCTTCATGTTCCTGTCGTGATTCATGGAGCAAATTAGCATGTGAGAATTTATCCCTTTTAAGTAACTACTCTCGAGACCACAGTGAATGACATGTAAATTTGTTTTTGATCTTACTGCACATATTGAAAATATACTTAAGAGCATGCAGAACAGTTTCCATGGGCTCTTCCCCCATATCAGTGTTTCCAATTTAGCTCTTTCATGCACTTGTTTAGCTATGAACCGGAGCACCTGCCCCCGTGCCCCACTATGATGCCATCATTGGTTCTGGCCCACATAGACGAACTTTTGTCATGATTATACAATTTGAACGTGACATGATATTGTTATATTGGTTGCAGCACACCACCCCCTCTTATCTCCCCATCTACTTTTTTATAGCGCTGTGTTTGACGTGAAATTGACATAAAATTGTTATCCTTTATTTTTGATTTCATACGACCATTGTTGGATTATTGAAATGGGTGATGTCGACGGATCTAGATGGGGAATATTAAGAAAAAATTGTCATCCATTTAGAGTTAATGGTAATAGCAGCACCCCAACCCCTTTGACAACTAACATTACCCTAGGAGGCACTTTATACAACCTTCATAAATGTAGCTCTTTGAAAGTCAGTTTTAACTCCATTCAAGGTGAAATTTTGCTCTTTAATGTGCATCAGGTTTGGGAACACTGCCAGGATAGCCATAGGAGGCAAGGAGAAATGCATTGGACTTATGGGAGTATTATTTGATTTGTTCTATTGAGAATATTAAAATTTTGAAGGAAAGAAAAATATATCAACAGGAAGAGGACAGTTTGAAGATGCATTTCACCAGCAGAAAAGTCAAAACTTCTATTTCATTACGTAGATTTTCAGCAAAAATGCAGGCTCGACCAGGACTTGAACCCGGGTCTCTGGCGATCCATGCCATTGTTCTACCACTGAGCTACTGAGCTGGCCTGGCTTCACCTCATTTTTCACTGGCGCTGTTTTACCTGTGTGAAATTGTCTCTGCAAGTGCTACTGCAACGGAATTTGTTGCCTTTGAAACACTATAGACATCGACGTTGCCTGGTTCCTCCCAGCATAGAGATGTCAATCCACTAAATTCATACTTTTGCATACAACGTTCTTTCTTTTTTTTTTTTAGTAGCACTGCCCATTCGGGCAATGTTTAAATAAATGCACAACTATACTTGCTGTAATTCCTCCCCATAAACCCTTAAGTTTTTGTTTTCACTCGTATGGTATTAAATTTATTGGATTGACATCTCTACACTGAGAGGAACCAGGCAATGTCAATGTCTATAGTATTTCAAAGGCAATAGATCCTGTTGCAGTAGCACTTGCACAGATGATTTCACAGGTAAAACAGCGATAGCGAAAAATCAGGTGAAGCCAGTCAGGCTCGGTAACTCAGTCGTAGAGTAATGGAATGGATTGCCAGAGTCAGGGTTCGAGTCCTGGTCGAGCTTGCATTTTTTGCTAAAAATCTACGCACTACAGTTCTGTGTGTTAAATTTAATGGATTCCATTTGATTAACTGTAACTTGATGTTGAAGTTGATTCTGAAATCCTTGTTCATCATATTTTTCAAACATTATCTTCAGCTTAGTAATCAACATAGAAAAAAATTCTTCCACTTGCAACATGGGGAGAAATTCATACTCTTGCATACAACCAGTTTCTTTTTTTTTTTTCTAGTAGCAGTGCCCATTCGGGCAATCTTGAAATAAATGCGCAACTGGTGATTCTTCCCCTTAAACCCTGAAGTTTCTGTTTTCACTGGTTGTACGATATGATGTTCTGTCTACCATGTCACAAGAAAGATTGCTAGGACTGGTAATATTACCATACAGATTGATATTGCCTTAACTCTGAATTATTCAGAAGATGCAAGAAGCTCTGGGAAAAGTAGAGAAAGACTTTTTAGGGTGGTTGAAATTATTAAATATAATTTTAAGAGGCAATTTTTATTTATATTATTATTTAAAATTGACAACACTTTTGTTGCCATACACATGAATTTTTTTTTGTAATTAACACTGAGACTCCAAATTTAAAGAATAGAAGGGGACCTAATATTCCAATCTCAAGCAGGGCCTTGCGATATGTTGCTATGCCACTGGTAATAAATAATGATTCATCCGTGCTGTTTTTGGAGCGACACTGATGACAAAGCATTACATGTGGACCAGGCATTACTTCGGTGCAAGCCTGTACCCAGAAAGGGGGGGCAAAAGGGCCATGCCCCCTTCTCGAGCCATGAAATATTGTGATGCAAACCTACAAAAACATTGATTGATTTGGTGTTTTAAGTCCACTTTATGCACAGTAAGGCTAATCAGGACAGGGCCTACAGTTTAAAGTGGGATCCAAACCACTATGTGCCTCCACCGGGTATCGAACCCGGGACCCCTTGATTACAAGGTGATGGCGCTACCACTGCACCATTGGGGAGGCCCTCCTACAAAAAAAAAAAAAAAAAAATGGATAATTTTTAAGATTTTGAAAGAATTTAGATTTTCTTCTTGCATAAGTGAATGGGTTGTCTCTAGAGAGAGGCGGACACAAGTCTCCAGTCTCCTATATTTAGTAATTTTAGTTTTATAACCATTTATGCGAAGCTACTATATATTCCAATTTGGTTGGGACAGTTCACCATATTTACTGCCTGTTTTGACTTTTTTCGAAATTCAGGCTTGATGAGAAAATGTCCTCTTTTTTGCGGTTAATTCACATTCACATTATAATGAACATTCCATTGCATTGGTGGTCACATTCAGGGTATGAATTCCCATGGTGGAAGGGGGATCTCCCACCTTCCCACCAACGAACTTGTTCTATTAAAATTTTTCCCCCATTAAAATTTTCCGAGGGTAAGAGTTTGTGTTATAATAACAAAGATAAGAAATTAATTTGGACTTCAAACATACTTTACTAAGAATAATATCATAAACACATACATTTCTTGTTCTCTCTCTCTATCTCTCTATCTATCTATCTCTGTTCAGGGCTCAGCATCGGGTAAAAACGTACTTCTACAGTCATAGATAAGATTTTAAAATTATATCAAATTGGACTAGGAAGAAATGGAACCCTAGCTGCAAAGGTGGTTGTCATTAAAGAAAAACACATTTAATACTAAATATTTCATAAAAAATAATTGCGTTCAAAGAGTTGCTACACCAAAGGACCTGGGTGTCATATTTGATGAGAAACTTTCCTTTGCTGAGCACATCTCTGCAGTCACCAGGGGTTCAGTGCGTATGCTGGGTCTTCTCTATCGTTTCACGGAAATAAACAACTTGACTGCTCTAAACACCTTTTACAAATCCTTTGTGTCACTTAAAATTGAATACTGTTCTCCAATCTGGTCTATGGCATGCCCCTCAAATTCAGATAGACTAAATTCCATCCTAAATTTCTTCCTGGCCATTGTTCGACACCGAATTCTGTCCACAAAACACTTGCAAAAGTCCATCCACCTGCAAATGTTAAATATCCAAACTCCTCAAGAGAGACATAGACTGGCTGACCATATATTTCTACATAAAATAGTGAATGGCAAAATCAGAAGTGACTGCCTTCTTCAGGAAATTTACTTTTGTATGCCAGCCTGCTCAAGAAGCACTCAACGTTTAGTTTCTCAGAAGCCGAGATTGTGCCTCATCTAGCGCTCTCTGTTCCATAGAATGCCCAGTGAATATAATAATCTAGGAAGCCAGATAGACATTTTTGAAAATCTGGACCGTTTTAGAAGAAAGTTAACTAAAAGTATGTAAGTCTCTTAACCACATGTAATTTTTCTATGTCATTATTTTTGTCCTTATGTTCTATAAATTCGTTCCAATGTAAAATGGCTAACGCCGTATTTGGAATCTTCTATTAAATAAATAAATTGTCACCCTAGGCCCCTGGAACATAGAAATTAGACCGACCTGTCACTTCTCCATTTCTCACCTCCTTTTGTCAGGAATAAAACATAGCACTTACATGTTAATTTAATAGGAAACCAATGTCTTCTTAAAGTTTCTCATTTTTTGTCCCTCCACCTAGTTATCTTTAATCTGCAATCGATTTTGCAGATGTGAACAATAACACACACTGCTTCAATGAAGATGGTGTGGGATGCACAACCAACTGTTCTTTTATTAGCCACATTTCTTGAATGATAAGTTTTTTTCATCAGATTCAACGGAAAAGAGTAATACATAAAATTTCTACAATGTCCAAGTATGCCAGCTACATCTAGGGGGGGGGGGGTGAAAATCATTCTCATCCTGGGCCCTGAAATCTCTAGCTACAACTCTGATAAGGAGAAATATTTCCTTTCGAGAGACCATTAATAGATTTACACCATTATAAAAACATAACGCAATAAAAGTATGAAAATTTAATTATCATTTTTAATAAAAAAACAATAATTAAATAATATGTAGGGCACTTATTAAAAACATTTCACCTATCTTCTAATTTCTTAACATTTTGAACCAGTCGTTAAAGGAATTAATTTGCTAGTTTATATTGTAGCAAATTAATCTGTTTATATAAGTTTATAAATATAAATACATATGAATAAATTGTGATATTAATTATATATATATAACCAAGATTTCGGGCTTGGCCCCCACCTTAAAAAAATCCGGGATATGGGCCTGCTTCATTGTACATATATTTTCTTACTGGAGATACTTTTCTGCATCCCATGGAGTTGGAAAAATACCACGGTACTAGTTTACTATCCTTCGGACACATTTATTTATTTGTACAGAAGAGACTACTTACCGTAATAGGTTCCTGTAGCATTGTCGAACATCGGGAAGGTGTTTTGTGTGATGTTGCAATGTTTCATAGCTGAAATTCATGTTGTTCGTTGAAAATTAATTCTCTGACGGAGATAGCGTTTAGCGCGTACATCTGCGTATACCATGAAGTTCACACCGTTCATACACCGTCGTGACTATCATGACGTGTCGTGATTGTGTTTTGTTGGTATCCAGTGTTTCGAACTGCCTGCGTTTGCGACGAGAGTTAGAACTGTGGATCGAGGGTTTGGAGAATGACGCGTGGTGGGTGTGTTGTAAAGTTTGTGCCGGGTGTGGACAAACCATTGGTGCTAGCCCCACGAACCATTGGCACGTGGATAGGTTAGTAGGGCTACGCAAAGGTTTCAATAGTTAAAAAGATAGCCCCACGAACCATTGGCACTAGCCCCACGAACCATTGGCGCAAGCCCCACAAACCATTGGCGCTAGCCCCACGAACCATTGGCATGTGGATAGGTTAGTAGGGCCACGCAAAGGTTTCAATAGTTAAAAAGATAGCCCCACGAACCATTGGCGCTAGCCCCACGAACCATTGGCGCTAGCCCCACGAACCATTGGCGCTAGCCCCACGAACCATTGGCGCTAGCCCCACGAACCATTGGCGCTAGCCCCACAAACCATTGGCACGTGGATAGGTTAGTAGGGCCACGCAAAGGTTTCAATAGTTAAAAATTGGTTTCGAAAAAATTATTCGTAGCCCCACACACTATTCTCGGATAGCCCCACGAACCATTGGCGCTAGCCCCACGAACCATTGGTGCGTGGATAGGTTAGTTCAGTTAGGTTGGGATACATAGTTAAAATTTGGTGTCAGAACGCGAAAAATAAAGTTAAAAAGAAATAGATCTGATTAAGTTTGTCGACGGGCATTTCTTGGGTTCCGAAGGTTGAAACACTGCATAACAATTGAAAATCGAAAAAAACAAGGCCGATGCATCATTCCTACGCGTTATTATTTACGAAGGTGTCCGCGCCATGTTGTGTGTGAGGCAAACGGAAAGGTAGGAGGAAGAAGTAGTCGTAAGGTGAAAAATTGATCTTACTTTCATCAAAACAACGTCAATACACGTTCAGGAATGTTCCGCGAAGCAGATACGTAAGTATCAATGTCAAAAATTGACGAAACCAAAAAAATAGAGGTGTCCGAAGGATAGTAAATTTTTACCAAAATTACTTCTGTAAATACTTCCCAACACCTACTCATGTAAGTTCTGGTCTTCAGCACTTTCTGCTATTCTCACTACCTGGTGAGAGTAGTAATCACACCCATTTTTAATTTAAAACAACTTATTAGCAGTAAGTTCAATAACACTGCCAATGGATATAACAAAAAAAGATAAAATACAATATTATGGTATGATTCAGGTAATTACTTTTGTGATGAAAGTAGCTACATATTCTCAGCACCTGGCCAAAATAGCCCTACTAGCTATTCTCGGTTAGTGGGTTGGAAAGATTGTTATTCATATGAACGTTTCTTGTTGTTTTTACACGGAAGTGCGTTATAAGCAAGTAATTGATAATTTTATGAGGTATGATTTATGATGTCAAGCACACGAGGAAAGCCTATGTTGTTAGGTTAGGCCTGATAGGTTTGGTTCTCTTACCATAAATATCGTTGAAGCACAGAGAGTGGAAAGTGTGCTACCAAATATGTTGTCACGTTGGTCTACGATATTTCAAATTTACGATTTCTTCAATAAGAGCCTGCAGGTACATTCATGAGTTGCCGAGAACCAGAAATGTGTGAAGTATATCAGATGTTATTTTAAAAAGTGTACACTGGTAAAAGTTTGATATAGGCAAAACACATTTCTTCAATTTTACAGGAGAAAGTACTTACGGAACTGAGTTTCTGTAGACTTTTGAAAGGTCGTGGAAGTGTTTTCTCCCTTTGTTCAAATTATTCGGCTGGTAAAACATGTATTTTTTGACATTAATGTCTCTGCGATGCACAAAAGCTCTTGCCTCCATTACCTTCGACTACGTGAACCAAATGTTCCGTGTGTTCGATGACGTAACCCCCGGTCAGTGTTTCCAACGACACCATTATTTTCCCAGAACATGACAATTTTAACTGTTTGCCTAACCTAACAGAACCTACCCTAACCTTGCCATGAATGGTTCGTGGGGCTATTTATGGGTATAATTTAACAATACAGGGAATTTCTCCGATTTGTTTGAAATTTCGCATACTGACTAATTTAGGGCTCCTAATCACGAATCTGCAGTTAAAATTTGGCGCTCTTGTGTGGAACTTTCAAAATAACGTGTAGAAGGTTGTGATTTTACACCAAAAAAAAGGCATAATTTAATTAAAAATTCTAATACTCACTAATTATGGAGTCCTGATCACGTATCTGCAGTTAAGATTTGGTGGTCACGTGTAGAAATTGTAAATTAACGTGTAGAAGTTGTAAAATAGCGTTGTGAATTACCACGGTGATTGTCGATACATACAACAACGAAGAAGCCATATTTTCTCATGTGAACAACTGACATTCGCAACTCGTTACGTTGCATTCAGAAGGTTGCTAAAGTGTTGTGCGGTAAGTGAGACCCGTTATTTGCTAAGTTGCGTCCAGTACACAAGAAGGTTGATAAAGTGTTGTGCGATAAGTGAGGCCTTCAGTTCGTCAGTTGTTCGTGTGAGGAAGATGGTGTCTTTTGAAGGAAGGAAGTAATACAGGCACCGCATATGGCACCCCTTGTGTCTGTGCTAAGAAAGGACAAACTTTTGAGGATGGGCCGCCCCAGCCCTCCTCTTCGATTTTATGGCAGGAAGATGTAGAAGAGATGCAAGGCGTTGATGAGGGACGGGATCCCTGGGCCGATTTACTCTATTTTGTTGGAAATATGTCCACTTCCTGAAATAGAGATGTGCAGTTACTTTTATTTTTACTTCTTCAAAGTACTTTCCTTTGAGGTCAATATCTACCGACGGTTGCAGATTATGCCACAGACTAAGATTATGCTAGATTTGGCTGTTATGCCAAACACAGGGTGCTAGGTGCCAAAGATGGTTAAATTATGCTAGGTTTAGCACCATTATGCTAGGGTTGGCATCGCTGAGATGATGCAACCCCGTAGCCAGTGTTTCAGCCTCGCCGTGTTTTCACTAGAACCACCTGTAGAGTTCGGAACAAGCCATTTTTTCCGAATTGGTGTCACTTATCGCACAACATTGTAGCAACATTGTGTTCCGACGTCACAGGAGAGAGGTTTTTTTATAATTTTTCTTTGTAATTATGCTAATGGAACCTAACCTAACAGGCCTAACCTAACCACGTAGGCATTCCTCGTCTCACGTCTGACGTCAATATTCAAGGTTGGAAGGAAGAGAATTACGAAAGAAAGATGGTTCCGACCCGAATGGGTGTCACTTATCGCACAACACAGTAGCAACATTGTGTTCTGACGTCACAGGAAAGTTTTTTCATGTTAGGCAATACAAACGCGTCTCTCAGCGAAAATATTATTTTTTCTTTGTATTTATGCTAATGGAACCTAACCTAACAGGCCTAACCTAACCACGTAGGCATTCCTCGTCTGACGTCAATACTCAAGGTTGCAAGCAATTTTTTCCGAATTGGTGTCACTTATCGCACAACATTGTAGCAACATTGTGTTGCGACGTCACAGGAGAGAGGTTTTTTTATAATTTTTCTTTGTAATTATGCTAATGGAACCTAACCTAACCACGTAGGCATTCCTCGTCTCACGTCAATATTCAATGTTATGAGGAAGAGAATTACGAAAGAAAGATGGTTCCGACCCGAATGGGTGTCACTTATCGCACAACACTGTAGCAACATTGTGTTCTGACGTCACAGGAAAGTTTTTTCATGTTAGGCAATACAAAGGTAACGCGTCTCTTAGCGAAAATATTATTTTTTTCTTTGTATTTATGCTAATGGAACCTAACCTAACAGGCCTAACCTAACCACGTAGGCATTCCTCGTCTGACGTCAATATTCAAGGTTGCAAGATGGTTGTGCGTAAAGGAAGAGCATTAACAAATTACGAAAGAAAGATGGTTCCGACCCGAATGGGTATCACTTATCGCACAACACCCTAGCAACATTGTGTTCTGACGTCACAGGAGAGACCTTTTTCATGTTAGGCAAAACAAAGGTAACGCGTCTCTTAGCGAAAATATTATTTTTTCTTTGTATTTATGCTAATGGAACCTAACCTAACAGGCCTAACCTAACCACGTAGGCATTCCTCGTCTGACGTCAATGTTCAAGGTTGCAAGAATGTTGTGCGTAAAGGAAGAGCATGAACGAATTGCGAAAGAAAGATGGTTCCGAATTGCGAAAGGAAGATGGTTCCGAATTGCTGTTTATGTACAATGAACGTGGTAAATCGCAAGGTTATTTCACAAGTTCTACACGTAAATGCGACGTATTAGCATAATTTCAAATAGGGGCACGAAAGTAGATATTTTCCGGTGAACGAGGTTGCACCACTGCATAAATCGACAAAACACTCTCAGAACGCCCCCTAAACCAGTATGCTATCACGGCCATAATGTGTTACAGATTTGAAACAACAAGTAACAGTAAGTACTGTAAATAGAGAAAATAAACATTATCTTAGTTAGAAATGCATTATTTCGCCTTAAGAAATGTTCCGCAACATGTTAGCAATGTAAAGAAGTCCGAAATACATGATTCGTAGGTGTTTTGACCATACGATAATAGCATAGAGGAGTTAAGGAGTAGAGGATTACCCCACATTTAAACCTCGCTGCGCTTTGAAATTGCATTTCCATCGGTGGCCAGTAGATGGCGCGGCCGTCTTCTTTTGCTGTTTCCAGCACAAATTGGGGGGAGAGCTCTTTCGGTGACAGTCACGTGGGTTTCAAACGTCCTTATTGGTCAGATCTCTTGTATCCCATCAAGGCTGTTACCAATGGCAAGGGCTTCCTTTTTCGCTGGTTCCCTTCCAAGCACCGCTGTTAGGGGTGGGGTGAAGAGATGGGATGGGTGATGCGTTTCCGCCACCGCAAAGTTCTTCGGAATCTTTTACTCGAAAGTAAGGTTGCCTTTCCTATGCAATTAACAGATTCTTTGAGTGTTTATTTGAAGGCGAAATTGGGAATGTAAAATGTAGGCATTTTCAACTGGCGCCTGAATTTTCAAATTCAGTTCTCAAAAAACTTTTTTTAAAAAATATTTCAACTTCGCTTGTGGAAATTTTCATTACCACTTTTGAAATAACGAGTACAGTGTGTGGGCCTCCCCGATGGCTCAGTGGTAGCGTCGTCGCCTTGTAATCAAGGGGTTCCGGGTTCGATACTCGGTGGAGCTACAAGTGGTTCGGATCCCACTTTAAACTGTAGGTCTAGTCCCGATTGGCCTGAGCAAAAAGAAAAAAATAATAGCTCATAACTGAAGTACAAACGGGGGGCGGCGAATTCCATGCACCCGCGCAACAATCATTTCTTGACTGCAACAATCTTTACTCGGCCTTGCCGCACAAGAA
This sequence comes from Lepisma saccharinum, assembly GCF_977018435.1. NCBI lineage: Eukaryota > Metazoa > Arthropoda > Insecta > Zygentoma > Lepismatidae > Lepisma > Lepisma saccharinum. The sequence continues at coordinate 37,812,676 of NC_139250.1, read as the reverse complement.
ATGAAAATGAACTGAATAGCGTGAAATTCAAATAATTTTTGTTTCACTTTGCTCGAAATAAAATCGTTTCTTTAAGATAGGGTGACCATTCGTCTCGTTTTGACCGGGAGAGTCCCGTTTCATAGGCGTGTCCCAGTTGTCCCGTCGATATTATACAAGAAACACTATTTGTCCCGTTTTTTAAAAGTCTAGGAATTAGCTTGAAAACCAAGTCTAAATTTGAGAGATTCTTAAAAAGAATGACTTTCTGTGTCTTGGCGGAAATTCAAATGTCAAATCCCGCGTTTTGTGTTAGATATTAATATGTGATGCAACTTTTTCGGGGAGCTTTATTAACGGTTAGTAAAGAATAAAGTTGTTCTCAAGAAGATTGGTCCTTCTGCAAAATACTTCTGGCATAGTAGTCATACCGAGATTATAAAAATTAATAGCTCTTGACAACGAGAGATCATATTTTACATAGATATTGTTCATGATGTATCATTTATGTGATCCATACTATAATAAATAATAAAAAAGGTAAAGTGCTCCCCTGTGCTTTGCACCACGCCATGAAGGCGTATCTCGGCCGAAGCTTGGAGTGATATGATCAGCACCACGCCCCTGGCCGCATTTACCTCCCAGAGTTTCCTCCAGGTATCCACTTTATACAACACTGGGCGAGCGCCGGAGCCGCATAAACAGGTGGAAAAAGTCCCGGTTCTCTCAGCCGGGGATCGAACCCGGGCCTCTCGCATGGTAGTCAGACGCCATACCGACTTTTTTATATATAAAATAAAGAAATTCCCCTATTCGGTGGTATCCCCCGTCATTCACACACATTTTCTCAACATTCGTACATATCAGTTTTTCTCTATATTCTCGGTTTTCTAAATTTACGGACAACACAAACATCCAAGTCCTAGCCGGGATTCGAACCCGGGACCACTATGCTAACCACTCCTCCACGGAGGCCGACCACCGACTGAGCTACAGCGGTTACTATAAATAATAATAATAATACGTTAATGACAATAATTTTATAGCTAATTAGGCCTAACCAATTTTTCAGGAGGGAGTAAAGTGACCTTTGGGTCAAAATATTATGGTCACCCTACTTTAAGAGCAACATCAAATCGTACTTGACCATGATTTTATGTTTAAATTTTTGCAGCTTTTAAAAATTAAGATATACTATTGATGAAATCCTACGAGCAATATTTGTATTTTCCTCAACCACTACAAATTTTTAATTCACCATGCTCCAAAAAACTTGTAAAATTATTGCTTTTTTATTTTGTTATTTTTTTTTTTTTTTTTGAAGAGTGACAATTGTCAATTCAACCTGTATGTGGAGTGAGTTGACGATATGTTCGGGGTCAGTTGACAATACTTGTAATTCTACCTTTGAAATGGTTTGGCATATTTTATTTCAAACAATATACTGCCTTAAAATTACAGATTACAAAAATGTGATTTAATGAACAGCATAATATGTAACATAAATGTTCCAAACCAAGGTGCGGAATCCCGGGGGGACGGGGGAATTCCTCCCACCAACGATCTTGTCTTGAAATTCCCCCCTCCCCCCACAAAAATTCTTCCAAGGGGGGAAGAGTTTTTGTTTTAACAACAAATATAAACAATTAGTTTGAGATTCGAATATACATGACTGGAATAATATCGAGAACATACAAAAAGAACGGACAACAAAGAGCCTCACCTCTAAGGACACTAAACCCAGCAATCCCCAGAACACAGAAATTGGACCGACTTGTTACTTCTTCTCCATTTCTCATCGTCTTTCGTTAGCAACCACGAAGTATATAGATATATTAATAAAACACGTAATAGCATTTATATGTGAATTTTATACATGAAACTATATCATCTTAATATATCTTATTTTTTATCCCTCCTCCCTTATGCACATCATTGTTCATCTATTTGCAATTATACATTTTGAATGAAAGACAGTCGATATAATATATTGTATATATTATAAAATAATTTGAGACATTTAATTACATTATATATATAAATATGGGTCGGGTCATTCATTCCATGTCAAATCAGGCAGGAGTTGACCCTCATAGTCACGATGTTGATGATATTTCGGACACAGCTTTGCTTTGCTCCAAAACCTGTGAAAGGATTTTGCTGAAATATGATTATTACAAATTATATGAGGGTTGTTCAAAATGTCAGTTTTGAGCATCATGCTCTTTTCAATTAAGTATATCTCGGGAACGAACGAAGATACAGAAGCGTTCTTGAGCTCGTTGTAAAGGGGAAAAACGGTTGCATGTTATGAGATGATAAAATGTTGAAACTTTGTAAAATTTGAACACACTGTTCAAATGTTCAAATTTCAAGTTTGAACAGCTCAAAACATCCCCTCGTCGATTTTTCTCATTTTTGAATATTTTTAACTACCATCCTTCCTCTTCATACTAATAAAGTTTTATGAAGGTTTTTTTTTTATATAAGAGAGAAAAATGAATTTGAAATTTGTCCTGCATCAGCAATGAACTGAGCTATAATGAGACTTTTCATTTGTGTCGCGCTAGAGGATATACATACGTACTGTTCAGGGACAGATGATATTCCTCTTGATAATAGCCTTTATTTTGCGCTGTTATTGCTAATTTATACGTTACTGTTTTCATATTTTTAGCCGCGTTCATGGGGACGAGATGTGGGAGTGTTGTGAAAACTTCTGTGTTAGCCAAAAAAAAAAATTAAGTTGAAAACGACGAACGTTGGGAATGATTCCGTAAAAGATGGATTTTGGTCAGTTGTTAGACCTCTACTAGAAGAAAAAAATCTCAAAAGTTCACGTCCTTCTCCCCTGTGCTTCCCCTCAAGCATCGGATTCACAGACTCTTAGTTACTGGCTTATATCTAAGCAGTTATTTTTCTATTAAACTTTTGATCCTCATTAGATAGACTGAAGAAAAGGTAATGTTTCGTTGTTCAATAATGCGTAACGATCTGTAGGATTTTATGTTTTGGTAATGAACGATACCCCTATAAGATTGGATCACATATAAAGACGAATTCAAAGGAATTATTTTCCGGAGAGGGGCATCGTAACGATCTGTAGAATCTTTTAAATGTAACGTACAACGAACTCTAAAATCCCAGACATTTAGCCATCACTTTCCAAATCAGGAAATTGCTAGAACCATCTAAGGAATGTCTTGTTAGACATTGCCGAGCTTCCTTGATCGCCGTCGTTGCAAACAGGTGTAAACGATCGCAATCAAGTAAGAGTCTACAGATAACTGAGTCGGCATTACTGAGTAAATTCGATTGGAATAAATGTCTGGAAGGAGAGGGGTCAGTGGTCAGTTCTAAGTCAGTCAATCGAGGAGCGAGTACGAGGATTACGAAGAGAGATAAGAGGACGCCTTGGGAAGACCGTGTCGAGACGAGTCGCAAGTCAGACTCTTTGTATAGTCTCGAGCGTAACCTCTCATCGCATATCTTCAGTAGTGCAGAGACAAGTATACCCTTTCCAATAAGCCATGTTGATCCAGTCTTTGGGGGTTTAAAACTCAAGTGGTGTGTCTTGCCACACGTAGGGTTACCAGACGTCCGGTTTTTCCCGGACATGTCCTACATTTTAGCCTTATGTCCGGCGTCCGGGAGGAATTTGAAAAATATCATAAAAGTTCTACATTTTGAGCGTCACAAAATATTAATTAGGAAAATAGGTAACAGAAAGAAATCATGCTAGTTACAAGTCTATGGACTACGCTTCCAAACTCAATAGTGAAATTTATTTTGCTTCAGTCATTGATGTCCGTGTGCACGAACGAAGATCAAATTTTAAACTCGGATCGGGAAAGGATCACTGGAAAATTCCATTGCACGAAGACGGTTCAACACTTGTTTACCTTCTGATCGGCCATTCGCGACCGTTTTGGTGTCTGATCCTGGTTCACGATACTGACGCTTCGACTGCAGGCAGTTGTTTTTTAATATAAAAAGAGCGGAAAGTGATATCGAGGGCGTGCAAACGCTAGAGATGTTGGATGTACAATACTAATAATTCGAGAACTATGTAAACTAAAAACTGTTAAAATAATAATAATAATTTGTGGTTCTGTGGTGCAAAGTTGTAATATTTATAAATACTGTACTTTCTATCCCAGAACACAAAACATATATAAATGTCATATATTACGCGCAAGGTAAATTAGAACACAGCAATGTTTACGATATTGCTACATGGTGTTGGAAATATGATTGTATAAATTTACGAAAATACATGTTACTGGCTATTTACACGACACGACAATATAAATATATAAGAATTAAGAAATGAAAAATTCAAATAGTTACCACAGTACAGTAATAATAGAAATAATAATAATAATATATCTTTATTGCGGGCGAGGTTCAGCGTACACTGTTCTCTCAAAATCGAATGTATTTCGTAAGGCATTAAAGTCCCGTAGAAGAAGGTTCCATGCTTTCTCCTCCTTTTGTGTTGTGCCGTCAGTTCTTTTTTAATATCATTATTTCTTTACACTCCACTACATCCTTGTACATATTGACAAGGTTGATTAGTACATCTCTCAAATTCAGAGAAGTTTGCAGCCCGAATTATCTTCTTCTCCTACATGTTGATACTTTACCACATCACATTACTCTATGGAGTTCTTGGTTGTGATTTGTGTTAGCCAACCAATCAGGTATAGCCTTACAAATTAATCTCGGATCAGTTGAACGGAACCTCCTGATCGTTGGTGCAATGCAAATCCTTAAACCAAGTTCATTTATTGTGGATTAAAATTGATCTCGTTCATCTTGATTTATTTTGATTTAGTTTATTTTACTTCGCGTTTTGTGCCTCTTGGCTAATTTGCGAAGATGGGGATGAGTGATGAAATGATGAAATTGTTGAATGGACATTCACAAACAACCAAGCCCGACCGGGATTCGAACCCGGGACCCTTGGCGTCGCAGCGCGATGTGCTAACCACTCGGCCACAGGGTCGGGCGATCTCGTTCATCTGAACTTCGAAATAATCGGAGTTGGTGAACGCGGAAATGAGTCATTGCCCCCCCTCCCAAAAGTTTGTCCTGCTATTAAACAAACAGGAAAACGGAAGCACTTAATGAACAAAGTTTTGGGACCACTTTCTGATAACGTCACTGTTCAATGCCTGAGCAGAATTTCTTGCCTTAGGGTTTATACTGATGGAACAAGGTCTTGCCCATTCTGATTCAATATTCAATACAATTTGATTGTAAAGCAGGGGTATAGATAACAAAATTATTCATGGTGTCTGCCAGTCAAGGAAGTCATGGTAGTCAAGAAAAAGTAAATATATTAACAAGTAGGTCAAGAAGTCAATAAAAAGGCAATAAATTATTCTTGTGGTCAAGAAGTTTTGCTATCATAATGACTGATTGGTTGATTTAGTTTATTTTACTTCACTTTTTTCTGTCCCTTTGGCTAATCGCGAAGATGAGGATGAATGGTGGTAAGATAAGATGGATGAAGAGACAGTCACAAACATATAGGGACAACCGACACAAGCCCCACATGAGTAGACGCCAAAGCCTCGCTTATTTGCCAAACACAGTTCAGGCTCTTTAGTACGGTTTTTCATTAAATAAATATTTATTTTCTTAATTACTAATTTTCAACTTTACCTAAGTAGCGGTCGAATAAATAGACATTAAGAAAAACGGAAAAAGGTATAGAAAAGTCCAGAAAAAGTCAAGAATTCTGGATGTGTTATTTTGGTAGACACCCTGGACACTACTCAAGATGAAACTTCTCGAACCATTTTCAATTACGGTAACTGCTGAATATTTGTTTGCCATTACAGGTCATAATTCAAATGTTGAGAGAGTACTTTCATTACCATCAGCACAACAGACTCAGGAGAGAAATTATTTTTTCATGAATTCTGTAAAATGTTTGTTTGGTACTGGTCCCTATAATTTCAAAGAGTTTGACTGTCCACTCTAACATAAATATAGTTTGGCTAAACCTGAAATTTTGATAAAGATTGTCTCCTCTGAGAAGTACCGCTTAAATCATGTAGTGAGAGGTGCATTGATTAGTATGATTGCAAGTTTTGAAATTTTGCATTTAAAAATTCATTAAGAATTAATTTTTTTAAAACTGAAAAGTGTCACTTTTCAACTACTTTCTAAAGTGTTCTATAGAAATATCTATTATTTATTGAGAATGTTTTGTGTCCTACCTACATTTTGGATAGCATGTCCTACATTTCCCTTACAGCGATCTGCTAAGTGCTAACCCTAGCCACACGTATGTGTTTAGTCAGTACCACTTGCACCTTACCATCAGGTTTGCCATGAACAGCGAGTATGCCAATAGTTGGGGGTGATGAATGATGAATGAGCTACATTACCCGTAGTACGATCCCACGTGGTGATAGATGTGGGATATTCATTTATTTCAATTCGAAATAAATGAAAATTGGAAGGATAGGCAATGATACGAATGTAAGTGGTTTTCACGTTATGTAAGAAATCATCTTTTAAAATAAAGACAAGTCTTGTCTTCCCCTGTAAAATAGAGACAAGTCTTCCTGTACTTTTAGAATTTTCTCGATTGTAACTATCAGATAAATTATGCGACAGAATATTATTTGGAATAAAAATTATAGCCTAATTTATAAGCGTTAAACTGATATAACTTTTAATGTATTTAATCAAAGAATCGCCATAAGATGTGTCTCCAAATAGAGGACTCGTACCCACAATCTTGATCACTGTCCAGCGGCTAAGTCCCTAATGATTGACGAATTGTTACACTTTTTGATAAAAGCAAGAGACTTGGTAGTATAATTGTTATGCCATTTAAGGAATTTTCAGTCGAGGAGCCAATCGCTATGTGCGTGCCGATGCCTCCCATGTTCAAAATAGTCCACCGTATTAGATTTATTTTGGTTTGATATTTCTCGGGAACGGTGACGCCTATGAATGTCTGGTTTTCTCAGAAGTGCTCCAAATAGTATAAACTTTCACACTAAATCAATAAATCTATTTTTAAAAAATAAACGATTATTTTGTGAAATACTCATTTTTAAAGTATTTTGTGAGAATAACTGCATATTGAAAATTTTGTTGATGGTTATGTTCTTACATTTTCAGTCATATAAATTAGAGCTCATTCCAACATCTCGAATTGAGGTCTCAAGCAATAAAATTTTGTATAACTGTCATTTGTCCAGTAACTTTATAAATATAAAAATAGTATTTTAAGAGGAAATCATGCCCCTTGCCCGAGCGCGACCGTCTGCCCCTCCCTTTCCTAGAAAGACGAGTTTTCCCCGTTTATTTGTAAAAGAAGTAATCAATTCCACTCCTCGGTAACTATTGGACTTACGACCTTCATATTTTTATGGGACACTTTTTAAAGGTTTATTTCATAATCTATTCACTCAAATTCTCTGTAGCAATAATGATTTCATACTTGATTTTAATTATATTGAGTTTGGTAACAGCGTACAATTGCCTCACTAAATGGTCGGCTTCTCACTTTCCGATTCCGAGGGTAAACAAAACAGGTTTCGAGAATCGACGGGACCGAGCGGGCAGTGGTTTCTAGTGTTTCGCCCGATGGGAGGGATTGAGAGAGAGGGGAGGGGGGAGTGAACTGCCTCCTCCAGAATAAATAGCCTCGGCCTTTTACTATAGCCATGGGCAGGGGCAGCGTGACAAAATTCGCAGCAGCTTCTATTCTCCACTTGCTTGTGTCCATAGGAACACAGAGCAGATGGTAGGTTGGTTACTCTATCCCAGTGGTTCTCAACCTTTTCGAGACCTCGGCCTAGTATTTTTTTATTTTATAGGACGATGCCCAATCCCAACAAATTTATTCGTAAATACTTTTCATTTTTTTTATAGTTTATACTAACAATTGGAAAGTGTGGTATAATCATAAAGACTGACAAATATAAATTTAAATTAGTTACCAATCACTGGAGCAATGCAATATTATAGCATATAAGTTCCTCAAGCCATCATCATTAAATTAATTTCTGTTCATTATTATTGACAAACCCCTTTCTGATAAAAAATATATAATATTATTCCGTATAAAATTGATTATTGTGTTATTAAATTGATTGATTTTAATTGTGTAATTAAAACTGCCGGCCCCCGTGGCGGAGTGCTTAGCACATCGCGCTACGACGACAGGGGTCCTGGGCTCGAATTCCGGCCTGGGCATGGATGTTTGTGAGTGTCCATTTATCAATTTCATCATATCATTCCTCATCACCATCCTCGCAAATTAGACAAAAATGGCACAAAAAGCGAAGTAAAGAAAGCAAATCAAATCAATAATTTTAATTAAAACTGTACTCACTATAGAAGTCAATTAAGCAGGAAGCCAGCAGAAGAATGACAGCTTATCGGCGAAACCCTGTCCTATCATATACACACAACAAATATGTACATGCGTAAAATATATAATTTAGTCAATAAACACTAGTTCAACACTAATACCAGGCTGTCCCAGAAGTCCTGCACCATCAGCACACTGAGCCCCAAGAGATGAAGTTTGCGAGGGTAGGTGGCGCCACCGGTGAAAGGCTGTTGGCAGGCATAGAGGACAGGTTCGTGGGATCAAGTGAAGGCACGCGCAGCATGTGTAGCCAGTGTTCCTTTGAAATTAAAGTGGGCACGATGAGTGAGGACCAAATTGCACTTCGTGCAGTGCTAGCTTTTTTTTATGGAAAAAAATGTCTAACAGCAAAAGCGGCAGCGGAGGAAATTTGTCGTGTGGAGAACGAAGAAGTGGTGAATTGATGGACAGCTTCCCGTTGGTTTAAAAAATTCGCTTCGGGTGAACTACGCCTCGCGGACAAGGCCCGCACGGGGTGACCTCCGATGGACATTAACGAGTCTCTGCAGGATGCTGTGCATGCTACACCACAATCCAGCACACGTGTTAGCCAGAGGGGTTGGGGCATCCAAATCGACAGTAAAACTTCGCTTGCATGACATGGATTACACCAATACACAGTCTCGACAAAGTCCACACGAGCTGACAGAGGTGCAGGCCCAGCGCAGAGTTGCAATTTGCCAGACATTGCTACAAAACCCGCATGATCTTCGTTTTTGGAGGAGAATTGTGACAGGAGACGAGAAGTATGTGTTTCTGAAAACCCCGATACACGTAAACAGTGGGTGAAAAGAAGGCAGGAGGCCATCGCCCATGTGAAACAGGACAGATTTGGGAAAAAGCTCATGCTGAGTGTGTGGTGGAATATTGACGGGATTGTCCATTATGAGTTTGTTCCAGAAGACCATGCTGTAACAGGTGAAATGTATTCTGAACAATTACGCCGAGCGTATGCCATTCTGGACGGGAAATACCCGGCATTAACGAGGAGGAAGAGGTTACTGCTGCAAAATGACAATGCTCCCAGTCACCGGTCTCGAAGAGTGGCCAACACACTAGCTGAGCTTGACGGATTTGAGTTGTTACCTCATCCCGCCTATAGTTGGGAAGTTGCACCATCGGATTACGGTTTGTTTCGCTCTCTCTCATTTCCTGTGTGGTCGGCACTTCAGTTCATATGATGAGGTAAATTCTGCCTGTCGTGAGGTTTTCAATTCTAAACCTGCCACCTGGTATCGCCATCAGATTGAACTGTTGTCGCAGAGGTGGGTGAAGGTAATTGAACATGGAGGCCTGTACTTTGCTGGATAAAGTCTGTCTTTGTTTCTGATATTCTGTGTTTCGTTTTCGTTCTAGTATGGATTCTTGGATTCCATTTTCTAATATTCCTGTGAAGAGCATGTTCCAATGTCACTTCGGGTTCGGGCCTATTATAATAATTAATGCACTGTTACAGAAATTGAATTACATGTTTAAGAGATGATAATTAACCTATCGTTAATGTCCAGGTTGAAGAGGTCCTCCATTTCTTCTCTTGAGATCTCGTCAAAGAAGGCGTCATTAGAAATATTATGCTTATTTCTGTGCTTATGTCAGAAATTAGTTTTTAGATTATATTTAGTTCAGTCTTCACAGAATTGCTTCCACATAAAAAACATCCACTGTGAAATGAGATTTGAAAAGCCTCAATTGCGTACACTTTATACGAATCCATGTTCGAAAGACAAATTGAACGACATCCAGACAGCGCAAATTTGTAATTTATATTTTCAACAGATAGTTTCTAATTTATATGATCAGCGATCAATATATGTCGTGGGATATACACTAATGAAATCTGTCCGAAAATCTTACTAATTCAAACATTAATAGAATTTTCAAGAAAACGTGTACATTACCCAGGGCGAAGTTCGTACCTGGAATCTTCGGCGGTGAGTTTTTGAGTCGATAACTCAAATCATTTGGCCACTGAGGCTGTCCATTAAATGTAGAAAATATAGGTACGTGTATCAGTTTGTACTTAATCACTCCGGATAAATTCTAAGATGCAACCATAATGGAGGCTCTTCCTCCCAGTTTCATATTTTTATTCCTCCATCTCGTCTTTCTTAATCTAATGATATAAAGAGCAATATATTTAAGTTTATTACACTTATATTCACCTCACCGTTAGATCAACTTTGATGGGAAAAAGTTTCAAGATAAAGAAAATTGAAAGAAAGCATACGAGGTCTTTATGGAAAACACAGTCTTATAATTCACATAAACTGACTGTATTTATTATTTTCGTTGCTTTTATAATTCTTAGCTTAATCGCGACTATGAGGATGATGAAGCGTATACAATACAATTTCTCTCTCCGTGTAAACAATAATTATAATTATAACCCATGGCGCAAAGGTCCAAGCAGGTCAAGATACTCCCACATGCCTCAGCAGAGGGAGATCATGCAACAGTGGCGCAACTACAGGGGGGCATTGCCCCCCACCCCAACCTTGGACGGAAATGAGTTCTGGGGGGATGAAACATTGACGGCCAAGTGCATCTGCAAGGGGCAATTACCGCCCACAACTTCAAATTTTATGTAAATAAAAATGCTTTTCGTAAAATTTTCTTCCTCGCTTCGCTTGCAGTACCTGCTTTTGTTAGTATTATCAAGTCCCGAAACATATCTGGGAATGGCGAAAGTCGGCCTTGGGCGCCGAACGATCTAAATCAAAAGAGATGAATTGTGGTTTTAAGTCCACTTTATGCACAGAAAGGCTAATAGGGACTGGACATACAGTTTAAAGTGGGATCCGAAGCACTGTCATGTGCCTCCGCCGGATATCGAGCCCGGGACTCCATCAAAAGGTGACGACGTTACCACTACGCCATCGGGGAAGCTAAAAAGTTGTAAAAGAGAGAATGCGTTGGCGTCCCGTGAAATTATTTGCCCCCTATTAAATTAAAAAAAAATGGATCTAAAAAAATTCTTGCTCGCAGGTTGTTTTCTGTAATGCATTGTAAATTACCAGAGAGAGAGAGTGAAACTTTTATTAATTGATTTTGTTTTAAATGTATGAGCAATTGTTGAGGAAAAGGAGCGTGCACAATTTATGTAATTTTTGCTGTTGGTTTATTGTGAGATGGATGAATTTATTGTGTAATGTATTTAAATAATATATTATATTGTATGCATTAAAGAAACTTTGAATACGTACACAATTTAGTGTTGCATATGTGCGAAACATATATCATGCATGAGTTATACATGTTAATGTAAAAGGGAATTATATTTGGAATGCATTTATCAAGCATTACTATCTTTCAAAAATAGTTTGAGTACTTGTTTTCCATTATTAATGTGAAATTGAACGTGTTGAAAAATAATTTAGATCGTTTGATCGAAAACAAATACTTTAGCACCAACTTCTACCCCTTTTTGCATAATTTACGAGGGTAATAACGTCTTTGATACTACTACTACTACCGCTACTACTACTACTACCAATAATAATAATAATAATAATAATAATGTTGGTCCCGGGTTCGAATCCCGGCTTGAGTGTCAATTCATCAATTTCATCATATCATTCATCCCCATCTTCGCAAATAAGTCAAAAGTGGCACAAGAAGCAAAGTAAAATAAAGAAAATCAATAATAATAACATTATTATTATTATTGGTACGTTTATTATGGTACTTGCCCCGCCCCCAGACAAAAATTTAAAAAAATCGTGGTTCCGCCTGTGTCATGCTACCAGTTACGGGATGACGTGTGATTAGCACGACGAACCCTCAGTTGTTGTTATAGGTTTCCACGACCTGATTACACTAATCGTTCGTAGTTCCCCAATTTGCTCACGATGGTGAGTGGCCTACGACCTCATACCCTGGCCAAAATTTTCGGGAGAAAAGTTGTTACTAAGTAGAAATATTTTCCAAGTATAATAAGTAAGAATTTGATATGGTTCTACTAGAAAGTTTGTATTACTAGGAAGCTAGCAAAAAGTCTATCACTGTTTTGCAATTGCAAGCCGAACGATACTGATTTTATATGACCAGGGGTCAACCTAGAATTTTACAGAAGTGTAAGGGTAAATTTAGAGCCGAAATAATCATAAATTTGACTTCAGTGAAAAACTTTTGGTGAGAGTTGAGAAATTTTGTAGTCGTTAGGGGTACGTGGATAAATTTCTGTATAGGACGTCATTACTTTCACAGGTAAGGTAAAGCAAAGTTCCCCGTGCATATAGCACCGTGCCATAACACACATTTAGGGGATGTGAGGTAGGGCCCCACACATTCTCGGTTTCGGTCATGTGATCAGCACCACGATCCGGCCGCCTTTATCCCAAGGGTTGCCCCCAGATACACATTGATTAGAGGCTAGGTGAGCCTCAGAGCCGCTTTATGAGGGGACAAGGCCCACCTCCAGAATCGAAACTGTGTCTCCCACGTGGCAGTCAGACGCCCTACCGAGTAGACTACCGAAGCAGTATTCTTTATTTTTATTTCATTTTGTCTTTATTTTTTTTTATTTTTGGTGATCTGGTGTCCCTTGCTATCACTTCGCTTAAGAATGATTTAATACACAAGGATTCTCTGTTTATTTTTAATACACCAAATCGCCGACCTACATGACGCTGTGGTTAGCACTGTGCGCAACAATGCCAGGGATGCAAGGTTCGAAGCCAGGGCTTTGCATGGTTGTTCTTTGTGAGTGTCGGTTCATCAGAACATCAATCATCCTCATCTTCACGATTAGCTAAAAGTGGCAGAAAAGCAAATAAAATAAACCAATTCAATCGAACCACAAAATCGAAATTAAATATTTGTTTTTACCCGGACATGCAAACAATTTTCATTGTGAACTCAGCCGGCTCCCGTGGCGGAGTGGTTAGCACATTGCGCTCCAACGCCAGGGGTCTCGGGTTCCCGGCCTGGGCATGGATGTTTGTGAGTGTCCATTCATCAATTTCATCATATAATCACTCATCCCCGTCTTCGCAAATTAGCCAAAAAGTGAACAAAAGTTGAAGCAAAAATAAAGCTAATAACAAATATTGTGAAATTTTATGTAAATAAAAATACTTTTCGTAAAATTTTCTTCCTCGCTTCGCTAGCAGTACCTGATTTTCTTAGTATTATCAAGTTCCGAACCGTAGCTGGGGGTGGCGAGAGTCTGCCTTGGGCGCCGAACGATCTAAATGAAAAGAGATGAATGGTGGTTTTTCCATTAATTCCGAAGAAGAGCACCCTGCCGAGATTTATTCTTTGGAACCTTTGAATATGGTGTTCTGCGCCTTTTCTCTCTTCGATCTTCCATTTCTTGAAGGTTTACTCTTCCAACGAAGGTTTGGCACTTGTTACAAATAACACAAACTCCCGTTGCTTCGTAAAACACACTGAAAGGAGGTTCAAGCATTCTGTGGTCAAAAGCAGGCGGGCCATTAGCAGCACCCCTCCCTTCCTTCGCGGTCCTGCCGAAATGAGGGGGGAAAACTCCAACCGCCGGGAAAGACCCCGTTCCGTGTAAAGGGTCGATTTTGACTTCGCCTGTTTATGGCATTTGGAATGAACATTGCCAAATTTAATGTAAATAAAACCAAATATCAAACCATTTGTGAGAATGAAAATTTGAATGAATAGATTATGAAATAAACCTTTGAAAAGTGTCCCATAAAAATTTGAAGGTCGTAAGTCCAATAGTTACGCAGAAGTGGAATTGATTACTTCTTTCAGAAGTAAATGGGAAAAACTCGGGAGACGAACGCGCTCGAGCGAGAGGCATCATTTCTTCTTAAGTATTCAGTTAATCTAAAATTTAAATTAAAACTTCTAACAAACATTGCCCAATATTACAATATATATAATACTATCGTTTGATTCGGGAATATTTTTAAGACTGCTAATTAGTAGTGGTGATCGGCACAAGAAGAGAAGTAAAATAAAGTAAATCAATAATAATAATAATGTTACAATAACATTATTAGCAACATTATTATTAACATTATTTTATTAACATTATTATTATTAACATTATTATTATTATTATTGGTACGATTATCCTGGTACTTGCCTCCCCCCCCCCCCCAGACAAAAATTCGTGTTTGCGCCTCTGGTCCCAACCAAGACAAAGCCTACATCACGCAGGAAGTCACAGCACGGAGTTTGCGGGTTGTTTTTAAAGAAATCGTTTACGCACGACATCAAACTATGGTCAATGGATTCGTCTCTCCCCAAACCTTCCCTCGCTCAAGGACGACTGGTCCTCTATGCCTCGCAAGAAGGCATCCCTTCTGTCCCGCAGTCAAGTTACGTTGTGTTCTCTGCCCACTGCCTGAAGGTCCCCTTTTGCAGGGATATAAAACCTTTTTCGAGCAAGGCCTCATCCCCTTTTGCTAAGAGAATGAATGGGATTTTGTCAACCCTCGCGGTCTGAAAATTCTGTGACGTCATCGTCACATCGGCTCGAAGAACTTGCCTTCCTGTGATGTGTTCACGTGGAGTGAACATCAGTGGAGTGTACTGAGTGTACCGAGTTTAAACCCATTCTTGAGCTTTGATTATATAATGGAAAATTTGGAGAGCGGTATTGGAGGCTTATCACGAATCTTTACAGTGTCGTTTGAGAACTTTCGATATGTCTAAACCATGTAAGCTACCGCCGCCGCAAAATTCAATTTTGCATTCCCGCTCCCCGTCCCCCAAAAAAAGTCACGCGGTGACTCTTGCCAGAATTGTGAAAATTCCTTTCCTCCTCGCATTGGGTCGTCGTTATTGCGAACGTTCTTCCCGGTATTGATTTCGTATCCCCTTGTGAACTCTCAAGTGGTACTGAATATACATCTACATCAGTAAATAATGTTGATGAAGTGCTTTCTGAATAGCCTAGAAGTGATTAATGCGTTGCAATTTTTTTAAATTTACTTGTGAACGCAAAAATAGACTCAGTGGAATTTAGCAACATGTATTCTGGTGAGTTCCATAGGTAAAGGTAATGTAAATTTTCCCGTGCATATAACACCGTGCCCAGGGGCGCCGACTTGTCAAAATTATTGGGGTGGCTCTGATCACTGAAATAAATGAATGAATGACTCACTCTCTCCCTTTTTTAAAAATAAAAATTACGTCTTCGTATAGCAGATTTAAGCAGCTATTATATTCCTCATGCAAATGAAATGTAACATGAAAAACGTGTGTCTGCTCATTTGTTTTTTAGATAACAATTAACATTTTTATTTAAAAGTAGGCTATGTATTTACATTAAGAGGCCAACATAACAGTTTTATGCCGGCCTCGGTAGCCGAGCGTGTTGGGTGGTCGGCTCAACTCGCTTTGATCCGGAGGTGTCGGATTCGAGTCCCGGCGAGGGCATGGGTGTGTTTTAATGTCCGCAACAGATTTGTAAAGAAAGGACATGTGACGGGTGCAAAGAACCTTAGTGTTGACGTACCCATAAAAATAGCGAATATTTACAATATTTAACAGTTTTATTTAATTATTTACATAAATGCTAACACAAATCGCAGGCAAATAGTTTTACTTTTTTGTTCTTGCTACAATATTTTACTTTTTTAATTTAATTTTGCAATAATAAATAAACACATAGCACGCCGTGCTTTAGCAATAATGCCTTTGATCATAGCCCTTCCCGCTTTCGCAATACAGACTTTTCATAAGCTTTCCTTGCGTACTTTACTGCAAGCCAGTGTTAAATAAACTCAAAGACTTTAGAATTATTTTCCCCCTATTCTTTGGACTAGAGGAAGAGATTTCGAGGATAACTAAATATCGTACATATCAATATTGCCTGAAAGTCGTGTTTACGACCTCAAATTGTTCCGATTTAACTAAACAACATACTGGTATAATTGTCATATCACCTCGTTATTTTGAAACTCTTTTTAGTAAAAATATTATCAATACTCATAATTATATACTTAGTATATAGTAATAAGTCACGTGTTTTGCTGTCTCCGCTCATAGCCCACCCCCCCAAAAGTTGATGGTTTAGCGGTCTCAGCCCCCAAATTTGATGGTCTAGAACATTTCAAATGTGTATTTTAAGTTAAGTTCATGTTGCACAATTCAGAGTAAACTTTACAAGAGAAGCAAAATAATACATTAGATTCTCTTAAGCAAAATTATTTGAGGGTCTCTTCTCCCATATCATTAACATTGGGGGGGGGGCTCGAGCCCCCCAAGCCCCATGGAGTCGGCTCCTATGACCGTGCCATGATGGCATATGCAAGGGTGGGGCCCACACATTCTCGATCTCGACCATTTTGGAGGTGATCTGATCACTACGCTCCGGCAGCCTTTACCACGTTGATTTACTCTCGGGTACCCATTGATATAAGGGTGGGTGAACCTTGGAGGCACAAGGCCGGAAAAGTACCAACCTTAGATAACCCATCCCGAGAATCAAAGCCAGAAAAACACCAGCTTTGGGCCTCTCTGCAGAGCTGATTAACGGAGTCCTTTATAAATCGTGCTTCATAATGTTTCCCACTAGTTTCCAGTATGTAAGATTTTTACTCACAAAGGAATCTAACGAGAAACCAACAACACCATTGTGTTGTGTTATGCAAGAAAAATCGAATTAATTAAATAATAATGGTTACATATTATCTACACTTTGATGATAAATTATGTAAAACTTTGTAATATTTTTTTTCTACTTGCTAAAACATGGGTCCTTTAGTCCACCACGGTTTCTATTTCCTTCAAAGGGCAGAGACTCTTGCATCACAACAGACAATGTTTGCCTCCTGGTTACGTTAATCATTTTGCAAAATGTTGTGTGAATTTTGTTATTTTATTGTTGAAATAAATGTGTTTGACACCCAACAAACAAATTGGAATCCCTTGATTGATCAGTTACTTCTTGGATTACAGTGGCATCATTAATATTTCATATGAAGTTTCATAGAGAGACATTTAATTAAAAGGGTGCAAATAATTTTACGGGGCTCCATGGCATTCTCTTTAACATTTTTTCCCCCACATAGATCATTTGGCTCCCAAGGCCGACTCCCGCCGCCCCATGGTATGGCTCTGAATTTGTACTATAAGTGCGAAGATATTGCGAGCGAAGCGATCAAGAAAATTTTACGAAATGTATTCTTATTTTTATTATATTTGAAATCCAGGGGGCAATTTCCACTCTGTGCCCTCCTGCAAGTGCCCTCGGCCGTCTGAAAGATAAATGCATGGAACACGTGAAAACTAATTCCATCTTGAGTATCCATTTGTCCTTGTTTTTCTTTCTTCCTCAATGTTTGCTTCCCCTAGAATGAACTCAATCCAAGGTCGGGGAGGGGGGATGGACAATGCCCCCTTCACCCCTGTACTTGTGGCACTGTTTGTGAGTGTCTCTTTATCAATTTCATGTCATCACTCATTTTTGCGATTAGCTAGAAGTTGCACAAAAGCAAAGCTAAGTAACAAAAATTAAATATCCACTCCCTCTCTCTACCATATGATTCATATGATATGAATCAATATTACCAAAAGGTAGACTTGGGAATCAAAAATTTAAGCAGTTCGAAGTTCATACCAACACATCAAAGAAAAACATCCGAACACATTAGGGAACTTTAATACAACACTACTCAAAATGCCACAACTGTTCTAGATATTGAAAATTGCGAAATCATTTCCCGAAGTCTGAATCTCGAAGAGAATCCCCCCTTGCATCAATGATTGTAAAATAGAACTAAAAATACACAATATTGCAGACTGCAAACTTCTGATGTCTGCCTCTCTACACAACAAACACATTCATTTTTGCAAGAAGAAAATTGGAATTTTACAAATTTGAAAAATCGTCGATGTTATTTTCGTAGCTTATTGTAAGTTCACATTTAAATATTTCATAGTTCGAGGAGGGGCATGCCCCCCCTGGCCCCTCCCCTGGGTACGGGCCTGCCCATATTATATAATATTGCCTAGAATACCAATTTTTCTATTATTTTTTATTCATCTTTATTTCTTCAACTCAGGTTTAAGTACATTGTAAATGCATTTATGACCTAATACATGCAAGAAAATGCCCTATAAACTTAGAAAAATGACCTAAAAATTCTGAAAGATTTTTAAAACAAATTTATAAACTACCAAGAGAAATTCAAATTACAAATCAACGTTACAGTATCTAGCACATGCTCATTGCGTATGATGGTAGTACAGTGGGATCCTTGAGTATTACCGTGCAAATTGTCCATGACTATTTTCATTAACTTTTCTCTTACATGCGATGCGTTTTTAAGCGATGGATTTTTATGCATGATGGTGCAGAAGTTGTCAACAGCTTGTTTTGTGTTTTCTTCTAATTCTTAAAGCTCTTACTGGGTCAAATAAAGTGTACGAACATGGTGATGGATAATTTGCACGGTAATACTCATGGATCCCACTGTACAAGTAAGAAAGTTCACTTTTTGTCATCTTTTACACTTTAAGTACTGAGTTGCAGTACACAACGAATGATTGTCGGTTTTTGGACAAGAGAGCCTTGTACACGGAAATTTTTTTCTCGACTTCCACCTACACAAGAGTAGCTTACTTGAAATGAACAATATCACTTCCTGTTAAGTCACTTTCAATTCCATAGAGTGCAAATTGCTCCCTGACAAAATATCCGATACAGAACACAAAACTTTGTACCCTTTGTTTTTTTTTTACAATAATCCGTCTGGCGACAATATATTTACTGATATAGGGGAAATCACATTGTTTGAGCTGAATTGTTATACAACACCTTGTGTCAACAATTATGCACAGAATTTCTTTTTTTCTTCAAACACAGTCATTCAGAACTGCGCTGAAGACAATGAGACGAGAGTCGGGAACCTCTCTCCTTCAAAGGGTTACATTTGCATGTAAAATGTCCCTTCTTTCACCAAAATGTAGAAAATTCATAAAATGACTTAAAAAATGGCCGAAAAATGACAAACGGTTTAAAAAGTCTAAAAACTTACATTTACTTCAAAAAGGTTCAAAGAATTGCAAAAAAATGCCCAAACAAAGGCGTTCCCATTTATTCACTTACGTGTAAAATACGTTCCTATCTACTTATGCAATGTTTCTGCCTTACCAAAAAAAATATGCATTTGCATCAAAATCCTAGCCCTAGTTATCACATTACAAAGGATGTAATATTATTGAAATTACAATTTCTCACCACCAGAGTAAAGAACCTGGATAGCTATTTAGTGACTCGGACAGAACGACACCAATCAGATGTCAGCCCACCCCTTCCTTTTTTTCAGCTCCACATTTATAGTAGTCAATCATTATTAAATTGTTTCGTTCTACGTGTATTTCGATGCCCGGCCTGGGCATGGATGTTCATTGTGAATGTTCTCATATGAATTTCATCATATCATCACTCATCCTCATCGCTGTGATTAGCCAAAGTGGCAGAAAACGACGTAAATAACCTAATTCAATCAATTGAGCATTCAACACTTTCGAATCTGCCCCCCCCCCCCACAAATGCTTTGTGTGAGCCTGACATACGCCCCCCTTCTTCAAATCAACATGTTTTCGTTGCTGAAATGGCGACCCTCGGAAGAAGTTTCACCTACGTAGGTGACGTCACAGCAGGCCTGTAGCTATAGGGGGCAGAGGGGCAACTGCCCCCCCTGTAAAAAGTACAGAATACATATCTACCTGGAATTCTCACTAATCTTTACAATTTGATCCTGTATTACTCTAGCAACATAACAAAGACATTTATTGATTTTGTGATTTATGAAGGTGTGTGGGATTCCGTATAATGTCGCATCAGGATTTGGGGAATAAAATCTCTTCCAGATTCAAACTTCGGGAAATGATTTATCAATTTTCAGTATGTAGAACAGTTGTGATATTTTGAGTAGTCTTGTATTAAAAGTGCCTAATGTATTTGGATGTTTTTCTTGGATGTGTTGCTAAGTAGTTTGAACAGCATAATTTTTTGTTTCCCAAGTCTACCTTTTGGTAATAGCGATTCATGTGATAGAGAGAGGGAGTGACGTGAAATTGATGAAGAGACAATCACAAACTGTGCTGCAACCACAGGGGGTAGGGGCATTGTCGCCCCCCCCAAACTTGAACGGAAGTCCAATCTGGGAGGGGGCAAACATTGAAGTAAAGAAACATGACTAGCAGAATCTAAGAATAGTAGAACAAAATGGTTACTCAAGTTGGAATTAGTTTTCAAGTGTTTCTTGCTATTTTCCTCCAGACGGCTTAGGGCACTTGCAGGGGACAAAGAGGGGCAATTGCTCCCTCGATTTCAATTTCTTTTACAAATAAAAGTACATTTCGTAAAATTTTCTTGCTCGCTTCGCTCGCAAAATCAATATCTGATATTCTTATAGTCCCACGTTCAGAGCTATAGCTAGGGGGCGGCGGGAGTCAGCCCTGGGGGCCAAAACGATCTAAATAAAAAAAAATGTTAAAGAGAATGCCATGTTCCCCGTGAAATTTGTTGCGCCCTATTAAATAAATATTGTTTTCAGTTTGCAAACATTTGATACTAAAGATTTTCCTGCTCGCTTCGATCCCAATATGATTATTTCTGTAATGCATTCTAAATTACCCGAGAGAGAGAGGTAATGCCAGATATATAAATACTTCAGACTGTTGCTACTTAAATGCATGAACAATTCTTTTGAGGAAATGGAGCGTTCACATCTGAGAGACAATTTGGCGGATGAATTGACCATGTAATGTATTTAAATTATATATATATATATATATATATATATATATATATATATATATATATATATATTAAAGAAACTTTGAATATGTACACAATTTAGCGTTAACATGTTGCATATGTGTTTTGCTATTTTATGTCGCTCTATGTTACATATGTTTAAAATATATGTTGTATACATGAAAGTTATACTTGTCATATGTACAAAATAATAATGTTCGTCATTATTCTGTCCTTGAAAAATACGGTTTGTGTGCTTGTTTTCCATTATTAGCTAATATGAAATTGAACGTGTTGGAAAAATATTTCAAATAATTTGTTCAAACACAAATGCTTTAGCACCGACTTCTATCCCCTTTTGCATGATTTACGACGATAATAACGTCTTGTAATGCTACTATTATTACTACCATTACCAGCACTATATTACTATTATTATTATTGGCACGTTTGTCCTGGTACTTGACCCCCTCTCCAGATAAAAAATTGTGGTTTCGCCTCTGCTCACAAAGACTCATGCCCAGGCTCGAACCTGGAACCCCTGGCTTCGCAGTGTGTTATGTAACCATCCTACCATGTAGGTCGGCTAGTGAAAGATGTAGGACAGCTTACTGGCTCAAATATCAAACACGATGAAAATGTGATAGTGTTTCACAATTATTATTTCGGTTAGAAAGCGATAAAATTTGTAGTTCCATAGGGTTACACTAAGCATCTTATGGAGTGTAAATATCAATTTCAAATCTTATGAATCATTTCTCTATGCAAACGCATCAAATATGGTAAGCAACATAGGTGTGTGTTATGATATCCATTTTATAAAGGAAAAGTTAAGTTTTAACCCTGACTGTTTGCATGATATCGTTTCAATAGCATGTTATATATTGCTCTCAGAATTTTAATCGGCAGTAAAAATAAATGACATTTGCAACTACGAAGCTTACAATGGGATTGCATCCATTAAGGACAGAAGATGCCTATTTTGATTGCTTGTAACATCGAAAGATGAATTAGAGGCGCAAATAGTGACTGAGAAAAGTTGCTTGCCTTGATGTCCTGCACACACTGTGAAAGTTGTCAATGTTATCAGGCGGCACCTTATGAATATAGGTTCAGGAAAATGACAAGTAGAAAAAAGCTGCAGTGAAATAAATACGATTGAAAATCTCTCAAATTACATTCTATTTATTTTCTTATATTTATAATAATAAATTGTGTCTGTAGCAGAAGTTGTCTGTTAAACCTACCTCAGGCACAACCTAATTTTTTGACAAATAATTATGTCAACTCTTCTGCTATGTAGTGGATTCTCCTAATTTTATTCATATATCTTAAGCCTTTGTGTGACTGGTAAAAATTAGTATCAGAATAAAAATCCCTGATATTTGGGGTTTGTACTCTTCTGCTCAAAAAGTGGTGACGATAAGCTGCTCAGAGACTTCGTGCCGCGGAAATGGGGTAAAGCGAAGGTGGCCCCTTATATCTTTCGGTTTCGTACCATAGTAATTAAGGAAGGTATTTTTCAAAATGTAAAGAGGATACAGCATTTCCCTCGATAAAACTTGATAAAACATGAAATATTAATGATGACAGTGTAATCCAAGAAGTCGCTGATCAATCAAGGGATTCCTATTTGTTTGTAAGGTGTCAACACAATATTTTGCAAAATGGTTAACGTAGGCAAAGATTGTCTGAAGTGATGCAAGAGTCTTTCATTTGAAGCAAATAGAATCCATGGTGGAGTAAGGGACCCATTTTAATGTTTTAGCAAGTAGGCCTAAAAAAATGTAAATGTTTACACAATTCATCAAAGTGTAGATAATATGTAACCATTATTATTTAATTAATTCTATTTTTCTTGCCTAACACAACACAATGGTGTTCTTGGATTCTCGTTAGATTCCTTTGTGCGTAAAAATCTTGCATACTGGAAACTAGAGGAAAACATTATGAAGCACGATTTATAAACGTCTTCCTTAATCAGTTCTGCAGAGAAGCTCAAAGCTGTTGGTACATATTAATCGTCTATTAACATTATTGACCTGTAAATATAACGTAGATACAGTCCCGATTAGCCTATATATGTTAAACTTTATCTTTGTATTCTTTGGTAGTCCGAAAATGTCATTATCAAAATATTGTTATTTGATGTTGCTCGAACTTTTTTTGTTCGTTGGAGTTTCAAGATATCATCCCTTTCCTGTTACTTATCACTTTTGGAGGAGGGGGAGGGGCATCTTCCAATGCAACACAATATATTAAAAATTTGCCCCCTCTAGGATTGACTTCGCCCCCCTACTAAAAATTCTGGCTACGGGCCTGCGTCACAGAGAAACTGGCTCTGGCGGGATTGTAAACACGAGAGTTGGGGGAAGAAAATGCCTGTAGGACCTTCAAAAGCGGGCCAAACCTGAATCAGATCCGCGAGCAGTTTGGGCATCGGGGTAATGGTTGCGGTCGTAAACTTGGGAACATTACGACAGTGAGTGAGTCCTAACTCAAGGTTATCCCCCCCCCTCCTCCTCGAAGCCAATGCGTCGCTATTTTTCCACAGAAGATTTGAATCTGAAACCTGCGAAGATTGACATAACAGCTACTGAAGGGAGCCACGAAAGCTCAATTGATCATGATAATTAGAGACAGTGGCGTAGTGGCCGCCCGGCAATGCAGGGTGTGGCGAGGTGTAGAACCAGCCCCGCAATATTCTTTCTCTCTCTCTGCTTCTGAAATTTTATATAGCTCAAAAATTCAACAGGAAGTGTCGCTTATGAAATAATTTAATTTACAAGACAGAAATCTGGTTTCCAGTAACATATGATACGACATCTTCGATAATAAGCAGGGGCGTTCTGGTTCGGCCAGAGGGGCCCGGCTAACTTAACATATGTGTCCCCTCCGAAATGCAGAATTAACTTCCTTGCTCGCAGGTGGACATCTATAGGAAAAATCCCATATCTCATAACTAGACCTCGGATTTTTAGATGCTAAAAATCCTGAAATAGGTCCTAAAAATCTTAAGTTAGGCTCGAAAAATCCTAAAATAGGTTCGAAAAACCCTAAAATAGGTTCTAAAAATCCTGAAATAGGTCCTAAAAATCTTAAGTTAGACTCGAAAAATCCTGAAGTAGGTTAAAAAAAACTTAAAATAGTTCAAAATTTCTGAATACTGCTGATTAGGTATAGTCACCGGCAATGAAAATGAGACACATATATCCTGAAATATGCACTATCTTGCATAACGTTATGTGTGTTGCCTAACCCTACGGCGATGGCAGAACTCAACATTGGAAATTTGCTATCAAATTCCACTCATCGCCGTATAGTTTAGGCACCAATCTGTTTTCATGTTATCCACAGTAAAACTCCGCAATTTTGTCTGTGAGGATCATCTTATATTCTGAAAATCTTACAACAAAAATATAGTGAGTGGTGCAAACTTCAATGCTGAAATGTTCGTTTGCAAGGCGTGAATGCCACAAAGCATGGAAGTGACGCGAAAGTGAGCAAGACCACACAGATCAGACCACTTTGTATTGCACAGGTAACAGTGGAACCTAAAATAGGTTCTAACAAGCAAAATAGGTTTTTAGGCACTAAAAAACTTTTGTTGCGTTTTTTAACGAAACGCTGACATAACTTATTATTTCTTGCATTAATCCAGTATAGAAAGATCCAGTTACTCAACCAGTCGTTGCTTTGTTGCTGCACAATATAAAGAATTAAATTTGATAAATCATGAACTTTTATCACTAATTTTAATTTTATGTGTGGTATTTAAATGTAACTTCACATCAAATATTTTCAAGATGGCTCTAAGCCTTTTTATATTCAAATAAGAGCTGAAAAAAACTCTAAAATAGTTTACACCTGTTCCATGTTACTTCAAAGTGGTCCCAAAACTCAGTTTGATGTGGAGTCGAATTATCCCTTTGCCCTAAGGGTTCACATCGTATGGGTTAAATGTTACCATTATTTGGGGGCATTTTGTGAAGTTCATTTTTCTTCCATATTGAAATTCTGTGGACATTTCCTTCTTTCCAGTGTGTTTTTATTTTATGATCTACAGTGCTCGAAGTGGATACTCCTATAGCTGGTATGCTTGGTCGAGGAGGATTGGATTGATTTGGTGTTTTAAGTCCACTTTATGCACAGTAAGGCTAATCGGGACTGGACCTACAGTTTAAAGTGGGATCCGAACCACTTGTGCCTCCACCGGGTATCGAAACCGGGACCCCTTGATTACAAGGCGACGACGCTACCACTGCGCCATCGGGGAGGCCTCTTGGTCGAGGAGGGTCTTTGTGTAGATCAGCATGGAGACAATGAAGAAGTGGGGGATGCTTATGCAAATTATCCTAGCAGGAGGGGATGGTTAATGGAAATGTACATAACTGGGGGAAAAGCACCCCTCTGCACTCCTTCTCCACACCCACAACTCCAGCACTGAAGATCTATTATTAATATAAAAAGGTCTTGTTTCATGAAATATATCGAAAAGAAATGCTATTGTTGAAATTATTATTAATAATGTCCACTATTATTAAAATTGAAATCCTTTTCGGAATTCAGTCTTTCCGATCGACTTTCATTGAGTGACGAATTTTCAGTGAATGAAGTCCCAGCACCGCCCTATTACCCGTCTTTCAAAGCTGGAGTCCTCCATATTTCCGTCTACTAGATTCCAATTGAACTTGTGATGCTGGGTTAACACTGGAAATCTAGAGGTCCAGTTCAACCCCCAAAACAGAAATGAGCACATTGTTGAATACATTAGTTACTATTAGTATTAGAAGGCTAATGTGAGGGGATTACTTTATATCATACATTTTAGTCCGATGAGAAGGTCCGGAAAAATGCACATAGATACCTCAAAAATTTTTAGATCCAATTTGTGCAATTGAAAACAATATTGATTTATTAGTGCGCAATTAATTTCCCTGGACGCCATGGCATTCTCTCTTTTACAACTTTTTTTTAGATCATTCGTGCCCAATAGCTGGCTCCCGCCGCCCCTCTGAACTTGATTAAAAAAAGAATAGCAGATAATGCGAGCGAAACAAGCAATAAAATTTTACAAAATGAATTTTTATTTGCATAAAATTTGAAATCGAAGGGGTAATTGCTCGCATTAGCCCCTGTCCCCCCTGTAGTTGAGTCACTGTATAATGCAGACATACAGGGTGCTCGGAAATTCCCCTTACAAACTCCTAGGGCTAGTAGAGGGGACTGAGTAGACAATATTTGGAATAGGAACCCATGTCCGGAAACGTACCGTTTCCGTGCTACAACCATGACAATGTGTCGGATGTGCCTGTGTTGGTATGCAACCGGGTAGGCAGTATATGACGTCAGAAGATCACCTGATGACCTAAAGTGTAATCATTTATTACAACCATGTCAAATGAGGTGTTACGTAAGGTACGGAAGTGAATGACGTGTGACTCAGTCCATAATACAAACACATTTATTTGGTAACAATGCCAAGGGAACAAAAAAGAAACTTACTATTCATTAATCAACACCTGTGTCGACAGTGGAACGCAACAATTTGTAGACGTCATTGTCTACATTGTCATGGTTGTAGCACAGAAACGGTACGTTTCCGGACCTGGGTTCCTATTCCAAATATTGTCTACTCAGTCCCCTCTACTAGCCCTAGGAGTTTGTAAGGGGAATTTCCGAGCACCCTGTATTTAAGCAATATATGTTTACTTTGGATACTTTAGGCTCACTGCCATTGTTAGTCAACCTTAATCTGCACAGTTGCTCGACTAACCTTGTGTTAATGCGAATACCACGCACCCTTCCCCCTTCCATCCAAACCGATTCTAAAGGCATAAGAGATAATGTTTTACTTCAACCCTATCACCGCGATCACCCACAGGTAGGTAGAAAACCTATACATAATAACCAAAACTAAAAATCAATAACAAGTCAATCAAACGATAGTTTAAAGTGGGATCCGAACCACTATGTGCCTCCACCAGGTATCGAACCCGGGACTCCTTGATTGCAAGGCGAAAACTTATTCACGGCGCAATCGAGAAGGGCAGTTATAAATATCTGATACATAAAAAATATCAAATAAATTCCCTTATATGTATTAAATACTAATGTATTTTTACATGTTTAGTAATTTACTTTTATATTTAATAACATTATAAATATTAATCATATAGGCTCTTTCTTGTCAGTTGCTTGGTAGAAAATTTGAAAAGTTTCATGCACATACATAATATATATGTATAGTTTGTGTATGTCTGTGTAGACCACAATCTTCTTCCCCCCCCAAAAAAAAAATCAATCTTCAATGATTTCGCGCCCTGGTAGGGTATGTAGCTGCCTGGCAAAGTCCTCATTCCGTAAATTCACGAACTGCATGAAATCAGAAAAAGACATATATTCCCCCCTCGTTTTGAGAAAACCTGTTTCACAACCCACCCCTGTCCTTTCTGTGGTGAAGGACACTCCAGTGGGACAATGAATCTCCCCCCCTATTTACTGCGAGCAGCAAAAGAAGACGGCCGCGCCATCTACTGGCCACCGATGGAAATGCAATTTCAAAGCGCAGCGAGGTTTAAATGTGGGGTAATCCTCTACTCCTTAACTCCTCTATGATAATAGTACCAATATGTTAAATTGTAAGTATTTTTAACACTGCTTTTCATCTGGTATTTCAACTAGGTAGTTCAGTAGGCTCCTAGCCCACCACCCTAGTCCTTTCAATGTTTGGACATTTTGATTTTCCTTGGTAAAAATTTTATATAGCCAAAACACATTTCATTCGTCCATTTCGGTTTTTTTTTACATTCGTATTTCCCTATTATGCATTGCGAAACATTATTTAAGGTGGGATTTTGCTTTTTTCACTCAAATAATTGTAATTTTTCACATTACTAGTATTTATTGTTCATTGCTTTTTCGCTTCTCTTACACGCAATATGGCGGGCAAATCTTCACTAGCGTTGTCTATCATCTGTGGGTATGCAGTGTTTCAAACCATCTTAACTGATAAATTCCTACTTTCGTCTTACCGATTTTGGTACTATTATCGTATGGGCAAAACACTTCCGAATCATATATTTCGGACTTCTTTACATTGCTAACGTGTTGCGGAACATTTCTTAAGGCGAAATAATCCATTTCTAACTAAGATAATGTTTATTTTCTCTATTTACGAGTACTTACTGTTACTTGTTGTTTCGAATCTGTAACACATTATGGCCGTGATAGCATACTGGTTTAGGGGGCGTTCTGAGAGTGTTTTGTCGATTTATGCAGTGGTGCAACCTCGTTCACCGGAAAATATCTACTTTCGTGCCCCTATTTGAAATTATGCTAATAAGTCGCATTTACGTGCAGAATTTGTGAAATAACTTTGCGATTTACCACGTTCATTGTCCATAAACAGCAATTCGGAACCATCTTCCTTTCGCAATTCGGAACCATCTTTCTTTCGCAATTCGATAATGCTCTTCCTTTACGCACAACACTCTTGCAACCTTGAACATTGACGTCAGACGAGGAATGCCTACGTGGTTAGGTTAGGCCTGTTAGGTTAGGTTCCATTAGCATAAATACAAAGAAAAAATAATATTTTCGCTAAGAGACGCGTTACCTTTGTATTGCCTAACATGAAAAAGGTCTCTCCTGTGACGTCAGAACACAATGTTGCTAGGATGTTGTGCGATAAGTGACACCCATTCGGGTCGGAACCATCTTTCTTTCGAAATTTGTTTGCTCTTCCTTTACGCACAACCATCTTGCAACCTTGAATATTGACGTCAGACGAGGAATGCCTACGTGGTTAGGTTAGGCCTGTTAGGTTAGGTTCCATTAGCATAATTACAAAGAAAAATTATAAAAAAACCTCTCTCCTGTGACGTCGGAACACAATGTTGCTACAATGTTGTGCGATAAGTGACACCAATTCGGAATAAATGGCTTGTTCCGAACTCGACAGGTGGTTCTAGTGAAAACACGGCGAGGCTGAAACACTGGCTACGGGGTTGCATCGTCTTAACACAAGGAACATTGCACTCTCATGCAAAAAGCAAATGGCGTGAGGAGAAACAGCGTGTCGAACAGAGATTTTCGCAGAAAACAACACGCATTCACATTAAAATGGATCAAATCTACATTCAGGAACTTCCAAAACGCTGAAGAAAATGATTTCCGTAAGTGCTTTCTCCTGTAAATTTGAAGGAAATTTCAAGGAATCCGTTTTGCCCATACGATAATGTTACCAACATATTTTCTTGAATACCTCGTCTTTGTCCTTCCTCTAGGCAGATGTTAAGATTCAAACCAGTCATCGTCAAGCAAAGTCTACACAGACTATGATAATCCTCTCCGATCTTTGCATGCCGACAAGTAACACACCAAAGAGAATAATAGGATGAGAGCTGGCACTCAGCCCCTAATGTGGAAATCGTGCGTCGTCTGCTAGGAGGGGAAATGAGGGGAGGTAGGGGACTTGAGCTACACTAGCGGCATCTCGTCCTGGTCCCCCGAAACTCACGAACTTACACAGCGCTCTACTGTTAACAAGTGAAGGAAGCGTCGCACGTAAGTTTGAATTTGAAGTAACCGTCGATGTTGCTCGCGTCGGTAGAACGCCGAAATTTGTTCGTGCTCCGTGTTTGGCGTGGTGTTTGGATGTATTTTTTGGCTATATTTTTTAGGCGATTAGCAACAACTGAAGTGCAATTCAAAGCCCACCATACCTCGTAGATGTAAGTTACGAGTTCGATTATTTTACGGGAAAAATCTACGAGATCTGAAGCTTGGATAAATTCGCGTTTCAGAATTCCGAAGGATCCAGACAGGTATGTACAATAAATCTTACGAGACATTAGGAAAATGTAGTTAGAAAATTCTTAGTTTGTTAATAAATAATGCGATCACCAAAGGTAAACATATTAGTATGTGTGTATATTTATAAGGTAAACAATCATAACACAGTTGCATGATACTTTGGTCCACCCTCTATTTTCACGAAATTTCACACTTTTGTCCTATAAGACGTGTTGGCTGGAGCTCAAGGGAGCCAAAAGGAACGGATATCCGGTGATTCGGAGTCCACCATCGAATTTGTGATTTTTTTCCCCTATCTAAAGGAGGCCTTTAAGAATACTTTTAACATACCAAGCCCGGTCTCACTGCAGAACATGGGCTGCCTTTTCCCTCTAAATAGACGAACGAAATTTATATCAACTGAAAGTACGTACCTTCTACTTCCATTTTCTGGTGTTCCTTTTACGATTACTATTATATTATTGCCCGTAAAAAATGTTTTTCCTGCTACTAAAAGCAATGCATTTCCCCATTTGTTGGCATCCATATTGTTTACGCACTCAAGTGTTGTGCGATAAGTTGATTTGTCACTCCGGATTCCACCCACAGACGCTTAGTTTCTTTCATTATTTCAGATGAGGAATGCTTACAAGGTTAGGTTAGGCCTGTTAGGTTGGGTTCCAATAGCATAAATACAATGAAAAATGTTTTTCCTGCTACTAAAAGGAATGCATTTCTCCATTCGTTCATGTCCATATTGTTTACGCACAGTTTCTTTCATTATTTCTTCGAGGAATGCCTAGAAGGTTAGGTTAGGTTTCATTAGCATAAATACAATGACTAATTATTATTTAGGCTAAGTAAACTAAACCTAGCTACCTAACAACACAGGCATTTTTTGCTTTCACTAGATTTGTGCAGGAATATGCCTTTTCCTTCGCTGCTACGATTTCAATACCGCCCAACCTGAACACGTTTTTCTGTTTTTTGTAAAGAAAAATTTTTTTCCGCACTTTAAAACTTACTTTTCCCGATTACTAACTACAAAACGTTACCAAAAAATTATGAACCGCGTTCCTCCTAAGCAGCCCATATTCTGCAGTCTTACCCCAAGCCCCTTTGGAGGCAAAATTGTCAGTTCGACACGCAAGAAGCTCAGTCTGTGAAGCACGTTTTTCTGCTTCTATAATACAGATTTTCTGAAAAATTGGAGAAGAAATATAAACAAAGAGAGATTGTGTGTGTGTATATATAAAACTTCCAGGGAAGAAGGAAATCAAGTACATCTCTGTATAACACACAGTATTTAAATTAAATGATGTAATAAAATATAAAAATAAACATTGTGTGAAAACCTTAAAATTTAATTCTAAGTTCTTCGGATCTTAAATACCATATGCACACGTATGTGTTTAGATCTGCTTGTTAGAATGCATGTGATTGTATTTGTACATGGAACTGTAAATTATGAATCTAATCAACTTATGTTTTTATATTACAGATGTTCCCATGGTTGACCAGTCCTGAAAGCACAAAATATGGAGAAATACTGTGCAGTGTCCATACATAACATGAAAGTGATTTCTGCTACGATTTAGTGACAAGTGTGAAATGTGATAAAAATTTATTTTTACTGCCTCACTGTGGACTAACAGCGTTCCAAAATCTTCTGATATTGAAATATTTTCTTGGTGCATAGTTTACCTCAAGAAAAAAATAATTGGTGAGAGCTTTGATTCTTAAAAAGTTTAATTGTTCTTGTTGCCATTTCTTCATTTGTGTGCGGATGTATATAAGTGAGAAAAACTTGTGATACACTGTGAGAAATTCCAAATGTAGTGCCTTTTGCCCTTTTTCTTTATGAGATGTAATGCATCTTTATTCAAAAAGGAAAGATGAGAAGACTATATTCGGATCGATACATGAAAAACAAGGGAGTATGTATTTTGTCATTAATAGTGTCAGTGGTATGAAGAAAATTGCATGGATTCAAACAAAGTGCTTGTTTTGACAACCATATTCTCATACTTTCATGCAGCTTAGGGTATGGATTACCTCCCTTATGGTAAGAAACCACATTCAAATTTTAACTCCGGTATGTCACTCTTCTGGTTCCACAAGTTTTAAGGCAATTCTTGCTTCTTTCTAATTTACTAACGAAAACATATTGACTGCAATTGAGTCATTGGCCCAAGTTCCTTTTGTTTTGTTGCGATTTCAACATGCTACGAATGCAATTTTTACATGGTTCAATTTCGGTGTGCGTCTGTTAACACATACTGCGGAGTTTTAGCGATTACTTAAGGTTTTTTTCAATATATGCTTTCGTGGTTAGGTTAGGCCGGTTAGGTTTGGTTTTCTTAGCATTAAAATAAAGTCCCTAAATGCATTCTACTAAGTTTCCGATTTACTTCTACATTCATTCCCACACTTCTACGATATTTACTGTCGCTTGTCGACAGAGAATATCGTGTCCATGAGAAGTGCGTAAGATAATTTTAAAGTTTTTTTTTCAACATAAATAACAGTGCTCATTACTTTAAGGAGGGTTCAAATTTCGTGTGACAATGATTTCCAAAATTCTACGATAATTAGTCTTTGTGCTAGGATAAATCATAAAACAATCGGAACCGTTACCGAGCCATTTTAGAAATCTAGATTGTGAATTAAAGCCAGTGTATTTTAGGAAGAAAAATATAGTGACAATGCTCTGCATTTGTGTTAGTTCACTAGTAATCTTATTAAAAGTATTTCCAGTTCTCAGTGGCACATTTGCTTGTGTGCAGGACCCAGTACTGATTGCATTTGGGCAGCTAGTAAATATAATGCTCCAACACAGTGTAGATACAACACATGTTAGTCACTAAAATAGGTACTTTAGTATTATGCAGACTGCCTCATTTGAGACTGTGCATTTAGGGACTTTTTTTTAATGCTAAGAGAACCAAACCTGGCCTGCCTAACCTAACCACAAAAGCATAGATTGAACAAAATGTGGTTAGGTTAGGCAGACCAGGTTTGGTTCTCTTAGCATTAAAAAAAATCCCTAAATGCACGGTCTGAAATGAGGTATACCGTATAATACTAAAGTACCCTAAAATATAAGTGTTTTATGCAGCCTCAACATTATTTTTTAGAATATTTTTAGTGCTAATCTCATAACCAAAGGTTCCAGTTCAAGTCTGGGCCAGGGTTTGGGTATTTCTTTGTGAGAGTCCCTTTATGTCAGAGAAGTGACCCATAATTAGAAAGCTTTTAGTACAGAAGGGACAGATTAACTGATTGTTTACTGGTTTCGGCTAATATAGGAATAAGTAATGGATCATTATAATTTTTTTCATCCACCCCCACCTTCGGCCGTGATCATGAAAGTGTGGAATCCACACCCGCTAGAAGTTTTCATGGGAGCACTTTACTTTTTTTTTTTTTACTTTAATATATAGGCTCAATTGTCATACCAATCCCATGTTAGAGGTTAAAATGTCATCTCAGTCTTCATTATAAAATTGGGTGAAGTTTTATTCCTGGAACTTTTGTTATGTTTACAAAGAGGAACAGTTTCACCTATGTAAAAATAATAATTTACATAGTTTTTCATTACATGTCTGTACTGTTATAATGATTTGGAGACAATAATGAAATAATTTTGAGTATCTGTCTTTGTTTATATTATCCTTTCTTTACTTGCCTATTGTTACTGCATTTCTCCACAAAAGACCTACAGTCGAGAGTCGTCAGCTATTAGAGGTTGAGTGTTCTGCACTGCAGAAGTGTGTCAAATGAAAAGTGCTACTGTTTCATGTAGAAATGGCTGTGCGCTCAATTTATCATAATATAATATATATTATCTGAGTTCAGTTTCATTTAAATATTGATGAAAATACTTTCTTCTACATGCAGAACACTCAACATACATCCACATGTAGATAATAAAAATGTAATTAGCACATTTACTTCTTACTGGGAAAATATCGTAAGGAGGATCTGATGGAATTTTGTGATACATATATTTGTCCTGGTCAACATTATATGGATTACGACTCAATTAAATTCCTTTTTTTTCTTTGTTCAGTGAAGATGTGAACATGCGAGTCGTGATGAATGGGATTTATTTTTAATTGAATTCAGTTTACATTTTTTCATGGATGATGATGATGAATGATGCTTTTTACCCTATCATTGAGTTTAGAACAGTGGTGTATTCATCCATATTATCTGGTCTACCATTGTTAAACAAGCTTTTTGCATACATGTGGAAATTGCCTCAAAATTTGAATTTGTTTTAATTCAATACTTGTTTTACTTTACTTGGTGTTTTATTTCTTTTATATCTAATATATAATAAACTTATACAATAAGTAAGAATTGTTCCGGTAAACCAGGTAAAATATTACGAATACGCCACTGGTTTAGATTTGCCTCCGGCTATGTGCCACAGGAAAAAGCATGTTACAATTACCTGGTGATTGGAATATTTAGATCCTATGTGGGTAAAGGTGGTAATGTAATGCAAAGCTAAATCCTAGGCAGTGCTTTTTTTCTGGTGGTATGCAAACTGTATGCCATACCGGTATCTTTTTACATGTGAAAATAAAAAATAACATCATTTTATTTTAATGTTAGAAGTTTGTGTTTGTGTGTAACTGTATGAATGCAGGATCACATGTGAACATACCTTACTATTCTGGGTAGTTCTCATAATGAACACAAGAACAAATTTTTTGGAGAGTACTGGAACCTGTCTTCCCAGAAAAAAGTACTGGCCCTAAGTAAGACCAGATGATTCTGTGCCAAAGTTTGAGGTTTAAGCCAACTTTATGCTCAGATAGGCTAATTTTGAATTTAAAATTGAATCAACCACTGCATTAAGCCTCCACCCACGACTTCTCCTGATTACAAGTCAACATCATCAGAGAAGCCGAGATTATCCTTCAGATCACTAATGTAACTGCCCAGGGTGTGAAATCATTGAAAACTGGTGGGGGGAGAAAGTTCTTCATCTAAAACCCTCCCCCACAAACATATGTGATACATATTTGTAATGTTATTAAAAGCAAAAATAGTAGTATAATTGTTAATGATCTCTTGAGAGAGAATGCATTCAATACTCATAACTACACTAATTTGTGTGTGTTTTCGATATTATTCTTAGTAAAGTATATTTGAAATTAAAAGTAATTGCTTATCTTTTGTTTGCTATAACAAAAACCCCTCCCTGCCTGGAAATTTTTGGTGGGGGGATTTTTGAGGCCAATATTGTTGGTGGGGGGAAATTCCCCGTAGGATTTCGCACCCTGTAATTGCCACATTTTATCGGAGAGAGAGATGAAATTATTCATTTATGGAATTATTTACACATTTTCAGAAAGTAATGTATCAGGTAAGGGTTTCAATTTTTTTAATGTTTAGTTTTGAATACATTCTTGCTTTAACTGCACAAGGTGTTTAGTAATGAGCAAATCATCTTGAGGTGAAATGTGTGCATGGTCATCAGGAAGATGGGACCCCCCCCCCCCCTTGCAAAATGATTATCAACTTAAATTTATATTTCACCCATGTTCTTTCATTTAAGTAACAGCAATATATGATAATTTTTATAAGATTACAGTCCTTCAAAATGAAGGACAGGTTTCATGGGATTTACTGTCTTTTTGCCCGCCTCCTCTATCCTGGAAAAATCAAAGCTGTGGCTGCATTATTACTGATGTAATATGGTGTTTGTTTTTTGAAACCTCTATGATGTGCATATGTTTTTCGTAAAATATTGCTCGCACATGAAGATACATATACAGAAAGTTCGTGAACGATTGTAAGAATCGCCTTTAGATGGTGTATGCTGAAATAAGTAAGTTCCCGTCCCTTTTTTTTACGTGTAATTTTCAGGAAAAAATCTAATTTACGTTTAAATTTTCTACACTTAGAAAATTACAATACTCTGTAAAGAAAAGAAAAAAAACTAGCAGAAACCTGAATTCCTAAATACATTTATTTAAATTGTAAATGTTTTTCCCTTCGAAAGTTCACTACGTTGGTAATAATTTTCAGCAGTCAGGCAGCTTAATTTAGAGAGTCCATATTTCGCCATGGAATTTTTCGAAATATAGACGTGTGTTGCGACGTAAAAATATAATAGCGTCTACGCAAAGCGCGTTGCTCCCGGCGTTGCTATGGTAACCGCAGTAGTTCGGGGGACTTGCGTGTGGCGGCAGCATAATCTCTGCTTGTTCCTGATTGGCCGCTCTCGTTTAAATTTCTCATTCCGGATTGGCTGTCTTGTAAGCCGGCTGCTGAAAAGTTTCCATTGTGGGTATAGGAACTTTCTTCTCTCTTTACATCCCCATTCTCTTTGTAACACACGTCCGTGAAGTTAGCACCGAATTGAAACGAGAAGTAAGCGACCTGAACGCAGCTGAAACAAAGGATATAGATGGTAGCTCTGGGTTGCCAGGAGTGTAAAAAAAGCCATCCAATTCAAGAGAGCCGGAAAATTATGCAAATAGCAGTTTATGAATTTATATTTGTTTTCGGGTGGAGGGGGGAATACACGAAAGTCACCGATATTACAAAAATGTATGCACGTACGGATACAAATGCAATTGTAATGGGTAAATTGGAAAAAAAAACACCGCAAAAAAAAACCTAGGATTTCATAACTACAACATTTTTCTATAAGCCTGCATACTCAACATCATTCTTCCTACTATATTCTAGCATCTAGAGTACTCCCACCGAATTGAAATGTCACAAAATAACGTATACGAGGGAATAATGAAAAACTTAATGTCCCGCGGTGTCCAACCTGTGGCCCGCGAGGATTTGGTTTCCCAAAGAAATCAAAGCAGGTTCCTTCCCCAAAAACCCTGTATGCTCCATATATTTCTTCGAATCGGATTCTAGGTTCTAGGGCATTTTCAATGTAATCGTACGTACCGAGTATAAGGGGGAAATTTTAAAATTCTCCTCATGTCCAAACTGTGGCCCGCGAAGATCTGATAATCTAGGGTGTCGTAAGCACATCCTTTGTTTATCACCCTGTAATAGTCAAAATATTTCTTCGAACGATATTCTTGCCTCTAGGGAACTAGCACCGAATTGAAATGTCGCATAATAACGAATACGAAGGATTAATGAAAAACTTATTGTCCCGCGGTACCCAACCTGTGTTCAGCGAGGATATCGTTTCACCTTGAAATCAAAGTACGTTCCTTCGGCAATCACCCTGTATGCTCCATATATTTCTTCGAATCGTATTCTAGGTTCTAGGGCATTTTCAATGGAATCCTATGTACCGAGTATAAGGGGGAAATTTTAAAATTCCCTCATGTCCAAACTGTGGCCCGCGAAGATCTGATAATCTTGTGTGTCGTAAGCACATCTTACGTCAACTTACATCAACTTACAAACTTACCAAGTCAAAGGTTTCCAATAAGTGGGGACTTAAATTAAGAACGCTCATTGCAAAAAGTCTCCATCGTGTTTCGACGGTCATGAATAATCCCATAACATTAAATGCTAGCCGCCTGGTTTCAAACACTCACGACTGTAACAATGTATTTGGAAATTATACCTTGGCATGTAGCGTAATTTCGTAATAAGCATAATTGTGTTTAGTGAATTCTTCTTGCCCCTTTTTTCCAGAATCCCTATTGTATATTGGTTATTTTGTGACCTTGGCCTCAGTGGCGTGCGCAAGGGGAAAGGGTTAGTGGGCGTTATAATCCTCCTTTTTGGTCCGGTATTTCTTTAAAAAAGAACGTCTAAGGCATGAAAAGATGGCAAAATGAAGGCTGACTGCTAAAAAAAGTATACGTAACCCCCCTCCCCTTCCGGAAATCCTGGGCAGCCACTGCTTGGCCTCACAACGCTTTGCTTTGTGTTTCTTACGCGGGCGCTGTAGATACAAATCCTGAGGTTCCTTAGTACGGAGCGAATTACGTTTCGCTGAAACCTGTTTATCTGAATGTACACAGAATACTCCTTGCATGTGAATATCCTTTATTAATTTCATTCTGAATAAATTTTTGTTTAAACGATGTTATTAATTTTATTGCAAGAGATATAACCATTAATTTGTTTTTACTACGGGCCTTGCTCCCTGCTCCCGTATTATGTAAAAAAAAAGTAAAGTGCTCCCCTGTGCTTAGCACCACGCCATGAAGGCGTATAGGGGGTGTGGGGTAACGCCCCACACTTCTCTCATCCGGTCATGGGTGGGGGGGATGTGATCAGCATCACGCCCTGACTGCCTTTACCCCCCAGGGTTTTCCCCAGGTACCCATGTCATTCGACGCTGGGTGGACGCCGGGGCCGCTTCCAACGTTAGAAAAGTTCCCGGATTTGAACCGGCCGGGGATCGAACCCGGGACCTTGAGCATGGTAGTCAGATGCATTACCGACTTTTTTTTTATTTACAATATAACTCTATTACATACTACTACTTTTTATTAGGGTTTAACCATACTTCATTTGTAGTTACATTCACCAATATTACATTATATTGTTGAGTCATACAGTGTATGTTGAATATAGTTTGCATATAACTTTTTTTTTACTTGGTAAAATTTTTCCATATTCACTGCGGTAATAGTCCCTTATATTGTTTCCTGTTTGTAAGGTATTGATTATACAAATCTTTCACTGTTAGCTGATTACAGTCTGTTTTCTTTATAAGTCCATATACATATTCATTATAGCTTCTTGATATACTTTTTGTGAAGTGGGAATTTTTATCTCATTCACTGGTGCTTCTAATGGAATATCTCTTATATATGTATATCCTTGAATGTCCTGGACATTTTCTTTAGATTGAATCATTGAAAAATACCGATGATTAATCAAAGCTTTTGTTTTTTTACCAACATCCATGATACTCATTCCTCCTTGCTGTTTTTGTGAGCTAAGTGTCTGTTGATTCACTCGGAAAACGTTTCCTGCCCAAAGGAACCGGTTTAAACTTTTCTTTATTCGTGCTAAGTTACGATTATCACATGGCCAAATTTGGGCTTCATACCACAATTTTGATAAAATATATACATTTGCTATTTTAACTCGCGTACATAAAGTGAAGGGTCGTTGTATAAATTTGTGTATGGTATAATTAATATTCTGATATATATTTATCATAGCTAAGTTTTATGCTTTTTGTAGTGTCATTTGTAAAAAACACTCCTAGGATTTTAACTTGATCCACTTTTTTAAATATCACATCAGGTAGGTGTTAGTAGAGTAAACGATACTTTCTGGGCCACCCCCCAAAATCTAACCATTTTATAGTGATCTCTTCAAGTGTAATTTAATCAAAAATAAAAATGTAGCTGTTTTTCTAAGTGTAAAAAAGTGAAAATTTGCTTCACGCAAGAGTTCAACATTCAATTTTTATAGATTAAAATCGCAAGATTTAGATAATTTCCCCTTATTTTTAAAATTTCACTTTTTTAAAATTCTAAGTGTAAATAAATAACTAATTTTATTAAAAAATGTTATTTATTTGTTTTGAATAGGGTTGAATTTCAAAATCCTTTTTCTATTGCAGATTTTTCTAAGCAAATTAAATATTAACAGAAATGTTGGAAAGAATTCTCATGTAACCTAGTGTTTTTTTTTTTTACTCAGACAAATCAATAGTTTTGTCTCGAGAATTCTTTGCATTCCAAACATTCCTGAGTGTGTGCGTGTGTGTGTAGAGATTGATGCACTTACGGGTGCGTGAGAACATTAAGACATTGACCTGTTAAGAATGCCACATCAATAATACTGGCTCGGGGAATGTCATGTGACTTGTGCTGATTGGTTGGCTAAGGGGAATTTCCCGATTAGTAAATTGAGCTTATAAATAGAGGTTTGCTATCTTAAATTATTATTTGTGAATTAGAGGGTGTAAGAAGAGGTTTGTTAATAATTAATTACCTAAAATTATATAGTTTTTGAGCAGAAACATATAAAAAGTAAATATTTATTGGTGTATAGTATATTTTTTATAAAATTTTCTATTTTCTTACGGATTTTTAATAATATAAATTCATAATTATTTTTAATTAAATATATTAACCTAAAAAAATTATATATATAAAACCTAATTATAAAAAATAAAATTAATAACAAACAAATTAAATTTAACCAAAAACAAGAAATTTTACATCATGTTGTATATGATACAACAGATATAAAATAATGAAGCATTAGATATTCCAAATTTTCTAGCTAATCTTAAATCCAAAATTAAAAATGAAATCTGTAAAAAACTTACAGAATTTTCCCTCAAAATATATTTTATTTTATCATCAATGTATAAAAATCCTCGTAATGAAAAAAAAATATTTTCATCCTATCCATGTGTTAATTTTACACAATTATGACATTCTTAAATTAGATGATATTTATGATAGAATTTGTGAAGAACTCAAGTTAAAACAACAAGAGTTCCAAGGGAGAGGTTCAGGTTGGTCACTTTGTGAGACAAACCATAAACTTGAATTGAAAATAGCAAAATATACCCCCCTTGGAGGTGGATCTAGTTATATTAAACTGCCTGAACAGATTGAAAGAAAAAAGCTGTATTGAATATTAAAAATAATGATAATAAATGTTTTCTCTGGTGCATCGTACCATATTTTCATCCAGATAAAAATCATAAATACCGTGTCCCCCAATACAAAAATTTTGAAACAAAATTTTAAAAAGCCATGTCAGGAATAAAATATCCAGTACACATCTCAGCTATCGAGCAATTTGAAAAACAATATAAACAATATAATAATCAATGGACAGCTGTGCATGTTTATTGTTATATTGAAAATCATGATATTAATATACTTAAACACCATTCACAACCATATGGTGCACATATTATAAGATTATTATATGTTAAAAAGGGAAACAAGAAACACTGTTGTCTCATACAGATCTCCCAAAATTGGTAAGAAAACAAATAATATCAGTTCATTATAAAATTACTACGAGGTGTGGCAATTAAATAACGAGACTGGTGTCATAACTGTGATGTATTGCAAGAAAGTTACAATTGACTGGTATCCCCTTCAATATACTCCCCTCCCCTATCAATACACCGCTGCATACGTGTCTTCCATTGTTCAAAGCAATGCTGTAGGTCATCGGATGTCACACTGTTCAACAACTCTGCCGTTTTTCGTTTCACCTCTTCCACGGAGTGAAAATGTGTTCCCTTCAATGCACTTTTCACTTTTGGGAAGAGATAAAAGTCACAGGGGGCCAGGTCTGGGGAATACGGAGGATGGTCGAGCACAGGAATGCGCTTGGCGGCTAAAAACTGCTTCACAGAAAGGGCATTATGGGCAGGCGAATTGTCCTGGTGGAGGATCCATGCATCGTTCTTCCACAAATCCGGTCTCTTCTTCCTTATTCTTTCCCTCAGTTTGCTTAGGACTTCTTTGTAGTAGGTCTGATTCACCGTTTGACCCTGAGGCACCCATTCAGTCATGATGATACCCCTGATATCGAAAAAAACGATGAGCATTGCCTTCAGTTTCGACTTGCTCATTCGTGCTTTTTTCATTCTTGGCGATGTGGGAGTCTTCCAGTGCATGGATTGACGCTTGGTCTCGGGATCATATTGGAAAATCCATGTTTCATCACATGTGATGACACGTGTTAGCAATTCTGGGTCTGCTTTGAGTCGTTCCATGATGTCACAGCAAATGGTCTTTCGATTGTCTTTTTGGTCCTGAGAGAGGTTTTTCGGAACAATTTTTGCACACACTTTTGTCATGTTTAAATTCTCATGCAAAATTTGTCTTACTGTCTCTTTGTTAATGTTCATCATGTCTGCGAGCATCCGAATGCTCAGACATCTGTCTTTCCGCACAAGTTCATGAATTTTTTGAACATTGTCGTCCTTTCTTGAACTCACAGGGCGGCCGGGACGTTCATCATCTTCAACCTCCTCCCTCCCTTCTGAAAATCGTTTGTGCCATTCGAACACTTGCGCACGTGACATAGCATTATCACCATACACCTCTTTTAACATTGCACAACATTCCGTCGGTGTTTTTTTAAAATTTCACCAGAAATTTGATGTTAATGCGCTGCTCAACTTTATTGTCCACCATGATTCCGGCACTACTACAGAAC
This sequence comes from Lepisma saccharinum, assembly GCF_977018435.1. Taxonomy (NCBI): domain Eukaryota; kingdom Metazoa; phylum Arthropoda; class Insecta; order Zygentoma; family Lepismatidae; genus Lepisma; species Lepisma saccharinum. The sequence goes on along the minus strand of NC_139250.1, from coordinate 37,770,692 downwards.
ACTGTCCTCTTCAAGCAAGCCTGCAAAGAAAAGAAAAGCTTTCAGAATCATGAAACAAACAGTGGGTGCGCATGAAGGTTCAATATCAACAACACATCAATAGCTACCTCCCCCCACTATCCTACGCGACAGGAGGTGCGCAGTCTCGTTATTTAATTGCCGCACCTCGTATATGTGATAGATGCCTGTCAATATTTTATGGAAGGGGTAACAAATCATGCGAACAGCAATTAGAGGAACATGTTGAAAAATGTTATCTTTATCCTCATGTAACTTACAAATTTCCATCCAAAAATATAAAATTTTCTAATTATAATTCATTAGTACAACATCTATTTGTAATCTATGCTGATTATGAAACAATACAGAAACCAATGGCAACATGTATCCCAGATTCGAATGTATCCAGTACAACAAATATAGCTAAGCATGAAGCATGTAGCTTTGGACTAAAATTAGTAAAACTTATGGAAAAGCAGTCCACATATATATTGTTGTAATCCCGTCTTACCTGGGATCTGAGGTCACAGGGATGTTTCAATAATACATTTTAGGTAGAGCTTAAATGTATCTGTTAGCTGAACCTGCTCCGATTAAGAGGGAAGAGATATGGAAAGTTGAGTTAAAGGTTATTCACGCTTGTTCATACCTGGTAGGTGAGTGAAGTTCTTGTCCAGATGCTTCTTACAGACCGAATTGTGACTGATGCCAAGGTTCTATCCTGCGACTCTTGGCTCACCAAACCGAGCGATCCCGCGCGACTCGCTGCATGCTAGGCAGCCGTAACTCCGTGTTCCGTCGTCGTAGTTCAGTAGTTGTAATGTGTTGTAGAGTAAAGTGTAATCAGAGACTAATGAGAGTTCGATGATACAAGTAATCCAAATGAGAGTCCAATGAGCCAAAATGAGAGCGAGCTCGGGGAGTGAGCTCCCTTTTATAATCTTAGGCTTCGAAAGGTTGTTAAACCTTTCGGACACGATGGATCTTGTTTAGATCCACGCGTTTGCCTTTCAGTCGATGCTTCACGGAAGTTACAAAGTTAGCGCATTCTTGGGATCACCAGCTGGTCGGACAATTCCAGGAAATAAACAAGCGTAAATATTATCATGACGAGGTTTTCTCGGTTTAATAATCTCCATATCTCTACAATATATTTATCGAGGCGAAGATGCACCTAAAATATTTATTCAAACACTTCGAGAGTGGATTGAAATTCTTGCTCCAGTGTTACATAAAGAAATACCAATGAAGGAACTTACACCACAACAAAATTGGGAACATAATAATAGTTTAAGTTGCAAATACTGTAATAGATATTTTATTTCTGATAGTGAAACACCACAACCATTTTAATGGAGAATATATTCATACAATTTGTAATTCATGTAACTTGAAAATACAGAAACCTAACTTCATTCCAGTATTCATTCACAATTTGCAAAATTTTGATACACATTTATTTATCAAAGGATTGGGGTATGATGGAGAGAATATCAATATTATACCACGCACTAAAGATAAATATATTGCCATAGAGAAAACTATTAGATTAAAAAATGGAACAAAAGTTGTTCTTAGATTCCTGGATTCATATCAGTTTCTTTCCAGCAGTTTAGCTACTCTGGCGAGTCAATTAACCAACGAAGAATTTGTTCACACAAAATAATATTTTGGTGAGGATAAGATAGAATTGCTGAAAAGAAAAGGGGTCTTTCCATATGATTACATGGATAGTTTTGAAAAATTTAAGGAGACACAGTTACCATCGAGAGATAAATTTTATAACAAACTTCAGGATGAAGAATGTAGCGAGTTAGATTATCAATATGCACAGAGAATCTTGAAAACACTAAATTGCAAAACAATGGGAGATTATCATGACAAGTATTTGTTTCTAAATGTTCTCTTGTTAGCTGATATGTTCGAATCTTTTCGAGAACGTTGTTTTAAATTATATGAAGTAGATCCTGTATTTATGTACACAACACCCGGTTTATCCTGGCAGGCTATGCTTTTAAATACAAAATATAAAATTGGTCTTATTACCGATATCGACCAGCTCATGTTCGTTAAATCTGCTAAACGTGGTGGTATAGTCCAGTGTCCTTAAGATATGCAAAAGCAAACAATAAATATTTACCTAGCTATGATCCTCTACAACCATCTAAATACATATTTTACATTGATATTAACGCTTTATATGCGTGTGTCATGACTCAATCACTCCCAATTCGTAATTACGAATGGATGACCGATATAGAACTTGAAAACAGAGATTTCTTAAACTGGTCTGAAGATCATCCAAAAGGTTGTCTACTGGAAGCTGATTTGGAATATCCATCAGATTTCCATGACAAACACCATGATCATGGTACAAAGGAAACAAAATTAATATTATCATTTGAGAACAAAACTAATTATGTTCTTCATTATCGACTGTTAAAATTTTATTTGGAACATGGTATGAAATTAATAAAAATCCATAAGGGGTTAAAATTTGACCAAGAAAAATGGTTAGCTCAATATATTAAGAAAAATACAGACAATCGAATACAAACAAATTCGAAAGTTCAAAAAAAATTATCATAAATTAAGGAGTAACTGTTCCATATTTGGAAAATGTATAGCACATTGACTGCCGTGTGTATGATATGTCATACACATGGCTTCTTGCTTCTGGGCCACGTGTATGCTACTCCATACACAAACAAGAACCTGATTTTTGGCCGCGTGTATGGAAACGCATACACAGTTCAAGCAAAACTATATGACTGTTAAATAGCCGTGGCGTACAGCTAAGATGGGGCAGTAATAATTTTAATTTCTGTAATGTCTTACAAGAGTAAAAAAATCTTCAAAACTTTATTTACGCTTACGTATTCTTTTCACTAGTACGTACAAATGTATTGACAACTAAAAGAGAAGGGTAAATGTGTAAATACATTTTTTTCTGGTTGGAATTCACAGCAAACGATTATACATTATGGAATACATTGCTAGTACATCATAATTCTTACAAAACGATTCGTTATACGATAATATTTTTTTGTAAACTTATGTTCCTTGTAGATATATAGATAGATATAAGGATGACATATTTTATACCGAACACTTTGGAAGTTCAATAATTTTTGTTGAAAGACTCCCGGCACATAAAAGGATTTTTGGGACATTTGTCAAATACTGTCTTCACCCACCTGGCAAACTTCCTCCCTGTCGAGTCAGAATTTCCACTTCTGCCATAGATTTTGTAGCAATGTTCACAGCGTCCTTGCTTCTTTCTTCCATTATCCCCTACTTTGTTTATCAAGTGATGAGGTTGAGTTTTTCTGCTTTGTTGCACAGGTAAAGTGAGTTTGCTGTCCAGGAGGTAATTGTTCAGAAAGAATATTTAGGATTACAAGTTTCCTGAATTCATTTATGTGTATGTTACTGGACTGGATGCAGTCACTGTAGAGAATGTAGGCATTCACGAGAGCCGTTCCCCATATAAATTCAATAATAACTTTCTTGTACCATTTTGTAGTCTCTCGCAGAGCATTTCCATATGAAGCGAATTGATCACTTACGTCAATGAAGGACTTGCTAGTAGTGTAATCAATAATTGCGGTAGGCTTTCTAATTTCTGAACCACGTCTTTCTGTTACAGTGACCTCTTCAGCAGAGTGAGCTGTAGATAGGACTAACACATCTCTCTTATCTTTCCACTTCAGAATAGTCACACCTTCCTGAGTTTCCATTCCTACAATATTATTACTTTTCCTCAATTTATCTTGAACAACATCTGCTGGCAAATATTTACGGTTAGACCTAATTGTACCGATCAGATGGGTATTATTGTCAATGGCAAGGTAAGCAAGAGGAACGCTGGTGTAATAATTATCTGTGTAAAGACGCCGGCCTTCACCGAGAAGATCTCTTACAAGCTGTAACACAACAGTTTCAGGAACTGATATGTTACCGGCCGTTTATATTTCCAACATAAAGAATAATGTTCCATGTATAGCCCCTGCTGGCACACAACTTGAAAACTTTCACTCCGTATTTATTCTTTTTGGAAGGGATGTACTGCCGAAATGAAAGTCTTCCCCGCCATGGTATCATACTTTCGTCGACACAATTTTTTCCCCTGGTGTGTATATTTCATGGAATTGTGAAATGAGTTTGTTGGTGATGTTCGTAATTTTATGTAATCTATCATTAGGGACAGCACGTGAATTGTCTGCAAAATGCCACATTCGTAGAAGCAGTACAAATCTGTTTCTACTCATTATACTTCGGGGAACAGGAAAATCAAACAAAGCACTAGTGCTCCAGTAGTCTGATCACCACAAAATTTTAAAACAGCGTGATATTCGGAAAGAACAAGACAAAATGTGGTAACACAAAGCGAATAATTACGTGTATGAAATCATATACACATGGCATACAACGTCAAATTAAAAACCTACGCCGCGTGTATAGAAATGCATACACACCACAAAAACCTCAACAATGGGCTTAATTTCAATTGTATTGAGATATTATGCATACACATTTCATTCACAGTCGGTCAGTAACAAGAAAATCGGATTGGCCCAGAAGAGATACATTTTCAGTTACACGGTGGCAGTCAATGTGTTAGAGAACAAAGAAAATCGAGTAAGGTGTAATTTGGTGTCCGATCGACAAAAACTTCAGAAACTTATTGCCGATCCCACATACAAAGGTTTTACAAGAATTACTGATAATCTGAATCTCATTGAAAGATCTAATACCAATGTAACGTGTGATACACCAACAGCTGTGGGTGTTGCAATTCTTGAATTATCTAAATTAGAAATGTATAAATTTGATCATGTTATGAAACTTAGATACAAAGATAAAATTGAAATAGCATACATGGATACTGATAGTTTTGTGTATGTGATAGAAACACCTGATTTATACAGTGACTTGCTTTTTATGAAAGAATATTTTGAATTTAGCACCTATCCAGAAAATAATTTATTATACAGTCTCGAAAATCAGATGATCCCTGGGAAAATGAAAGATGAGGCAGCAGGGTCTATAATAACAGAATTTACTGGCCTAAGACCAAAAATGTATTGCATAAATATTAAAGGCAAAGAAGAAATTAAGAAAAAGGTAAGGGTGTAAGTCGACTATGTATAAGAAATTTTATAACGAAACATTTTAAAGAATGTTTATTTGAAAAGAAAACAATAACGAGGTCTTCATATCATCTGTCTAGCAAATTAGCTAGTGTGCATACACTAAAAAGAAACAAAATAGCTCTTAATGGGGATGATAATAAATTGCAAATATTAGATTGCAATGTCCATAATAGAGAATATGGACATTATAACACAAGTAAAAAATGTGATAAATGTTTATGAATTAAAAATTATTTTTTAATAGTATAAAAATTGTTCTATTTTTATTATATTATATTAAATATTAATATTATTTCTTTAAAATATTTTTCTCATTTATTGTAATATCTATTTGCAGCGTTAGGTGGTGGTAGAGTAGCCCTAAGGCTAAAGTTTTGCTCTAAAGTAAAAAATAAAAATATATTGTACTATATTGTATCATATATATTAGTATTAAATAGTATAAAAATTAAGATTGTTCTATCACTCTCTCATTCTTTACATCATATACAGGGTGATTCTAAAGGTATAGTACAAACGAAAACCACAGATACCTCCCATGAAATAGAGACGAAAGTTCCCCTTCCACTTTGCCGAGAGATGCCTCCTCCGTGAGGAGCTAGACAACGCCGAAAACGTGTGAAAATGAACTTCACACCTCTGTACAGCCAGTACCAGTGAAGATAGAAAGGCGGAACAAACGAAGTCAAAAGGAACACCAAAGTCGCCCATCCGAAAAACACTAGGCGGCAGCTGCGCAACGCATGCGCATGGGGTTCCACAAAGGAAACAGGAGTGTCCCGCAAGACAAGTGAAGGGAAAGGGTAGCGATCGACAACGGTAGCGAGAAAAGAAGCTATGAAGCATGAAGTAACAATTGCACAGCGGGAAACAAACACCATGACTGAAGCAGTGCAGTCGAGAAAAGTAGTGCGGGGTTGCAGAACCAAGGGAGGACGACGTAGGATGTAAAAACACACCGAGAATGCAACCAAAGTGGTCCGTGACACTCGACAGGCAACAGACGCGTACATGGTTCGGGGCAGAAATGGCGGCGCTGGCGGTGCAGCGCAAGGGGAATCCCCAAAACACAGTGGGGAGACACCGCAGCAAGAACAAAGCACGGTGCAACAAAAGAGAAAGAGGACCGGACGGGGAATGGTACCTGCCAAGGAGACAACAAATGCGGGACGAGGGATTCCCCGTAGCAGCACCGAGGGGATGTCACACAGAGGTCGTGCGCCAGCAGGACAAACACAGCAACTACGGGCACAGGAGGTTATTCCTTATGAAAGGTGCACGTACAGATAGGACCACGTACCCCGTACTGACGTTGTAACAAACGTCGTGATGGGGCCCAATCAGCCTCTTAGAAATGAAGCCGGAGGCACATCGCTGGGTGGGAGCGGGCGAAAGGCTGCTGGAGTGTCGTACGGACCCCACCACTCCGTACGGTGGACGACACTAATGGACGAGGTCGGAATGTTTCCATCCCGATCACCAGGTCCACCGTTCCCAGACCTGATGCGGCTGCTTGCTTCCGAGCGCAACCCCAGCCGAACAACTCGAGTCCCTCCTCGGCCGCAGCCTTCCGCTCCGAAACCAAGCGTGGCCTCACACCACCGCAGCCGCACACTGCCGCGTGGGTGTGAGACCGGGCCGAGCAAGGCTGGACAGATAAACTGCGTGGGACAATCGTGTAATGAAGCTACGTGGGGGTATGCACGTCTGTTCAACTGCTGGGTTACCCCACATTGGTGTACACAAACACCACACGATCGTACGTAGTGCTCCCCGTCGGCTCGAGCAAGACGGACGAAGTACGTGTTGTGGGTGAATGGGGCAAGAATGAAGGACGCTACATGTGTTCCACGATGACTAGGCCCCAGAGTACATGGCCCCACCTGACGGCAGTGGTCAGGTAGTGAAGAGCACAGGCACGGGTAGCTCAGGAACGTCAGGTGATTGTACCACAGCGCCGTGCGGACTGATTGGAAGTGCAGCGTCAGGGAGCGTGTCAGTGAAAGAGCCGGTGCGGTGGTGGTGTGCTTGACGTACGACAATTGAGTACGTTGTTTCGAAGCCGTTGTGACCAGTGTGTGTGTGTGTGCCACCTGTGCACTGCAGTACAGTATTCCATAATTGGCACTATCCTCACCGTACCATGGAACGCTACACATTTGTAGAACTGAGGGACATGCATTTTGTCTACGGCCTTGCAGATGGCAATGGCCGAGCAGCTGCACGCCTTTATCGCGGACGGTATCCGGAGAGGCGACAACCCGACAGCAGGTTGTTTTCGAACGTGCACCGTACCCTTGGTGAATCGGGTGTGTTACGTGCAGGCCATCATGTCGGTCACCCAAGACATGTGCGCACCGCGGCGGTCGAGGAGGACGTACTTGCTCGCGTGGACGACACACCGTCCACTAGCACCCGTAGCATTGCACGTGCAGTGGGAGTATCACAGTCGACAGTGTGGCGTGTCCTTCATGATGATCTGCTGTATCCCTATCATCCACAGCGAGTCCACGCGTTGCAGGCTGGGGATTACCCACGTCGTGTGGAATTCTGTCAACGACTGTTGCAGTTTTCTACCGACGATCCCCGTTTTTTGCGCCATGTGCTTTTCACGGACGAGGCAACATTCACCCGTGAGGGCATCTTCTATTGCCGAAACAGCCATGTGTGGGATTATGAAAATCCACATGCAGCAGTCGAGGTGCACCATCAGACCCAGTTTGCAGTGAATATCTGGGCAGGTATCATCGATGAACAGATTATCGGTCCATACCTGCTGCCACCACGTTTAAATGGCTGCCTCTATCGCACCTTTCTTGCATCAGTCCTTCCAGAGCTGCTAGAAGATCTACCCCTCAACGTGCGACATCGTATGTGGTTTCAATTGGATGGAGCGCCTGCACATTTTGATGGCACAGTGCAAACCCTTTTGCACCATACCTACCCACAGCGCTGGATCGGCAGAGAGGGCCCCGTCCCCTGGCCCGCCCGTTCGCCTGACCTCACACCAATGGATTTCTTCTTGTGGGGCCATGTGAAAACACTCGTCTACTAGACCCCGGTGCCTGACAGGGAAACATTGGTAGCGCGGATACTTGCAGCATCGGCGTAGGTGTGTACCATGCCAGGGATTTTTGATAGGGTTCGCCATAATTTCCTGCGACGCTGCAATGCCTGCATTGAATGTGGTGGTCGTCAATTTGAGCAACTTTTGTAACAACGTCAGTCCGGGGTACGACTACGTACTACGTACTATTCCTATCTGTAATTGCACCTTTGCGTGGCAATAAACCTCCTGTGCCCGTAGTTGCTGTGTTTGTCCTGCTGGCGCACGACCTCTGTGTGACATCCCCTCGGTGCTGCTACGGGGAATCCCTCGTCCTGCATTTGTTGTCTCCTTGACAGGTACCATTCCCCGTCCGGTCCTCTTTCTCTTTTGTTGAACCGTGCTTTGTTCTTGCTGCGGTGTCTCCCCACTGTGTTTGGGGACTCCCCACGCGCTGCATGTGTTTGTTTCCCGCTGTGCAATTGTTACTTCATGCTTCATTGCTTCTTTTGTCCCTACCGTTGTCGATCGCTACCCTTTCCCTTCACTTGTCTTGCGGGACACTCCTATTTCCTTTGTGGAACCCCATGCGCATGCGTTGCGCAGCTGCCGCCTAGTGTTTTTCGGATGGGCGACTTTGGTGTTCCTTTTGACTTCGTTTGTTCCGCCTTTCTATCTTCACTGGTACTGGCTGTACAGAGGTGTAAAGTTCATTTTCACACGTTTTCGGCGTTGTCTAGCTCCTCACGGAGGCAAAGTGGAAGGGGAACTTTCGTCTCTATTTCATGGGAGGTATCTGTGGTTTTCGTTTGTACTATACCTTTAGAATCACCCTGTATATATATGATTTCTCTACAATTAAAATTGCATTGCATATGGTATTTTCAGGTAAAGTTTCATGAAACCTACATATTAACTTAATATTTGTTCGATCATTAATAACTACCAATTTTCTTTTTGATGCATTGATTAAAAACATTGGTCTGTGAATTATAAACTCGTCTGGATTACAATACATATCGATATTTCCTTCAGTTACGCTTTTAAATGTACTAAATGCTTCATATAATTTCAAATAATCTTTATCTGCAATGTTTAAATTGTAATTTTCACGTGGGAATACCTCATTTCGACCATTCTTCAGATATGCAATTTTTAATTTTACAATTATCAAACTGGCTGCTACCTTTTTCCTGATTGTCGTCTCTCCCTGTCTGAAACAATACAGCTACAACTCTGGCATATCGTATTGTAGAGTTTGAAACTGATTAGTAATATCGAATTCAAAAAATTTACCCTCCTCTGACCTCTGTATGCATTGATATGTATAAAATTGTATAGGAATTTGCGGATTTTTCAAAATGTTGGCTTTGTATTTGAGAGCATAATTCGATTCATATTCAACTATAGGCATGCGTAACTCCATAGACTGAATCACACATTTTGGAGCTTCGGTTAAACTAGCTTCATTGGCTGTTCCATCTGGATTCAAAGATTTGTATCTCATTATCGAATTATGATCATTGGGTGATCTGCGAAATATGATATTTAAACCACGTTTCCACATAATTTCTTTATAATCAGAGAAAAAGCCAAATAGCAATCTCATGGGGAACAATACTGTGTGACTTTTTGCTTGAATTTTTGTTCCAGCCTCGAACCCACCAACTTTTTAATATACATTCTCTGATTTGGATAATTTTAATGTCCCCACTGTAGTGGATGTAATTCCAGGATAATCAATTCTGTCTATGACTGTACCATGCTTTCTGATTTCAATTTGTGAGAGTGAAAATGGAACAAAATTATCTATAAGTTTTACATTAGCAGTAGCTGGATATTCTTCACCATTACTTTTCTTGACGATGTCAAATTTTATATACAAATCTGATCTATGTGAATGAATAAAACCGTCCCCTATTGTAATGTCAAATTGAATATCTTTATTCGGTTCATTGAGGTTAGGAAATGTCCTCCTGTTTGGAGGAATTGACTGCAACTCATAACTCTCGATATTTTCCATTGGTATTTATTTATTTATTTTAAATATTAATTTCTATTATTGCAGTGGTATTAGCACCGGCAAAATAGATGATCTCGTTTTTCTCATTTGTAATTGTTATCTCTATGTAATTCACTTTCTCAAGAGAAACAGAGAAATAGACTGGTGGGATTGGGGAATAGATGATAGGTTCCATAAATTCTGAATTTGGCTGAAATGTAGCAATGGTACCTGTCTCTTTGTGCTACCAACTGAATTTTCTTCAGCTTTGATAATATTTTTTTTGGCAATGTTGCAGTTAATATTCAATGTTTCTATAGCTAGGAATTTTGGTATAAATGTACCTAAGTAGTGCAAGTGGGGGAGTTCTGCAACATCAAGTGGTGAGCTGAAGTGGTGAGCAGTGTTACCAACTCCTCACTTGAAAAAATCACCAAGGTTTTTGTTTTTGGGTCTAACCTAACCTAAAGCAAGGAGCTGGCAACCTTGCTTGAGGTATTTTCTCGCAGTGTTGCCAACTCCTCACTCGAAAAAATCACCAAGGTTTTTTTTTCTTGGTCTAACGTAACCTAAAGCAAGGAGCTGGCAACCTTGCTTGAGGCTTGCCTTACAGTGCATAAAGCAAGGTTGCCAACCCACTGGTATTTTTGCCATAGCCTTTTACAAGAAAAAAAAAGAGAGAGGGAAGAGTTAAACAACCGACAGCTTACCCACAGCCTTTTTTGCTCTAACCTAACCTAAAGCAAGGAGCTGGCAACTTTGCTTGTGCAATCAACCCGGTTGATCGCCCCTCAAGTGGAGATCAGTGTTGCCAACTCCTCACTCGAAAAAAAATCACCAAGGTTTTTTTTGCTCTAACCTAACCTAAAGCAAGGAGCTGACAATTTTGCTTGTGCAATCAACCCGGTTGATCGCCCTCAAGTAAAAATCAGCGTTGCCAACTTCTTACTCGAAAAAAAAATCACCATGGTTTTTTTTGGTCTAACCTAGCCTAAAGCAAGGAGCTGACAACTTTGCTTGAGGCTTGCCTTACAGCGCATAAAGCAATTTTTGCCAACCTACACATACTAAACAAGGAGAGCCGACAACAAATATGTACTGCCGTAAAAGAGAGAGAGAGAGATGGGTGGATGGTAATATAGTATGTGTGTGCGTGTGTGTGTGTATAATATGTAGCATTATTAACTAGAGTGTGTTGGCAATTTACTTACAACTAAAAAAAATAGAGATGCCGACGTTGGTGTAAGATGAAGAGAGAGAGAGAGAGAGATTTATGGCTGGCAAGAGTAATGAGCGAATGCGCCATATCGTAATTTTCCAACTCCGTATATCGTGACCTTTGTAAACCTCTCTCGGGGGAACGACGTGCCGCGCACACACACACACACACACACACACACACATGCGTGTCTTGTAACGCAAACAAACAAACAAAATAATAATTGTTGTTTTTAGGAGGCCTGGCCCCTATAACCTCGCCAGGGTGCGTGGTGCCCAACCAAAAATGTAAAAGTTTTCTAATGGCTGCGGTTATAGATTACCGCACCTCTGTAGAGTTTCACGTGTTTTTTTTTCCCCCAAACTTCCATGAAACCCTACAGAGGACCTCCGTAATGCATGCAACGTGTACTAACGACTCTAGTGTTATTTGATGTTGTGATATTTTTGGATATAGAGTTTTATTATGAGATAGATAAAAAATGATTATGTTTATTATAATATTTTCTTGATGAAGATGGAGAATGTATGTGTGTGTTACAAATAAAGTTGCATGCTTTTTCCTAGTGTGTGTATGTGTTTTTGATGTTTCGACAGCATCTGAAACGATAAAAAAAAAATTATTGTTAATTTTCACGTGTAAAAACAACAACAAATTTTTTTGTGCAAATTTTCTGATTGTCTCTCGTGCTATAGTGCAAAAAAGATATTGTGACTGATAACTAATGAAATTAACATTTGTAAGTGATCTGAACTAGTGAAATTCGTATTGTGCCATTGTAACTGATTGTGCTAGTGCAGAAAATTTCTTATTGTGCAAGAAAATAGATGTTAAAAAACTTGTTAAAACTGCTCTGTGACCCTCTCGTTCTTCACGTCGTAGGCGAAGGACTTCTCTGCAATCAGGATGACACTGCATAGGGTATCCTCGGGCAAGGCATCGTGGAACTCGCAGACGACCTTGATGTTGGTTCGATCGTTGACCACAACCTTCTTCCTCTTAGATGTGTTGATGACGGTCATGGGTCTCCGGGCTTTGAATTCGCTGGGCGTGTAGTACATGTCCACGCTTCCCTCGGTCACGCGTTTGTAAGCCGAAAACGCTTCGTAAAGTTTGAGGTAATCGTCTTTGGTTACGTCGAGGTTGTAATTCTCACGCGGGAACACTTCGTTACGTCCATTCTTCAGATAAACGTTCTTGATTTTGCAGTCGTCGAACTTGCTGGAATCTTTCTCCTGATTGTTATCGCGCCCGGTCTGAAAGAGCACCACGACGAAATCTGGCATGTCGAACTGTATGTTGTTGAACTGCGTCGTCACGTCGAATTCCATGTGACTTCCCGACGCCATCTTCTGCACGCACTGGTAACCGTGAAAGTGAATCAACACCTGCGGACTTTTTAAAATCTCCGCTTTGTACTTGAGGGCGTAGTTCGTTTCGTATTCCACCACCGGCATTCTCAATTCCATGCTCCGGATGACGCATTTCGCCGCTTCGGGTAAAGTGTTGGCTATCGGCGTGGTGCCGTCCGGACCCAAAGTAGCGTATCGCATCAGTGCGTCGTTGTCGTTGGCCGCTCTTCGAAACGTGATCCTCAGTCCTCCCTTCCACATGATCTCCTTGTAGTCCGAGAAGAAACCAGGCAGCAGACGCATGGGAAAGAGCACCGTGTGACTTCTCGTCGATATTTTGGTCCCGGCTTCGAATCCCCCGGCCTGGTAGTACGCTGCGTCCGTTTTGGATAATTTCAACGTTCCCACTGCCGTCGACGTGATGCCTGGATAATCGATTCTGTCGATGACGGTGTTGTGTTTCCTCACCTCCACCTGCGAGAACAGGTGAGGCACGAAGTTGTCCACGAGTATCAAGTTTGCTGCTGCGGGAAACGTGTCTCCGCTTTCTTTCTTCACCACGTCGAATTGAAGGTAGAGGTCCGCTCTGTGAGGATGAATGAACCCATCGCCTACGTCAACGTCGTATTCGATCTCCCTGTTCGCCTCGTTGAGATTGGCGAACGTGCGACGGTTGGGAGGGAAAGATTGCAATTCGTAACTTTCGATTTGCTCCATTTTACATGTATGGTTATTTATTATACGTTGATCTCCACGATGGCAGTAGTTGTTGCACCTGCGAAATCCACCACGTCTCCTTTCTCGTTCGTCACCACCAACTCTATGTCGTCTATGCGGTTGCGACATACTGGAAAATAGATCGGCGAAGAGGGCGTGTAGATGATCGGTTCCATGAACTCGGAACTTGGTTTGAAAGTGGCTATGATTCCCGTCTGCTTGTGACTTCCCAGCAATCCGTCCGAAGATTTCGTGATCATACCTTCGGCCACGTTACAGTGTACGTTCAGAGTCTCTATGGCCAAGAATTTAGGAATGTTGGTTGCTACGTGCTTGATGCCAGCTTCGAGTTTGGTGCCGTTCTCGAAACCTAAAAGTTCTCCCATGGTGCCCAGGTCCACGGTCTCTGTCGCGGATAGGATTTCCACTCTGTGCGTGACCGAATTTTGAGAAAGGTACGTGCCTTTGGGTAATTGAGCTTGCAAAGTGGAAAGATTGTATTGTCCTGGCGTGACGACGATGTGTTCGCTTCCGACGCTAATTTTGTTGTTGTGCTGGGTGACATTAGGTATGAGGTACATGCTGTAGAATGCACGCAGAGCTACGGATTTAGGATAGACGATGTCGTCGTGCAGCGTGAGTTTCAAGATCGAAGATTCGCTCGTGAGATGGAACACGCCCATCCTAGTGATGCTGTTTGAGGTTCCACAATGCTTTCTGGAAATCTTCGATCGTAGGGTTATTTATTTTAGAGAGAAACGCGAGCATGGAGAGGCAGAGATGGCCGCAGTTCACGTCTCCGAAATCTTGAATGCGTTCGTCGTTGTAGTATATGGAGGTTTTGTTCGTTTTCAGATAATGAATTAAATTTGTAGGTGGAACGCCTCCGAAAGAATCGAAAACGAATGCTTTATCATTGTCGTTTTTGTGGTAACATATCCAATGCGTGCCTGGATTTTCTTGACCGTCCAAGTTGACTACTCCGCATTCTCTTCTTTTGACGCTTGAAGGTAACGAGTCGGACATGAAAACTCCTCTGAAGTGTTTGATTTGTAACGGTTCGATCAGAGATTCAATGTCTCGGTTGGTGAGTGCTTCTGTTTCTTTTTTTTATATTTCTTCAAAGCATCGAGGTTGCTTTTTTGTTTTTTGGTTATACCTTTCCCCTTCTTCTCCATGGCCAGGTTGTGACGTTTCTGTTCTTCCAATTCCGCCTTGTTCTTCTTCGAGTCGATGACGGTTTTCGCAATGGCGGCACTTCCGCCGGCCAAACTTCCAACGGCCCCCAATGCTGCCAGGATGGCCGGGATGCTGAATATGAAACCTCCGATCTTTTGCTGTTTCCGCGAACGCTGCAATCTTTTCAATTGAGGTGTGCTGAGCAGCAATTTCATTCCGTGTCCTTTCGACAAGCAAGAACGTTTCTTCTCGCGTTGTTTCTTGGTGAGTAACCCATCGAGAGCACCTAGATTTTTTAGATTCGAATATGGTATCTGGTACACGACACCCTTGGGCTTCATGTTGATGCTCTATGTGTTATTTTCACGGTATGTTATTTATATATATATTCTGAGATTTTTTCTTGTGTAGTTTTTTACGGTATGTTATTTATATATTTTCAAGGCCTCGCAGTCGTTACACAAATTCTATTACGTGCTTCGTTTTCTTGCCAAGAAGTTCCTTTGTCCCCTTGTACACGATTCGAGTTTTGTTCTCGATTAAAATAGATAGCTTCTCGTCGGATAACATGTTAGCGTATCGATCTGGTAAAAATAGACTGTATTGTGCGTTGAGCAACAGGCGTACCTTGGGACCATACTGAGTAGAAACGATTGAACCGGAAGTTATCGTGTAAGATTTGTCGACTTCCAATTCCCGAATTTTTACATACTCAAATGACAAATTTAGCATTTGTTTTAATGCTTGGAGATCACTCATTTTTTCGGTTGTCATATCGAAGAAGAGAAAATTTTCAGTGTGTATGTTAGAGAAATTTAATTGTTTTTTTTTTTCACGATGTGTGTTATTTATATATATATATACCGAAGATTATTTTTTTTATGATGTGTGTTATTTATATATCAAGTTTTTTTTTTTGGCACGTATATATATTATTATTTTTTTAACGGAGGAAGAAAGTTCGTGCTTCGGAAAACGCGAGGATGTGCGTAAGGATATCTTCCTTCTCCTGCATAGACTTGTACCAATCATCAGTATACTGTCTTCTTCCCTGCATCGCCTCGTACAGTTCGTCCGACCTATCGTTTAATTTTTCCCCTGCAGCCGAAAGCAGAATGTTGAGATCATCGCACCTCAGGCCGCTGATCTCCCGAAGAAGGTCCTTGAGAACCATTTCACAAGGGATGCGAAATTCCGGCATTGTTTTTGCCATGCTTACAAGTTTATTAACATCTCCGTTAACTACTTTCTTGAATATTTTAGATAGTAGCTCGGGTGGCAAATTAGTTATGTAATCCATGTTGTTTTTTTTACTGTATGTTATTTATATACCCCACCCCAATTTTTGTTTCGTGTTCATGGCGATGGTGGTGCCTAGTGCGGCGACCCGTTCACCCAACGATGCGTCTCTACTCACGAACCTTTCGAAAGCTGCGTGCTCTAACTTTCTGTCTGCTTCGTGACGTGCATTCAGATCCGTCTGCGTGGTGTTGTAGGCGATGTCGTGATCTTTGCATGCGGCGTCCAACGGATTCACACCCTTGTCTCCTCTCTCCAATCTTTTCTCGAGTTTGGTACCCGGTCCGCAGTACTGGTAGCCAGGTAGATGCATCTCGAAAGGTAACTTGTTGATGATGTCGTTCACGAGTCCCTTTCCTTCGGCCACGTTCCAAAATTTCGGAGGCAGCGTGTTGATGATTTTGATCAGGTAACCTATGCCCTTGTCGTCGTTCACGATGAAGTTGGAAAGTTTCGTGCTGATCATGTCCACGATGCCAACCTTCTCGTTGTAGAAATTACGGTTGCCTGCATTCTCTTCGCCGGCTATCACCAACAATCGGTCCACGAGTTTCCTAACGTCGTCCACCCAAACGAATTCTTTGGGTAACGTGTTGTAACGTTTGACGCCGCTGCCTGTTTTGACCTGGTTCCAAATCGGTTTGATGAGATTCCTGTACTTCTCGCCGCTGCTCGATTTCACCCTATTCTGCGAGGCGTCGTTGTTCTGGTACAAGGCATCCGTCATGATCAGAATTTCCTTGTAACTCTGGTAATCTTCGTCGGTGTAATCTTTCGGCTGCTTTTTGGCGACGAGTTCCCACAGTCCCACCGTACCGGGATACCTGTTCCAACTATCCTTGTCGCCTAAATTGACTTTAATGTCGTTGCCTTCGAAGGTCACCTTCGATTTCCCAATCTTCCACACCACACCGCCGCCTTCGCTGGTTTCCATGCTGGGATACAATCCGAACACTTCATCCTTGTCGAATTTCCCCGTGCTCAGGTAGTCTCGTGCCAAAGGTCCCAACTCAATCTTATCCGAAGACGACGACGTGCTGCCTATGGCTCGACGTCGTGCAGGTGCATCCTTCAGTTTGAACGGCGTCGAAGGAATGCTCGAAATGGGTGTGGGTACGGCGTAACTTTTAGCTGCGAGCGGTACGAGTTCATTAATCAAATTTTTATTTTGTTCCGTGACACTTTTAATTTCTTTACCTAGACTGCTGATGGCATCGATCACGGGTTGATCCTGACGTTTCTTCTCTTCGTAGAATCCGCGATTCTCGGATTTCCAACCTTTGAAGCGTTTCGCGAGGTATTTTCGCAACTTGAGATTTTCGTCCTCGATTTTTCGTTTCGTCATGACGTTATTTATATACGTCGTTTCTCACAACGTTGCAACGTTTAGAAAGTCGTTGATTTTGTTTCTGTATTTTCCGTCGTTGGGTTTCCTCGTCATGTCGATCGTCACAAATCCGAAATCGTCACCGTTCCAGCAAGTAGAGCAGCCTTCCGAAAATTGATTGTAGTTCATGTCTCCGCCTACGTAGTCATCGTGCACGTGCTTGAGGTTGGTGTGATCTTGACGAAACAAACATATGAAATTGGCGTTGTCGCGCACTAACTGTTTTGGAATTTTGGAAAACGTTTGAGCTAGGTAGAAGCAATCCATTCCTTTGTGACGACCTTGCGTGAAAAAGTTGCGAATTTCATTTTGATTTTCCAGGATGGCGTCGTCGAACACAACAACTGAATTTTCACGACAATCGTCGAGTGGTTTTATTTCCGAGGCAAACGTTGCAATGTCCAGACCATCGTACAGTTTCATCAGTTGCTGGTATTTGGATTGCTCCAAACTTTTCGAGAACACGTACAGGTGCCTGTTCTTCCAATCTAACCAATTCGGTGCGAGGAGAAAATTGTCCACGAGCAGTGTCGTTTTCCCACACCCCGAAGGACCTACGATCAGACAGCGGATGCTGTCGGGAAGCAACTCGCCGTTCTTTTTCTTCGTTTGACTTTCCGGATCCGGTAGACGCTTCACCACGTTCCACGTACTCACAAGATCACTTCGTCCGCGTCGATCCAACTTTTTTCTGGAAGTCCCAGCCATTTGACAAACAGTTTGTCACCTTTCCTACGCAATACTTTCTCGATGAGGTACGTGTCGGGGTGTTTTGTTTTAGAGAGTTCCTTTTCGTAAAATCTTCCTTTCAAAATCTCGCCGCTACTATCTTTTATTATATACGTATGTTGGTTTCCAGGTAGAACTCGAACCACCGTAAAAAGTTCCGTGCTCCAATTTTTGTGAATCCCTTCTCGAAGGTGCGTTTGAATTTGCTGATCCTCACCTGGTCTCCAATTTTGTATTTAGCTTTTTTTGTCGTGGGTGTGTACTTTGGACAGTAAACTGTAGAAATTAAACGCTGCTCGTCGGACTTGGTAACGTCGGCTGGCTTCATGCCTATCGTTCTGTGTACCGTATCATTATAGGTGTCGACGAGTTCCGGCAGGATGTCGACCCATTTGTAATTTCCCCGAAGCGTGAATCGTTTCCACATGTGTGTTTTCAAGGTTCGATTGAATCTTTCCACGATGCTGGCTTTGATGTGACTGAAGGTCGAATAATGTCGAATCTTGTGTTTTTGAATAAACTTTTGGAATACGGCGTTGTAAAATTCTTTACCGTTGTCCGTTTGCAGAAACCGTGGTCGTCTGCCACCGCTTTCGCGAAAAATTAATTTGAATGCTTCCGTGACGCACGTTCCCGTTTTCGCCTTCAAAGGTAGAGCCCATGCGAATTTCGAAAACGTGTCTATGACGGTGAGAAGGTACTTGTTGCCCTTGTTCAATTTATGCACGTTTTTCAAATTGCCGCTACTCATCTCCACGAGGTCACTTTGCCAGAGGTCGTCGATGCCCTTGGTTACCACAGCCAAACGTTCGTAGTTACGGCGTGCAGGTTTATGCATTTCTTCGACGATGGCTTGCCTAGACATTTTTTTTCTTAGAGATTACGTTTCAAGAGAAGCACAAGCGTGATGGGATTCAAAGAGGGTGGCACTTCGCTCGTGTTTTGAATGATCAGCTTATCGCCGGCACTCACGTCGAAAACGGTGAGATCTTCGTCTTCGTGTATTTCATATATGTTGCGCGTTTCGTTCCAACGTGCCAGAGGAATGTTTCCTGCTTTCTGGACACCACGATTCGATATCAAAGTCATGGTGGGAACGCTAGCTTTTCTACCGTGAGACCAGTACGAAAATTCGTTTATCTGAATCGTGCCATCGAGGAGAAACTTGTAGTACGGATGATAAGGATGCAACATGTACAGTTTGTTACCTTCGACGAACGTGGAGATTCTCTGTTGATTGGGTACGCTGTTGATTTCGATGGCTTGCAGAGAATGCAGTTTAGCGAATTTAGTGTCGACACCGAGCAGATTACTGTGAACTTGCCCGAGTTTATTTTCGATGGGGAGCAAATGCTCGACTATGGTATCCGTTACGGCAGAAAACGACGGTTTGATTTTCACTTCCACGTTCAACTGCTTGTAGTTTTCGTTGAGTTCTTGCAACTTGGCACCGAAAGAGGCCAGCGTCGATTCCTGCGTGGATTCCAGCACTCCAACTTGATCTCTGATGTTGACGACAATGTTCTGAAGGTTCTCGACTTGATTCAATTTCGAGCTCTTCTCGGTAAGATCGTTCACGATGCTTCGCATCTCTGTAAACTGCGTGTGAAGGTCGGCGACGCTCTGGGAAGTGGGCAGCGTCGACACCAGCGAAGTAAGTTCGTCTCGAATCTGTTCCACGTTCGCCGTTTCCGTTTCCAGTCGTTTCAGCATTCGAGATATGTTTCTTTTCAAAGCGTGCAATTCTTTGGAGGTGGGGAGATTGGCCACTTTACTCTCGAGATCGCTCAATGAACTTTTGATGTCGCTCGATTCGGATAGTGCCGTCACCGCCGTTTTCAATTTTTCCAAATCTTCGCTCGAAGGCACGCTCGTTCGTAACGATTCCAAGTCACCCTGTATGTTGTCGAGTACGTGATGAAAATGAGCGAGATTCGTTTCGACGTTCAAATTTTCTAAATATTCGATCTTCTGCTGAACCGTGCTCAACGTGTCTTGAATGCTCGTCAACGCTCTCGCTTCGGCGTGAATATTTTTAATTTCTTCGTTGATCAATTCCAAGGACGCCTGAAGCGTAGCGATGGTGGTTTGAATGTGTTCGAAATCTTGATAGGCCTCCAATTGAATTTTTATGTTCGCGACGCTTTTACCGATGACCTGCAGTTCGTCCGACGATGGTAGGTTCGTCATTGTATCTTCCAAAGTCTGCAACTTGGATTTAATTTCTTCCAACGTGCTGGTGAATTCTTCTTGTAATTTGGAAACGACGACATGCAAGCGTTCTACATCAATATCGTTCACCACGGTTTGAAGTTCAGAGAAATTCTTTTCTATTGCGGAAGTTCGTTCTTCGATTTCGAGTTTCAATTTTTCCAAATCTTCATTTTTCGATTGAAATTGCTGTAATTTGGCCAAATCATTTTGAAGCGAATCCACGCTCAACTGTATATTTTGAACGCTGTCGTAAGAAGGTACGTCGACATAATTTTTTATCAGCGTTTTCAGTTCGGAATCGATTTTCAGAATGGGGTCGAGACATTGCGTTTGGAGCGTAGCGATTTCCGACTCTAAACTTTTGTTTAAGGTTTCCTGCAAAGCGATCAAATCGGTCCTCAACTTCTTAACTCGAATATCCAACATGAGAATCTCTTCTGCGTGGTCCACACGCTTGGTGTTGCCGAAAATGTCGTTAGGCATTTTGTTAACGGTTATTTATAATAGGATAGACGATTCGTAATTCTACGAAGAGAGGAATAAGTTTGTCGTAATCTCCGAGGAGTTCCATGTAAAGATAATCTCCTGCGGACACATCGTACGTAATGTTAGAAAGCATCTTGTCGTGCTTGATTCGAAAAATGTTCTTGCCGGTAGAAATTTTGATTTCGCCTGCGTTTTCCGGATTCACGGTGATTTGAAGTTTCCCGTCGATCGGAATTTCGTAGAAATGTAAATTGTTATTAAAAACATAAAACATCTTGCCCACATCGTCATTCAGTTTCGTCCAAATGCTATTGAGGTGAATGATCAACAGACCGTTGAGTTTAGGTAACACGGAAGGTAAGACTTCATGATCTGGTATGGTTTCCATAATGATCTGTTTTTTGAAACCGAACAAATTCATAGGCATGCTGGTTATTTAAGAATACAGTCAAAGTTTTTTGTAATGACAGTCAAAGTGTTTTTTTTTTTTTTGTTTTGTTTTGTTTTTATGAATCTTCTGTTGAAGATGGACATATGTTGCAGGTTTTGCTTTCTGCTAAGCGATAGTGCCCCCACGGCAATGTGTGAATACCACACTCGAGGACGCACCTCTTATCGTCGTTGGGATCCAGGGCAATTTTTCTAACTTTGTTTGTGGTGATGATATGGTCGACGCTCTGGATGCGCTGTTCTTCTCTTAGAACCGACGACCTGGTCTTGAGGCAATCGACAAAGTCCTCGAATGCGAGATGCTCCCGAACCACCTGTCTGCCGACACCCTTGGCCTTCTTGGTAACGCTGCCCTCGGCTTTGATGGCATAGGCCTTGGCGCGAAGACCTGCAAACTCGAGAATTACATCACCGTCCTTCTCGTCTTTGAGTTTGCCAGGCACTTTTTTGTTTCGGGGCAGGATGCCGTACTGGTTCGGCTGGGTATAGCCCGAGGTGTCGAAGAGGTTAAGCAAAGCTGGTGCCGTGACTATATCCCCGTATGCATCGGCTGAGTGGACGTGGTACACCAAGCTGTCCGTGTCCGTGTAGAGAAGCGAGATGTTGTGGCTATAATGTGGACGTAATATGTCGTAGTACGTCTCGAACATGTGCAGCTTGCTCAGGTCTAATACTGAGGCACCAACATAAATTGGCTTGTCGAGTTTTACCTCACCTTTCCTCATATGCACCAGAGCAAGCTGCTCGTTATAAATGGTCCTCGATTTGAATAACGGGTTCGCTACGAGCCTGCGACATTGTGCTTTCCTCGTTACCAATTTTATGTCCATGCGATTCCGTACATTCTCCATAGTTTTGCCAAACACCGCATTGTTCATAAGCTTGAAGAAATCCTTATCAAGCTCGGACGTGGCTGCGGTGCGGTGTTTGGTGTTGACTTCAATATATGGCTTCAACCATGGAGAATGCTCGAACTTGAGGATGCGGTGAACTGCGCAGACCGTGACCCCTCGCTGCATCAACCACCGGAGATTCTGGTAGTGCAGGACATAACGCTCTTTGGACTCGAAATCCATGACGAGCTTCTTCTGGTTGGAATCGGGTGGACACTTGAACTCGGGTGCAGGGGGAAGATCGCAGAACAAATCCTGCAGCTTCTCGGAGAACTCAAGATCCACCTCGGCGAAGAACCCATGTTCCGAATCGTCGAAGCTTTCGACGTCGAAGTTGGAAGGGTCAGCCCACTCGAAGCCTCTAAAAGGGAGTGGCTGCATCATGGAGTGTCCGTAGAGGTTATTGACGTCCGTGTACATGATGTAGCTGGACGGTTGTGAGGGGTCGTAGCCGGTGGCCATGTGGTGATTGTTGGCGCGCGAGTGTCGCTGCGACACCTGGACCATTCCACCCCGCACGGCGCGTTCCACAAACAGCATCATGTCCACGTTCGAAAGAAGCTCCAGCTTGATCTTCGTCACCAGAAACATGGCTGACCACGCCAGTCCGGGGAGACTGTAGAAGTATGCGGGGTCCAGCTTGTAGATCTTCATTGCGGTCGCACGGAACGTCTGGAACACGTCGGCGAGGAGCGTCACGTCAAGTCTGAGGTAGACGTCGTGGTAGTCCCCGAGAGTTCGACAGCCCAGCTCGCGCCACATGGACTGGGCGTGGTGATATTCCTCGTCGGTGATGTTCGACCCTCGCAGCTGACTGTAGAACTTCGCCTGGGGAGGTAGCGTCGTCTCCGCGAACTTGGAAGGGTCTGTGATGTATTCGTAGGGATAGACTCCCTTACGCTTGAAGAGGCCGGCGTCCAAGTTCGGAAAATTTCCGGAGGTAATAAGCATTTGCTCGTCGCTAAGCTTCCCTGCAAGAGCATCGAGGCTGGCCGGGAGGAACCTCAGGGAGTCGAGGAAGCGAAGCTCGACGGTGGAGTGTGATCCTGAAATTCGCACCCACTTGCTCACACTGATGTAACGCTCCTCGTTCTGCGCCAGGACGTTGATTCGCATGTCGTCGTACCCAAGATGCTTGACGAGGTGGTGGAAGTCGTATCCCGAGCCATTGTGAAAAAACACAGGGATAAATCGCGGGTCCCGGGCCATGAGGTTGCATCCGTTGCACCAAGGACCAACATACCTACCGTTAAAGTGATCATGGTGTTGGACTTTACGGTTGTTGGTGGTGTACTCCTTGACGCAGACAGGGCAAGCGATGGCCTCGTCGTGTCTACGTTGATCGTCGGGGGACAGTGGGAGTATAGATTTGGGGGCCAACAGTACCTTCCCTATCTCGTTGGCCTCGACAACCATCCTCTCGAGGAAGTGTTTGGCTGCGTCGGGACCGCGATACACGTAGGGCTCGGGGGCAATGTGCTGGTCACGTCGCACCACAACGTATGCATAACTCGAAGCCTCGTGGAGTTGGTAAGGGGTGGTGGAAGAAACTTCAGGGTCGGGATCGCAAGTGGACAGGGGTTTGAGGAAGGCCTCGAAATCCGCGATGATGATAGCGGGGTGCTCCACCATGGCACCGTGCATGTGGAAACGCTCCACGGTGCCAGGTTTGGGCAAGACTGTCACACCCGGCTCGTTGGCATTGCAGTAGATCTTGTGGCTGGCAAGCTTCTCTGCAGCGATGTTGGGACCTCCGATGCGCTGGTAATCCTGCTGTTCTCGATCATCAAAAATTGACAAGCACCTGCGACAAACTTCTATGCTACCATGATGCTTGCTTTTTTGGCTCGAAACAAGTCTAGAGAGCGAGCGAATAAGAGTGTAGTGGTGATGGGTCTCGTCCTTGATAAGTAGGAGATGGATTTCCTGCGCACCATCAACGTTTACGTCACTCACCCGGATGGGGTACACCGCATTTTCGTCAGTGAGACCGTAAACGTTGATGGCCAACCGCGTACGAGCCTCGAACTTTCGAATGTCCGGGACCTCTACCGGGTAGTCGATCCCAGCCATGGCAACTTCCAGCTCTGCCTCATAGGGTAGGTAGTGGTTAACTCGGTGTGGTTGGTTTTTCCTGTCGACAGGGTGCAACGCTGCAAGCACCGACCAGAGAAAGCACTTGTTATCTTTATTTTGGATGTTCAGGACGGCCTTCTTTGCCGCAATGGTAGGTGGTAAGGCGGCGTAGCTGGAGGCGGAGAGAGGCACGAACTTACAAAGTTTGACGCACAGTTCGTGAGGCTCGCCACACAGCGAACCCCCCGAGCCTTTAGCTTGATGTTCCTCCTGTTTTGCCACCAGCTCATTGGTAAACTGGTTGTAGATGACCTCGAGGTTGTCGACATCCGCCAGATGCAGCGTCTTCGCCTTGGTGTTGTGGCAGAAGCTGTAAATTTCGTCGGACGGCTTCTTGTACTGGCAACGTAGCGATGCGTAGAATTTGGTGGAGTGCATTGCAAGCGCATCGCCGAGGATGGAAATAATTTCGGCTTGCACGTTCTCCAAAAAGCTACGCACGTCGCATGAGCCCTCCGAAGTGATGACAAAGTCCTCTAACAACCGCTCGAAAGCAGTCTGGTTTGTTTTTGTCACAGGCTTGACGCGTTTGGCGGGTGGTGGCGAGTCGGCTTCCGCTTTCCTCTTGCTCGAGCTGGTCGACGGTTGGGGAACAGGTGCTCCGACGACAACTTTGCATGATGTTATATGCCTCTTCAAATTATTAATGGTAATAGGTATACCGCACCTGGGACATGGTTTTTTAGCGGTTACACGCTTACCAGGTGCGCAGGTACGACAATGTCTTGCAAAATGTGCGCTTGATATGCTTATTTTGCACACAGGACAACTTTTCATGGAGCGCATTTTTTTGGGGGTATGTTTATTTATATGTGATCTGTTGGTGGTAGAGTGTTTACAAAAAAAAAATACCTTACGAGAAAAATTTTGTAGGCTAATTCTAATTAGTGTTAGTTTGAGGAGTTTATTTATATATGGGTGGCGTTGTTTTCCTCAAATATGTATTTTAATAAACCCTGTAAAAAAAATTTAAAAAAATATATAAGAAGTTTGAGAAAAAAAAAACACGTGAAACTCTACAGAGGTGCGGTAATCTATAACCGCAGCCATTAGAAAACTTTTACATTTTTGGTTGGGCACCACGCACCCTGGCGAGGTTATAGGGGCCAGGCCTCCTAAAAACAACAATTATTATTTTGTTTGTTTGTTTGCGTTACAAGACACGCATGTGTGTGTGTGTGTGTGTGTGTGTGTGTGCGCGGCACGTCGTTCCCCCGAGAGAGGTTTACAAAGGTCACGATATACGGAGTTGGAAAATTACGATATGGCGCATTCGCTCATTACTCTTGCCAGCCATAAATCTCTCTCTCTCTCTCTCTTCATCTTACACCAACGTCGGCATCTCTATTTTTTTTAGTTGTAAGTAAATTGCCAACACACTCTAGTTAATAATGCTACATATTATACACACACACACGCACACACATACTATATTACCATCCACCCATCTCTCTCTCTCTCTTTTACGGCAGTACATATTTGTTGTCGGCTCTCCTTGTTTAGTATGTGTAGGTTGGCAAAAATTGCTTTATGCGCTGTAAGGCAAGCCTCAAGCAAAATTGCCAGCTCCTTGCTTTAGGCTAGGTTAGACCAAAAAAAACCATGGTGATTTTTTTGTTCAAGTAAGAAGTTGGCAACGCTGATCTTTACTTGAGGGCGATCAACCGGGTTGATTGCACAAGCAAAATTGCCACCTCCTTGCTTTAGGTTAGGTTAGAGCAAAAAAAACCTTGGTGATTTTTTTTCGAGTGAGGAGTTGGCAACGCTTATCTCCACTTGAGGGCGATCGACCGGGTTGATTGCACAAGCAAAGTTGCCAGCTCCTTGCTTTAGGTTAGGTTAGAGCAAAAAAAGCTGTGGGTAAGCTGTCGGTTGTTTAACTCTTCCCTTTCTCTTTTTTTTTTTCTTGTAAAAGGCTATGGCAAAAGTACCAGTGGGTTGGCAACCTTGCTTTATGCACTGTAAGGCAAGCCTCAAGCAAGATTGCCACCTCCTTGCTTTAGGTTACGTTAGACCAAGAAAAAAAAACCTTGGTGATTTTTTCGAGTGAGGAGTTGGCAACACTGCGAGAAAATACCTCAAGCAAGGTTGCCAGCTCCTTGCTTTAGGTTAGGTTAGACCCAAAAACAAAAACCTTGGTGATTTTTTCGAGTGAGGAGTTGGTAACACTGCTCACCACTTCAGCTCACCACTTGATGTTGCAGAACTCCCCCACTTGCACTACTTACCTATGTGCCTAATACCTGCTTCTAATTTGCTATTGTTGGGGAAACCTAGAAGTTCGCCCATGCTAGAAAGGTCTACTGTTTCTTTGGTGGATACGATCTCTACTCTGTGTGTTACAGAGTTTTGAGATATCAATACAGTGTTAGGAAGTTCAGATTTTAAAGTAGATAAATTATATTGTCCAGGAGAAATAATAATTTTTTCATTACCTACAAATATAAAATTGTTGTAGGTAGTTACATTTGGCATCAGATACATGCTGTAGAAGGCTCTCAGAGCTATGGATTTTGGATAGATAATATCATCGTGGAGATGTAGTTTCAAGACCGAAGTCTCGCTGGAGAGATGAAAAATTCCCATATTTAATATTCCGCACTGCTTTTTGAAAATCTTGTAATTTGATGTTATGTATTCTATTTAATATTCTAAGCATCGTACTGCAAACATGACCACATATAATTTGATCGAAATCTTGAAGACGTTCGTCGTTGTATTAAATCTTAACATGTTTTAAATAATGAATTAATTCTGTAGGGGGTACCCCTCCGAAAGAATCTAAAATAAAACCATTGTTATTTTGTTTATAATAGCATATCCAGTGGGTACCAATATTTTCGGACTTATTCAAATTCACCACGCTACATGATCGTGAGAAAGGGGGACTATCTTTAAAGAGAGAATCAGACATGACCCCCCCCTGAAATGTCGAATTTTAAATATTTTAACTAAAGATTCAATGTCTTAGTTCGTGAGCGCTTCTTCTTTTTTTTAATTTTCCGAGTGCTCTGGACTTCACACCACTGCCTAATTTTCTTTCCATGGCAAGATTAAGACGCTTCTGCTCTTCTAGTTCTGCCTTATTCTTTTCTGATTCAATTACAGTTTTGACAATAGCAGCACTGTCACCAGCTAAACTCCCCACTGCCCCTAAAGCCGCCAGGATAGCTGGAATGCTGAATATGAATCCACCACTATGTGTTTTTTTTCTTGTATTTTGCAAACATTTTAATTGTGGTGTACTAAGTAATAATTTCATTCCATTTCCTTTGGTTATACATTGTCTCTTCCTTTCCTGTTGTTTTTAGTTAAAATTGGATTAATTTTTAAATTTTTAAGATTATGATATGGAATTTGGTATACAATTCCTTTAGGTTTCATGTTGTTTTTTATTATTATTATTTTCATAGCAATGGTTGTACCCAATGCTGTTATTCGTTCACCTAATTATGCATCTCTGCTGGATAATCTTCCAAATGCAGTCTCTTCCAATTTTTGATCAGCCACATGACGACCATCCAGATCTTTGTGTGTGTTGTATGCAATGTCATGTTCTTTACAAGCTGCATCGAGAGGATTGATCCCCCGTCCCCTCTTTTTAATTGTTTCTCAAGTTTTGTCCCAGGACCACAGTATTGGTAACCAGGTACATGTAACTCGAATGGGAGCTTATTAATAATATAATTTACCAAATCTCGACCCTCTTCTACATTCAGGAATTTAGGGGGTAGAGTATTGATAATTTTAATTAAGTATCCTATACCTTTTTAGTAGTGGTACTGGACCGGTTGAGCAACCTCTATTGAGGCTCGCCTTAATGGATTTGTCTCGTAAGGCATGAGCCTCATTTGATGGCAGTGTTGCCAGCTGCTTACTCGAAAAAATCACCAAGGTTTTTTTTGGGGGGTAACGTAGCCTCAAGCAAGGAGCTGGCAATCTTGCTTGAGGCTCGCCTTAATAGATTTCTCTTGTAAGGCATAAGCCTTATTTTCTTGCAGTGTTGCTAATATTTTACTCGAAAAAAATCACCAAGGTTTTTTTTTGTCTAACCTAGCCTAAAACAAGGAGCTGGCAATCTTGCTTGAGGCTTGGCTTACAGTGCATAAAGCAAGGAGCTGGCAATCTTGCTTGAGGCTTGTCTTACAGTGCATAAAGCAAGGTTGCCAACCTACTGGTATTTTTGCCATGGCTTTTTACAAAAAAAAAGAGAGAGGAGAGAGAGAGGGAAGAGTTAAACAACCGACAAGTACCAACACCCATCTACAGCTTTTTTTGGTCTAACCTTAGCTAAAGCAAGGAGCTGGCAATCTTGCTTGAGGCTTGGTTTACAGTGCATAAAGCACTGGTATTTTTGCCATGGCTTTTTACAAAAAAAAGAGAGGAGAGAGAGAGAGAAGAGTTAAATAACCGACAGCTGCCAACACCCACCCTAACCTACTCTAACCTAACCTAACCTAACCTACTCTAACCTAACCTAACCTAACCTAACCTAACCTAACCTACTCTAACCTACTCTAACCTAACCTACTCTAACCTAACCTACTCTAACCTAACCTACTCTAACCTAACCTACTCTAACCTAACCTAACCTAACCTAACCTACTCTAACCTAACCTAACCTAACCTAACCTAACCTACTCTAACCTAACCTAACCTAACCTACTCTAACCTAACCTACTCTAACCTAACCTACTCTAACCTAACCTAACCTAACCTAACCTAACCTAACCTAACCTAAAGCAAGGGGTTGGCAACCTTGCTTGAGGCTTGCCTTACAGTGCATAAAGCAAGGTTGGCAACCTACTGGTATTTTTGCCATGGCTTTTTACAAAAAAAAAGAGAGAGGAGAGAGAGAGGAGAGTTAAACAACCGACGGCCCACCTACAGTTTTTTTGTCTAACCTAACCTAAAGCAAGAAGCTGGCAAATTTGCTTGAGGCTTGCGTTACAGTGCATAAAGCAATTTTTGCCAACCTACATATACTAAACAAGAAGATAGGTTAGGTTAGGTTAGGTTAGGTTAGACAACAAACATATATACTACCATAAAAGAGAGGGAGATATGGGCGGATGGTAATATAGTATGTGTGTGCGTGTGTGCGTATAATATGTAGCATTATTAACTAGAGTGTGTTGGCAATTTACTTGCAACTAAAAAAAAAAATAGAGATGCCAATTTTGCCGTAAGATGAAGAGAGAGAGATTTATGGCTGGCAACAGTGGTGGGCGATGTCCTCCCTTTTCTGTGCAATATGACATTATGATGTTACCGTAGTTTTTGACGGGGGTTACGAGTTAACTAAAAAAAACCTGCAACTAGAGAGAGTTGCCAGCACACACACACGCTGTTGTAAGAGAGAGATGGGTGGCAGCATTTCTGGCATTTCAGCAGGTCTGGCAACTGTTGAGAAATAGTGACGTCAGTTAACAGCATTGGTAGCAGTGATGCGATGCGATGCATTAACTTGTGAATTTTCGAACTCGTAAAATGATGTGGCTGAAATATAGGGGGAAGAATAGCTATTCACAGTGGCGGATGTACTTCCTGTTTTTTTTTCAAAAGCTAACAATAATGATGGAATTTCATGCTGACGCATTTATTTTGTTCAAAAATTCGTGTTCAGCACAGATGATGCTATGTAATTTTCACATCAGCTCAGCCAACTGTTGAGAAATAATGACGTCAGGTAACAGCATTGGTGGGGGTGACGTGATGAATTTACGAAAGTAGGAAAAATGACAGTGCTAAAAATTGAAGTATAGAACTATTTTCTAGAGCATACACATGATGCTTAGGTTACAACAGCTGTTAACATCAGGCCTGGCAACTGTTGAGAAATAGTGACGTCAGTTAACAGCATTGGTAGCAGTGATGCGATGCGATGCGATGCATTAACTTGTGAATTTTCGAACTCGTAAAATGATGTGGCAGAAATGTAGGGGAAGAATGTTCTAGACTGGATTTCTACTAGTCCACGTTGTTAACCTACATATTACTCCTCGACTAATAAACTAGAAGCTCGAGGGGCATCAGGTCTTATTTTTTATTGTGAGCTGCAAGAAGAACATTGTGATTGTGATTGAAATTAACTAACGTGAGTAAATTTGTTTGTTAGCTTGCATGAGTTGGCTTTGTGTTATATAAATAGGTAGTGTTGCTTCTGTGAGTTGATTCTGTAATAACCAAACAAATGTAAAGGAATTGTAGATAAAAGGTAAAACTCTCTACAAAACCAACCAATTCTTAAGCATATTGTGGAAGGAATATATACTCGCAAAGCAAGCAAAAAGATGAGAGAGAAAGTATACAAGTTTTAAGTGTGTTGCAAGTATCTTTTTTTTTTTGCTTTTTTTATATATATATTTATTACATATTACTATATACACCAAGCATATGCAAAATAGCAATATGCAGGGGTGTAAGAGAACGATTTTCTGGTAAGACGCCCAACAGTTAACCTCACTTCCACGTAGTACACCCTGGACTGTAGAGTAACGAGGCTCTGGCGTCTGGCAGACCAGTATAATTTTGCGTGTGTTAGCCTGTTTTTTTTTTGTGCGTTTGATATTTAGTGGAGGTACATAGTGTTTCGAATTTTATTATTATTTAGTTTTATACACAGAAAAGATATTAAACATAAAATTAAATAAAATATATCTAATTATGTTTTTTTATCACAACAAGCATTCACAAAAAAATAACAATAATATGGTTTAAAGTTTTTTAACGTAATTGCTACGTAAACAAAATGGCCGACTTGCAATGAGTGTGTCAAAGTTTTTTTAAGCCTAATTGCTACGTAAACAAAATGGTCGACTTACAATGACCGTGTCAAATATGAATAGATTGAGAGATGGAAAGAGAAGTTAAATATGCTTAAATAAAGTGCTCCTCTGTGCATAGCACCATACCATAAAAGCATATAGGAAAACTGCCATGTTTAATGCATGAAACTTAAATATACATATAAAATTAAAATATTTGGTGCTGACCACATCACACATTGCTGATTTTGCATTGTACTTTCCTATATTCACATATGTACAGTAAAACTAATCGGGACTAGGCTTTTAGTTTTTTAAAATAGGATCCGAACCACTATGTACTTTTATCGGGTTCGAACCTAGGACCTCTTGATTACAAGGCAACAACACAACCACCGCACTTTCGAACCCTAATGAATATGTAGGAAAAAACAACGGTATATACATAATCCAAAATTTGCGTGGTTCTAGGCCCCATAGGAACCAAGAAAATCAATGTCTTGGGAAAACGTCTTAAGATATTTGTCTTAATCTTTAAGAAAGTCGACTTCCGGTCTGTCAAGATGTTACTTCCGGTCTGTCAAGAAAATTTTCTTAAGACAAATATCTTAAGACGTTTTCCAAGACATTGATTTTCTCGGCTCCTAATTGAGCTAGGATGATGATTTTAGGTTTGTTGGATAGGATTCGACGAAAACTAATCGACTAGCAAATAAAATCGATTCCACCCCCTCAAGTTTTGGAAATACAGACAATTTTTTTATTTTTTGAGAAACTTGATTTGCCGGCTTAGTTTTTACTCTAATTTGAAAATTTTAATGATATTTGATAAAAAATTGAATATACTCTACAACCTATTGGAAACATAATGATTAGTGCTTACTGTTTCCAAGTTATTTTAAATTTAAATTTCAAGATGTAATTTCTAAGTTGTTTTGTAACTCGTAAACTATGGGTCGTAGAAAACCCATTCTTGTTTTATCTGCTATTGCCCGACAAATACTATAAACACAAATAATGTTTATTGTTTGATTTAAAAAAAAATCGAAAATAACTTTGTTTTCTGAAAATAAAAAATGTGTGTATGGAAAAAAAAATACGATTGTGTAATTTTTTATGATGTATGTTTGCATGTAAAAATAAGTATACCTGAAAATTTTAGAATTTCAAAATAGTTATATATATATTTGCTATTATATCAGCCGAAACAATAGAATATATATAAACAAGTACATTTTCATAGTTTCATACCTCTACTAGATTGGTAGAAAAATATACTAATGGGCAATAAAATCTGAAGAAGATTCGTGTCTAGCAAAAAATAAACTAAATAGAATTACACATGCATACAATATTTATTGTGCTTTTTTTCTATCTACAATTATATTTTTCTTATATATTTTTTTTAAATTTTTTTACAGGGTTTATTAAAGCGCATATTTGAGGAAAACAAAATTTTTCTCGTAAGGCATTTTTTTCGTAAACACTCTACCACCAACAGATCGCATATAAATAAACATACCCCCCCAAAAAATGCGCTCCATGAAAAGTTGCCCTGTGTGCAAAATAAGCATATCAAGTAGAAATTTTGCAAGACAATGTCGTACCTGCGTGCCGGGCAAGCATTTGGCTGCTAAAAAATCATGTCCCAGGTGCGGTATACATATTACCATTAATAATTTAAAGAGGCATATAACATCATGCAAAATTGTCGTCGGAACACCTGTTCCACAACCGTCGACCAGCTCGACCAAGAGGAAAGCGGAAGCAGCCTCCATCAATGCACCATCCGCCAAACGCGTCAAGCCTGTGGCGAAAGCGAACCGGACTGCTTTCGAGCGGTTGTTGGAGGATTTTGTCATCACTTCGGAGGGCTTATGCGACGTTCGTAGCTTTTTAGAGGAGAAGCGAGCAGAGATAATTTCTATTCTCGGTGATGCGCTTGCAACCCACTCCACCAAATTCTACGCATCGCTACGTTGCCAGTACAAGAAGCCGTCCGATGAAATTTACAGCTTCTGCCACAACACCAAGGCGAAGACGCTGCATCTGGCGGATGTCGACAACCTCGAGGTCATCTACAACCAGTTTGCCGAGGAGCTGGTGGCAAAACAAGAAGAACATGAAGCTGAGGGCTCGGGGGGTTCGCTGTGTGGCGGGCCTCACGAACTGTGCGTCAAACTTTGCAAGTTTACGCCTCTCTCCGCCTCCAGCTACGTCCCCTTACCACCTTCCATCGCGGCAAAGAAGGCCGTCCTGAACATTCAAAACGGTGACGCCAAGTGCTTCGTATGGTGTGTTCTGGCAGCGTTGCACCCTGTCAACAGGAAAAACCAACCACACCGAGTTAACCACTACCTACCCTACGAGTCAGAGCTGGAAGATGCTATGGCTGGGATCGACTACCCGGTGGAGGTCCGTGACATTCGCAAGTTCGAGGCCCGTACACACAACCCTCGGTTGGCCATCAACGTTTACGGCCTCACCGACAAAAATGTGGTGTACCCCATCCGGGTGAGCGACGTAGACGACGATGATGCTCGGGAAATTCACCTTCTGCTCATCAAGGATGAAACTCATCACCACTACACCCTCATTCGCTCCCTCTCTAGACTTGTTTTGAGTCAACGGAGCAGTGAGAGTCACCACGTCGAGGTGTGTCGCAGGTGCATGTCAATTTTTGATAATCGAGAACAGCAAGATTACCAGCGCATCAGAGGTCCCAACATCGCTGCAGAGAAGCACGCTCGCCACAAGTTCTACTGTAGTAACAACGAGCCGGGTGTGGCAGTCTTGCCCGAACCTAACACCGTGGAGCGTTTCCGCATGCACGGTGCCATGGTGGAGCACCCCGCTATCATCATCGCAGATTTCGAGGCCTTCCTCAAACCCCTGTCCACTTGCGATCCAGATCCCGAAGTTTCCTCCACCACCCCTTACCAACTCCACGAGGCATCCAGTTTCGCATACGTTGTGGTGCGACGTGACCAGCACATCGCCCCCGAGCCCTACGTGTACCGTGGCCCCGACGCAGCCAAACACTTCCTCGAGAGGATGGTTGTCGAGGCCATCGAGATAGGGGAGGTACTGTTGGCCCCCAAGTCTATGCTCCCACTGTCTCCCGACGATCAACGTAGACACGACGAGGCCATCGCTTGCCCTGTCTGCGTCGAGGAGTACACTGCCAACAACCGTAAAGTCCAACA
Source organism: Lepisma saccharinum (assembly GCF_977018435.1). Classification (NCBI taxonomy): domain Eukaryota; kingdom Metazoa; phylum Arthropoda; class Insecta; order Zygentoma; family Lepismatidae; genus Lepisma; species Lepisma saccharinum. The sequence goes on along the minus strand of NC_139250.1, from coordinate 37,736,454 downwards.
CCACGATCACTTTAACGGTAGGTATGTTGGTCCTTGGTGCAACGGATGCAACCTCATGGCCCGGGACCCTCGATTTATTCCGATCTTCTTCCACAATGGCTCGGGATACGACTTCCACCACCTGATCAAGCATCTTGGATACGACAACAAGAGAATCAACGTTCTCGCCCAGAACGAGGAGCGTTACATCAGTGTGAGCAAACAAGTGTCGATCCCGGGATCACGCTCTACCGTCGAGCTTCGCTTCCTCGGCTTCCTCGACTCCCTGAGGTTCCTCCCGGCAAGCCTCGATGCTCTCGTGGGGAAGCTTAGCGACGAGCAAATGCTCATCACCTCAGCAAACTTTCCGAACTTGGACGCCGGTCTCTTCAAGCGTAAGGGGGTCTATCCCTACGAATACATCACGGACCCTTCCAAGTTCGCGGAGACGTCGCTACCTCCCCAGGCGAAGTTCTACAGTCAGCTACGAGGCTCGAACATCACCGACGAAGAATATCACCATGCCCAGTCCATGTGGCGCGAGCTGGGCTGTCGAACTCTCGGGGACTACCACGACGCCTACCTCAGACTTGATGTGACGCTCCTCGCCGACGTGTTCCAGGCGTTTCGTGCAACTGCGAAGACCATCTACAAGCTGGACCCTGCATACTTCTACAGTCTTCCCGGACTGGCCTGGTCGGCCATGCTTCTTCTTACGAAAATCAGGCTTGAGCTTCTTTCCAATTATGACATGGTGCTGTTTGTGGAACGCGGCATCCGGGGTGGCATGGTCCAGGTGTCGCAACGGTACGCGCGCGCCAACAACCATCACATGGCCACCGGTTACGACCCTTCGCAACCGTCCAGCTACATCATGCACACGGACGTCAACAACCTCTACGGATACTGCATGATGCAGCCACTCCCCTTTGGAGGCTTCGAGTGGGCCGATCCCTCCAACTTCGACGTTGAAGGTTTCGACGATTCGGAACATGGGTTCTTCGCCGAGGTTGATCTGCAATTCTCCGAGAAGCTGCAGGATTTGTTCAACGATCTCTCCCCTGCACCCGAGTTCAAGTGTCCACACAATTCCAACCAGAAGAAGCTCATCATGGATTTCGAGCCCAAGAAGAATTACGTCCTACACTACCAGAATCTCCGGTGGTTGATGCAGCAAGGGGTCACGGTCCACGCAGTTCACCGCATCCTCAAGTTCGAGCATTCTCCGTGGTTGCGTCCATATATTGAAGTTAACACCAAACACCGCACCGCAGCCACGTCCGAGCTTGATAAGGATTTCTTCAAGCTTATGAACAATGCGGTGTTCGGGAAAACCATGGAGAATGTACGGAATCGTGTAGATGTGAGGCTAATATCAAACAAAGCACAATGTTGCAGGCTCGTAGCAAACCCGTTATTCAAATCGGGGACTATTTATAACGAACAGCTTGCTCTGGTGCATATGAGGAAGAGCGAGGTGAAGCTCAACAAGCCAATTTATGTTGGCGCCTCAGTATTAGACCTGAGCAAGCTGCACATGTTTCAAATATATTATGGGATACTACGCCAGCACTATAAAGACAATATTAGCCTACTCTACACGGACACGGACAGTTTAATATATCAGGTTCGCACAGCCGACGCGTACAAGGATATGGCCACGGTTCCATCTTTGGTTGACCACTTAGACACCTCAAACTATCCCCAGCCGAACCGATTCGGCATCTCGGCTCGCAACAAGATGGTGCCTGGCAAATCCAAAGACGAGAAGAAAGGTGATTTAAGTCTCGAGGATGCCGGTCTTTGCTCCAAAACCTATGCCATCGTGGCCGAGGGCAGCGTTACCAAGAAGGCCAAGGGTGTCAGCAGACAGGTGGTTCGGGAGCATATCACATTCGAGGACTTCGTCGATTGCCTCAAGACCAGGTCGCCGGTTCTAAGAGCAGAACAGCGCATCCAGAGCGTCGACCATGTGTTGACCACAAACAAAGTTAGAAAAATTGCGCTGGATCCCAATGACAATAAGAAGTACGTCCTCGAGTGTGGTATTCACACATTGTCGTGGTGGCACTATCGCTTAGCAAAAAGTAAAACCTGCAACATATGTCCATCTTCAACAGAAGATTCATAAAAACAAAACAAAACAAAAAAAAAACACATTTTGACTGTCATTACAAAAAAGTTTGACCGTATTCTTAAATAACCAGCATGCCTATGAATTTGTTCGGTTTCAAAAAACAGATCATTATGGAAACCATACCAGATCATGAAGTCTTACCTTCCGTGTTACCTAAACTCAACGGTCTGTTGATCATTCACCTCAACAGCATTTGGACGAAACTGAATGACGATGTGGGCAAGATGTTTTATGTTTTTAATAACAATTTACATTTCTACGAAATTCCGATCGACGGGAAACTTCAAATCACCGTGAATCCGGAAAACGCAGGCGAAATCAAAATTTCTACCGGCAAGAACATTTTTCGAATCAAGCACGACAAGATGCTTTCTAATATTACGTACGATGTGTCTGCAGGAGATTATCTTTACATGGAACTTCTCGGAGATTACGACAAACTCATTCCTCTCTTCGTAGAATTACGAATCGTCTATCCTATTATAAATAACCGTTAACCAAAAATGCCTAACGACATTTTCGGCAACACCAAGCGTGTAGACCACGCAGAAGAGATTCTCATGTTGGACATTCGAGTTAAGAAGTTGAGGACCGATTTGATCGCTTTGCAGGAAACCTTAAACAAAAGTTTAGAGTCGGAAATCGCCACGCTCCAAACGCAATGTCTCGACCCCATTCTGAAAATCGATTCCGAACTGAAGACGCTGATAAAAAATTATGTCGACGTACCTTCTTACGACAGCGTTCAAAATATACAGTTGAGCGTGGATTCGCTTCAAAATGATTTGGCCAAATTACAGCAATTTCAATCGAAAAATGAAGATTTGGAAAAATTGAAACTCGAAATCGAAGAACGAACTTCCGCAATAGAAAAGAATTTCTACGAACTTCAAACCGTGGTGAACGATATAGACGCAGAACGCTTGCATGTCGTCGTTTCCAAATTACAAGAAGAATTCACCAGCACGTTGGAAGAAATTAAATCCAAGTTACAGACTTTGGAAGATACCATGACGAACCTACCATCGTCGGACGAATTGCAGGTCATCGGTAAAAGCGTCGCGAACATAAAAATTCAATTGGAGGCGTATCGAGATTTCGAACATATTCAAACCACCATCGCCACGCTTCAGGCGTCTCTGGAATTGATCAACGAAGAAATTAAAAATATTCACGCCGAAGCGAGAGCGTTGACGAGCATTCAAGACACGTTGAGCACGGTTCAGCAGAAGATCGAATATTTAGAAAATTTGAACGTCGAAACGAATCTCGCTCATTTTCATCACGTACTCGACAACATACAGGGTGACTTGGAATCGTTACGGACGAGCGTGCCTTCGAGCGAAGATTTGGAAAAATTGAAAACGGCGGTGACGGCACTATCCGATTCGAACGACATCAAAAGTTCATTGAGCGATCTCGAGAGTAAAGTGGCCAATCTCCCCACCTCCAAAGAATTGCACGCTTTGAAAAGGAACATATCTCGAATGCTGAAACGACTAGAAACGGAAACGGCGAACGTGGAACAGATTCGAGACGAACTTGCTTCGCTGGTGTCGACGCTGCCCACTTCGCAGAGCGTAGCCGATCTTCACACGCAGTTTACAGAGATGCGAAGCATCGTGAACGATCTTACCGAGAAGAGCTCGAAATTGAATCAAGTCGAGAACCTTCAGAACATCGTCGTCAACATCAGAGATCAAGTCGGAGTGCTGGAATCCACGCAGGAATCGACGCTGGCCTCTTTCGGTGCCAAGTTGCAAGAACTCAACGAAAACTACAAGCAGTTGAACGTGGAAGTGAAAATCAAACCGTCGTTTTCTGCCGTAACAGATACCATAGTCGAGCATTTGCTGCCCATCGAAAATAAACTCGGACAAGTTCACAGTAATCTGCTCGGCGTCGACACTAAATTCGCTAAACTGCATTCTCTGCAAGCCATCGAAATCAACAGCGTACCCAATCAACAGAGAATCTCCACGTTCGTCGAAGGTAACAAACTGTACATGTTGCATCCTTATCATCCGTACTACAAGTTTCTTCTCGATGGCACGATTCAGATAAACGAATTTTCGTACTGGTCTCACGGTAGAAAAGCTAGCGTTCCCACCATGACTTTGATATCGAATCGTGGTGTCCAGAAAGCAGGAAACATTCCTCTGGCACGTTGGAACGAAACGCGCAACATATATGAAATACACGAAGACGAAGATCTCACCGTTTTCGACGTGAGTGCCGGCGATAAGCTGATCATTCAAAACACGAGCGAAGTGCCACCCTCTTTGAATCCCATCACGCTTGTGCTTCTCTTGAAACGTAATCTCTAAACAAAAAAATGTCTAGGCAGGCCATCGTCGAAGAATTGCATAAACCTGCACGCCGCAACTACGAACGTTTGGCTGTGGTAACCAAGAGCATCGACGACCTCTGGCAAAGCGACCTCGTGGAGATGAGTAGCGGCAATTTGAAAAACATACATAAATTGAACAAGGGCAACAAGTACCTTCTCACCGTCATAGACACGTTTTCGAAATTCGCATGGGCTCTACCTTTGAAGGCGAAAACGGGATCGTGTGTCACGGAAGCATTCAAGACAATTTTTCGCGAAAGCGGCGGCAGACGACCACGGTTTCTGCAAACAGACAACGGTAAAGAATTTTACAACGCCGTATTCCAAAAGTTTATTCAAAATCATGGCATTCGACATTATTCGACCTTCAGTCACATCAAAGCCAGCATCGTGGAAAGATTCAATCGAACCTTGAAAACACACATGTGGAAACGATTCACGCTTCGGGGAAATTACAAATGGGTCGACATCCTGCCGGAACTCGTCGACACCTATAATAATACGGTACACAGAACGATAGGCATGAAGCCAGCCGACGTTACCAAGTCCGACGAGCAGCGTTTAATTTCTACAGTTTACTGTCCAAAGTACACACCCACGACAAAAAAAGCTAAATACAAAATTGGAGACCAGGTGAGGATCAGCAAATTCAAACGCACCTTCGAGAAGGGATTCACAAAAAATTGGAGCACGGAACTCTTTACCGTGGTTCGAGTTCTACCCGGAAACCGACACACGTATATAATAAAAGATAGTAGCGGCGAGATTTTGAAAGGAAGATTTTACGAAGAGGAACTCTCTAAAACGAAACACCCCGACACGTACCTCATCGAGAAAGTATTGCGTAGGAAAGGTGACAAACTGTTTGTCAAATGGCTGGGACTTCCGGAAAAGAGTTGGATCGACGCGGACGAAGTGATCTTGTGAGTACGTGGAACGTGGTGAAGCGTCTACCGGATCCGGAAAGTCAAACGAAGAAAAAGAACGGCGAGTTGCTTCCCGACAGCATCCGCTGTCTGATCGTAGGTCCTTCGGGGTGTGGGAAAACGACACTGCTCGTGGACAATTTTCTCCTCGCACCGAATTGGTTAGATTGGAAGAACAGGCACCTGTACGTGTTCTCGAAAAGTTTGGAGCAATCCAAATACCAGCAACTGATGAAACTGTACGATGGTCTGGACATTGCAACGTTCGCCTCGGAAATAAAACCACTCGACGATTGTCGTGAAAATTCAGTTGTTGTGTTCGACGACGCCATCCTGGAAAATCAAAATGAAATTCGCAATTTTTTTCACGCAAGGTCGTCACAAAGAAATGGATTGTTTTTACCTAGCTCAAACGTTTTCCAAAATTCCAAAACAGTTAGTACGCGACAACGCTAATTTCATATGTTTGTTTCGTCAAGATCACACCAACCTCAAGCATGCGTACAATGACTACGTAGGCGGAGACATGAACTACAATCAATTTTCGGAAGGCTGCTGCTCTACTTGCTGGAACGGTGACGATTTCGGATTCGCGACGATCGACATGACGAGGAAACCCAACGACGGAAAATACAGAAACAAAATCAACGATTTTCTAAACGTTGCAACGTTGTGAGAAACGACGTGTATAAATAACGTCATGACGAAACGAAAAATCGAAGACGAAAATCTCAAGCTTCGCGATTACCTCGCGAAACGCTTCAAAGGTTGGAAATCCGAGAATCGCGGATTCTACGAAGAGAAGAAACGTCAGGATCAACCTGTGATCGATGCCATCAGCAGTCTAGGTAAAGAAATTAAAAGTGTCACGGAACAAAATAAAAATTTGATCAACGAACTCGTACCGCTCGCAGCTAAAAGTTACGCCGTACCCACGCCTATTTCGAGCATTCCTTCGACGCCGTTCGAACTGAAGGATGCACCGGCACGACGTCGAGCCATAGGCAGCACGTCTTCGGATAAAATCGAGTTGGGACCTTTGGCACGAGACTACCTGAGCACGGGGAAATTCGACAAGGATGAAGTGTTCGGATTGTATCCCAGCATGGAAACCAGCGAAGGCGGCGGTGTGGTGTGGAAGATTGGGAAATCGAAGGTAACCTTCGAAGGCAACGACATTAAAGTCAATTTAGGCGACAAGGATAGTTGGAACAGGTATCCGGGTACGGTGGGACTGTGGGAACTTGTCGCCAAAAAGCAGCCGAAAGATTACACCGACGAAGATTACCAAAGTTGCAAGGAAATTCTGATTATGACGGATGCCTTGTACCAAAACAACGACGCCTCGCAGAATAGGGTGAAATCGAGCAGCGGCGAGAAGTACAGGAATCTCATCAAACCGATTTGGAACCAGGTCAAAACAGGCAGCGGCGTCAAACGCTACAACACGCTACCCAAAGAATTCGTTTGGGTGGACGATGTTAGGAAACTCGTGGACCGATTGTTGGTGATAGCCGGCGAAGAGAATGCAGGCAACCGTAATTTCTACAACGAGAAGGTTGGCATCGTGGACATGATCAGCACGAAACTTTCCAACTTCATCGTGAACGACGACAAGGGCATAGGTTACCTCATCAAAATCATCAACACGCTGCCTCCGAAATTTTGGAACGTGGCTAAAGGAAAGGGGCTCGTGAACGACATCATCAACAAGTTACCTTTCGAGATGCATCTACCTGGCTACCAGTACTGCGGACCGGGTACCAAACTCGAGAAAAGATTGGAGAGAGGAGACAAGGGTGTGAATCCGTTGGACGCCGCATGCAAAAATCACGACATCGCCTACAACACCACGCAGACGGATCTGGACGCACGTCACGAAGCAGACAGAAAGTTGGAGCACGCAGCTTTCGAAAGGTTCGTGAGCAGAGACGCATCGCTGGGTGAACGGGTCGCCGCACTGGGTACCACCATCGCCATGAACACGAAACAAAAATTGGGGTGGGGTATATAAATAACATACCGTAAAAAAACTACACAAGAAAAAATATCAGAATATATATATAAATAACATACCGTGAAAATAACACATAGAGCATCAACATGAAGCCCAAGGGTGTCGTGTACCAGATACCATACTCCAATCTAAAAAATCTAGGTGCCCTCGATGGGTTACTCACCAAGAAACAACGTGAGAAGAAACGTTCTTGCTTGTCGAAAGGACATGGAATGAAATTGCTGCTCAGCACACCTCAATTGAGACGCTTGCAGCGTTCGCGGAAACAGCAAAAAGTCGGAGGTTTCATATTCAGCATCCCGGCCATCCTGGCAGCATTGGGGGCCGTTGGAAGTTTGGCCGGCGGAAGTGCCGCCATCGCGAAAACCGTCATCGACTCGAAGAAGAACAAGGCCGAGTTGGAAGAACAGAAACGTCACAACCTGGCCATGGAGAAGAAAAAGGGGAAGGGCGTGATGAAAAAGTTTAAAAAAAAGAAACAGAAGCACTCACCAACCGAGATATTGAATCTCTGATCGAACCGTTACAAATCAAACACTTCAGAGGAGTTTTCATGTCCGACTCGTTACCTTCAAGCGTGAAAAGAAGAGAATGCGGAGTAGTCAATTTGGACGGTCAAGAAAATCCAGGCACGCATTGGATATGTTACCACAAAAATGACAATAATAAAGCATTCGTTTTCGATTCTTTCGGAGGTGTTCCACCTACAAATTTAATTCATTATCTGAAAACGAACAAAACCTCTATATACTACAACGACGAACGCATTCAAGATTTCGGAGACGTGAACTGCGGTCATCTCTGCCTCTCCGTGCTCGCGTTTCTCTCTAAAATAAATAACCCTACGATCGAGGATTTCCAGAAAGCACTGTGGAACCTGAAACAGCATCACTAGGATGGGCGTGTTCCATCTCACGAGCGAATCTTCAATCTTGAAACTCACGCTGCACGACGACATCGTCTATCCTAAATCCGTGGCTCTGCGTGCATTCTACAGCATGTACCTCATACCTAACGTCACGCAGCACAACAACAAAATTAGCGTCGGAAGCGAACACATCGTCGTCACGCCAGGACAATACAATCTTTCCACTTTGCAAGCTCAATTACCCAAAGGCACATACCTTTCTCAAAATTCGGTCACGCACAGAGTGGAAATCCTATCCGCTACGGAGACCGTGGACCTGGGCACCATGGGAGAACTTTTAGGTTTCGAGAACGACACCAAACTCGAAGCTGGCATCAAGCACGTGGCAACCAACATTCCTAAATTCTTGGCCATAGAGACTCTGAACGTACACTGTAACGTGGCCGAAGGTATGATCACGAAATCTTCGGACGGATTGTTAGGAAGTCACAAGCAGACGGGAATCATAGCCACTTTCAAACCAAGTTCCGAGTTCATGGAACCGATCATCTACACGCCCTCTTCGCCGATCTATTTTCCAGTATGTCGCAACCGCATAGACGACATAGAGTTGGTGGTGACGAACGAGAAAGGAGACGTGGTGGATTTCGCAGGTGCCACTACGACGGCCATCGTGGAGATCAACGTATAATAAATAACCATACATGTAAAATTGAGCAAATCGAAAGTTACGAATTGCAATCTTTCCCTCCCAACCGTCGCACGTTCGCCAATCTGAACGAAGCGAACAGGGAGATCGAATACGACGTGGACGTAGGGGATGGGTTCGTTCATCCTCACAGAGCGGACCTCTACCTTCAATTCGACGTGGTGAAGAAAGAAAGCGGAGACGCGTTTCCCGCAGCAGCAAACTTGATACTCGTGGACAACTTCGTGCCTCACCTGTTCTCGCAGGTGGAGGTGAGGAAACACAACACCGTCATCGACAGAATAGATTATCCAGGCATCACGTCCACGGCAGTGGGAACGTTGAAATTATCCAAAACGGACGCAGCGTACTACCAGGCCGGGGGATTCGAAGCGGGGACCAAAATATCGACGAGGAGTCACACGGTGCTTTTTCCCATGCGTCTGCTGCCTGGTTTCTTCTCGGACTACAAGGAGATCATGTGGAAGGGAGGACTGCGCGTCACGTTTCGAAGAGCGGCCAACGACAACGACGCACTGATGCGATACGCTACTTTGGGTCCGGACGGCACCACGCCGATAGCCAACACTTTACCCGAAGCGGCGAAATGCGTCATCCGGAGCATGGAATTGAGAATGCCGGTGGTGGAATACGAAACGAACTACGCCCTCAAGTACAAAGCGGAGATCTTGAAAAGTCCGCAGGTGCCGATTCACTTTCACGGTTACCAGTGCGTGCAGAAGGTGGCGTCGGGAAGTCACATGGAATTCGACGTGACGACGCAGTTCAACAACATACAGTTCGACATGCCAGATTTCGTCGTAGTGCTTTTTCAGACCGGGAGGGACAAGAATCAGGAAAAAGATTCCAGCAAGTTCGACGACTGCAAGATCAAGAACGTTTATCTCAAAAATGGACGCAACGAAGTGTTCCCGCGCGAGAATTACAACCTCGACGTGACAAAAAACGATTACCTCAAACTTTACGAAGCGTTCTCGGCTTACAAACGCGTGACCGAGGGAAGCGTGGACATGTACTACACGCCCAGCGAGTTCAAAGCACGGAGACCCATGACCGTCATCAACACATCTAAGAGAAAGAAGGTTGTGGTCAACGATCGAACCAACATCAAGGTCGTCTGCGAGTTCCACGATGCCTTGCCCGAGGATACCCTATGCAGTGTCATCCTGATTGCAGAGAAGTCCTTCGCCTACGACGTGAAGAACGAGAGGGTCACAGAGCAGTTTTAACAAGTTTTTTAACATCTTTTCTTGCACAATAAGAAATTTTCTGCACTAGCACAATCACTTACAATAGCACAATACGAATTTCACTAGTTCAGATCAGTTACAAATGTCAATTTCATTAGTTATCAGTTACAATATCTTTTTTGCACTATAGCACGAGACAATCAGAAAATTTGCACAAAAAAAATTTGTTGTTGTTTTTTTACACGTGAAAATTAACAATAAAATTTTTTTTTTATCGTTTCAGATGCTGTCGAAACATCAAAAACACATACACACACACTAGAAAAAAAGCATGCAACTTTATTTGTAACACACACATATTCTCCATCTTCATCAAGAAAATATTATAATAAACATAATTATTTTTATCTATATCTCACAATAAAACTCTATATCCAAAAATATCACAACATCAAATAACACTAGAGTCGTTAGTACACGTTGCATGCATTACGGAGGTCCTCTGTAGGGTTTCATGGAAGTTTGGGGGGGAAAAAAAAACACGTGAAACCCTACAGAGGTGCGGTTATCTACAGCCGCAGCCGTTAGAACTTTTTTTGGGTTGGGCACCACGCACCCTGGCGGGGTTAGGGGCCAGGTATCCTAAAAAACAACAATTATTATTTTGTTTGTTTGTTTGCGTCACAATACATAAGCGCGCACGCGTGTGTGGCACATCGTGTTTCCCCCGAGAGAGGTTTACAAAGATCACAATATATAAACATTGACCTCTCTTTTTTTTTTTTGGGACTTGGAAAAAATTTACAATAAGAGGACATCGCCCACCACTGTTGCCAGCCATAAATCTATCTCTCTTCATCTTACGGCAAAATTGGCATCTCTATTTTTTTTTTAGTTACAAGTAAATTGCCAACACACTCTAGTTAATAATGCTACATATTATACGCACACACGCACACACATACTATATTACCATCCGCCCATATCTCCCTCTCTTTTACGGCAGTATATATGTTTGTTGCCTAACCTAACCTAACCTAACCTAACCTAACCTAACCTATCTTCTTGTTTAGTATATGTAGGTTGGCAAAAATTGCTTTATGCACTGTAACGCAAGCCTCAAGCAAAGTTGCCAGCTTCTTGCTTTAGGTTAGGTTAGACAAAAAAACTGTAGGTGGGCCGTCGGTTGTTTAACTCTCCTCTCTCTCTCCTCTCTCTTTTTTTTGTAAAAAGCCATGGCAAAAATACCAGTAGGTTGCCAACCTTGCTTTATGCACTGTAAGGCAAGCCTCAAGCAAGGTTGCCAACCCCTTGCTTTAGGTTAGGTTAGGTTAGGTTAGGTTAGGTTAGGTTAGGTTAGAGTAGGTTAGGTTAGAGTAGGTTAGGTTAGAGTAGGTTAGGTTAGAGTAGGTTAGGTTAGGTTAGGTTAGAGTAGGTTAGGTTAGGTTAGGTTAGAGTAGGTTAGGTTAGGTTAGGTTAGGTTAGGTTAGAGTAGGTTAGGTTAGAGTAGGTTAGGTTAGAGTAGGTTAGGTTAGAGTAGGTTAGAGTAGGTTAGGTTAGGTTAGGTTAGGTTAGGTTAGGTTAGAGTAGGTTAGGTTAGGTTAGGTTAGAGTAGGTTAGGGTGGGTGTTGGCAGCTGTCGGTTATTTAACTCTTCTCTCTCTCTCTCCTCTCTTTTTTTTGTAAAAAGCCATGGCAAAAATACCAGTGCTTTATGCACTGTAAACCAAGCCTCAAGCAAGATTGCCAGCTCCTTGCTTTAGGTTAGGTTAGACCAAAAAAAGCTGTAGATGGGTGTTGGTACTTGTCGGTTGTTTAACTCTTCCCTCTCTCTCTCCTCTCTCTTTTTTTTTGTAAAAAGCCATGGCAAAAATACCAGTAGGTTGGCAACCTTGCTTTATGCACTGTAAGACAAGCCTCAAGCAAGATTGCCAGCTCCTTGCTTTATGCACTGTAAGCCAAGCCTCAAGCAAGATTGCCAGCTCCTTGTTTTAGGCTAGGTTAGACAAAAAAAAACCTTGGTGATTTTTTTCGAGTAAAATATTAGCAACACTGCAAGAAAATAAGGCTTATGCCTTACAAGAGAAATCTATTAAGGCGAGCCTCAAGCAAGATTGCCAGCTCCTTGCTTGAGGCTACGTTACCCCCCAAAAAAAACCTTGGTGATTTTTTCGAGTAAGCAGCTGGCAACACTGCCATCAAATGAGGCTCATGCCTTACGAGACAAATCCATTAAGGCGAGCCTCAATAGAGGTTGCTCAACCGGTCCAGTACCACTACTCTTTTTGATCATTTACAACAAAATGAGCTAGTTTATTGCTAATCATGTCTACAATACCCATTTTTTCGTTGTAAAAGTTGTTGTTTCCAGCATTTTCCTCCCCTGCTATAACCAGCAATCTATATATGAGTTTTCTCACATTATCTACCCACACAAATTCTTTAGGTAAAGTATTGTATTGTTTGATACCACTACCGGTTTTGAGTTGGTTCCAGATAGGTTTAATAACATTCTTGTATTTGTCCCCACTGCTCGATTTAACTCTATTCTGACTGGCATCGTTATTTTGATATAAGGCATCAGATAGTATCAAAATATATGAGTAACTCTGATAATCTTCTTTTGTAAAATATTTTGGTTGTTTCTTGGTGATGAGCTCCAATAATCGAGGAGTACCAGGATATCTGGACTAGCTGTTTTTCCCACCCAAATTGATTTTTATGTTGTCCCCTTCGAATGTTACTCTAGATTTCCCAATTTTCCAAACCACACCCTCGTTTGACTCCATGGTCGGATACAATCCAAACACTTCATCTTTTTTCAAATTTTCCAGTACTCAGGTAATCTCTTGCCAAGGGACCCAACTCGATTTTCTCTGGTTTTTCAAAGCTACTTAGGTGCTTCCTTGAGTATTAAAGGTGTGTGAATGCTGGATAAAGGATTAGGTAGAAAATCTGCATATTTTTTAGCAGTAACAGGTACCAATTCATTTATGAGATTTTTATTTTGTTCTGTGACATCCTTAATCTCTTTACCGAGACCACTGATCGCATCGATAATTGGTTGGTCTTAACGTTTGTGTTGTTCATAGAATCCTCGATTCTCAGATTTCCAGCCTTTGAAACGTTTGGTTAGGTAATCACGTAATTTTAAATTATCTTTAATTATATGTTAAGACATATTTATTTTTGATTAGAGGTTATTTTATATCGTTTCAACGTTCAAAAAGTAGTTGATTTTATTTCTAAATTTTCCATTGTTAGGTTTTCTAGTCATGTCGATGGTAACAAATCCAAAATCATCAGTTCCAACAGGATGAACAGAATTTTGAAAATTGGTTATAATTTAAGTCACCCCCATGTAATCTTCATATACATGTTTCAAATTAGTATGATCTTGACGAAATAAACAAATTAGGTTTGTATTATCTCGTAGTAATTGTATAGGAAATTTGGAATAAGTTTGAGCTAAATAAAAGCAGTCTAGTTATCAAAAACTACAACAGAATTTTTCAAACAATCATTGAGAGGTTTTATTTTTGATGCAAATGTAGCTATGTTAAGTCTCTCGTACAAGTTCATGAGTTGTTGATATTTCGGTTGTTCTAAACTTTTAGAGAATACATACAGGTAACTATTTTCCTAATCTAGCCAATTAGGGGCGAGCAGGAAGTTATCTACCGGCAGAGTGGTTTTTCCACAACCAGAGGGACCTACAATGAGGCACCCAAATTTCCCCCTTAAACTCGGTACGTACGATTCCATTGAAAATGCCCTAGAACCTAAAATCCGATTCGAAGAAATATATGGAGCATACAGGGTGATTGGCGAAGGAACGTACTTTGATTTCAAGGTGAAACGATATCCTCGAGGAACACACGTTGGGTACCGCGGGACGATAAGTTTTTCATTATTCCTTCGTATCCGTTATTATGCGACATTTCAATTCGGTGCTAGTTCCCTAGAGGCAAGAATATCGTTCGAAGAAATATTTTGACTATACAGGGTGATAAAGAAAGGATGTGCTTATGACACCCTAGATTATCAGATCTTCGCGGGCCACAGTTTGGACATGAGGGAATTTTAAAATTTCCCCCTTATACTCGGTACGTAGGATTCCATTTAAAATGCCCTAGAAACTAGAATCCGATTCGAAGAAATATATGGAGCATACAGGTTGATTGGCGAAGGAACGTACTTTGATTTCAAGGTGAAACGATATCCTCGAGGAACACAGGTTGGGTACCGCGGGACGATAAGTTTTTCATTATTCCTTCGTATCCGTTATTATGCGACATTTCAATTCGGTGCTAGTTTCCTAGAGGCAAGAATATCGTTCGAAGAAATATTTTGACTATGCACGGTGATAAAGAAAGGATGTGTTTACGACACCCTAGATTATCAGATCTTCGCGGGCTACAGTTTGGACATGAGGGAATTTTAAAATTTCCCCCTTATACTCGGTACGTACGATTCCATTGAAAATGCCCTAGAACCTAGAATACGATTCGAATAAATATATGGAGCATACAGCGTGATTGCCGAAGGGACGTACTTTGATTTCATTGTAAAAGCAAAACCTTGCGGGCCACAGGTTGGGTACTGTGGGACATTAAGTTTATCATTATTCCCTCGTATACGTTATTATGTGACATTTCAATTCGGTGCAAGTTCCCTAGAGGCAAGAATATCGTTCGAAGAAATATTTTGACTATACAGGGTGATAAACAAATGACGTGTTTACGACACCCTAGATTATCAGATCTTCGCGGGCCACAGTTTGGACATGAGGGAATTTTAAAATTTCCCCTTATACTCGGTACGTACGATTCCATTGAAAATGCCCTAGAACCTAGAATACGATTCGAAGAAATATATGGAGCATGCAGGGTGATTGCCGAAGGAACGTACTTTGATTTCATGGTGAAACCAAATCCTCGATGGGCACAGGTTGGGCACCGCGGGACATTAAGTTTTTCATTATTCCCTCGTATACGTTATTTTGTGACATTTCAGTTCGGTGCTAGTTCCCTAGAAGCAAGAATATCGTTCGAAGAAATATTTTGACTATACAGGGTGATAAACAAATGATGTGCTTACGACACCCTAGATTATCAGATCTTCGCGGTTCACAGTTTGGACATGAGGGAATTTTAAAATTTCCCCCTTATACTCGGTACGTACGATTACATTGAAAATGCCCTAGAACCTAGAATACGATTCGAAGAAATATGTGGAGCATACAGGGTGATTGCCGAAGGGACGTACTTTGATTTCATTGTAAAAGCAAAACCTCGCGGCCACAGGTTGGGTACTGTGCGACATTAAGTTTATCATTATTCCCTCGTATACGTTATTATGTGACATTTCAATTCGGTGCAAGTTCCCTAGAGGCAAGAATATCGTTCGAAGAAATATTTTGACTATACAGGGTGATAAACAAAGGATGTGCTTACGACACCCTAGATTATCAGATCTTCGCGGGCCACAGTTTGGACATGAGGGAATTTTAAAATTTCCCCCTTATACTCGGTACGTACGATTCCATTGAAAATGCCCTAGAACCTAGAATACGATTCGAAGAAATATATGGAGCATAGAGGGTGATTGCCGAAGGAACGTACTTTGATTTCATGGTGAAACCAAATCCTCGCGGGGCACAGGTTGGGCACCGCGGGACATTAAGTTTTTCATTACTCCCTCGTATACATTATTTTGTGACATTTCCGTTCGGTGCTAGTTGCCTAGAAGCAAGAATATCGTTGGAAGAAATATTTTGACTATACAGGGTGATAAACAAAGGATGTGCTTACGACACCCTAGATTATCAGATCTTCGCGGGCCACAGATTGGACATGAGGGAATTTTAAATTTTCCTCCTTATACTCGGTACGTAGGATTCCATTGAAAATGCCCTAGAACCTAGAATACGATTCGAAGAAATACAGGGTGATTGCCGAAGGAACGTACTTTAATTTCATTGTAAAAGCAAAACCTCGCGGGCCCCAGGTTGGGTACCGAGAGACAATAAGTTTTTCATTATTCCTTCGTATTCGTTATTGTGAGACATTTCAATTCGGTGCTAGTTCCCTAGAGGCAAGAATATCGTTCGAAGAAATATTTTGACTATACAGGGTGATAAACAAAAGGATGTGCTTACGACACCCTACATTATCAGATCTTCGCGGGCCACAGTTTGGACATCAGGGAATTTTAAAATTTCCCCCTTATACTCGGTACGTAGGATTCCATTGAAAATGCCCTAGAACCTAGAATACGATTCGAAGAAATATATGGAGCATAAAGGGTGATAGCCGAAGGAACGTTCTTTGATTTCATGGTGAAATCAAATCCTCGCGGGGCACAGGTTGGGCACCGCGGGACATTACGTTTTTCATTATTCCCTCGTATACGTTATTTTGTGACATTTCAGTTCGGTGCTAGTTCCCTAGAAGCAAGAATATCGTTCGAAGAAATATTTTGACTATACAGGGTGATACACAAAGGATGTGCTTACGACACCCTAGATTATCAGATCTTTGCGGGCCACAGTTTGGACATCAGGGAATTTTAAAATTTCCCCCTTATACTCGGTACGTACGATTCCATTGAAAATGCCCTAGAACCTAGAATACGATTCGATGAAATATATGAAGCATACAGGGTGATTGCCAAAGGAACGTACTTTGATTTCATGGTGAAACCAAATCCTCGATGGGCACAGGTTGGGCACCGCGGGACATTAAGTTTTTCATTATTCCATCGTATACATTATTTTGTGACATATCCGTTCGGTTCTAGTTCCCTAGAAGCAAGAATATCGTTGGAAGAAATATCTTGACTATACAGGGTGATAAACAAAGGATGTGCTTACGACACCCTAGATTATCAGATCTTCGCGGGCCACAGTTTGGACATGAGGGAATTTTAAATTTTCCCTCTTATACTCGGTACGTAGGATTCCATTGAAAATGCCCTAGAACCTAGAATACGACTCGAAGAAATATATGGAGCATACAGGGTGATTGCCGAAGGAACGTACTTTGATTTCATGGTGAAACCAAATCCTCGATGGGCACAGGTTGGGCACCGCGGGACATTACGTTTTTCATTATTCGGTCGTATACGTTATTTTGTGACATTTCAGTTCGGTGCTAGTTCCATAGAAGCAAGAATATCGTTCGAAGAAATATTTTGACTGTACAGGGTGATAAACAAATGATGTGCTTACGACACCCTAGATTATCAGATCTTCGCGGGCCACAGTTTGGACATGAGGGAATTTTAAAATTTCCCCCTTATACTCGGTACGTACGATTCCATTGAAAATGCCCTAGAACCTAGAATACGATTCGAAGAAATATATGGAGCATACAGGGTGATTGCCGAAGGAACGTACTTTAATTTCATTGTAAAACCAAAACCTCGCGGGCCACAGGTTGGGTACCGCGGGACAATAAGTTTTTCATTATTCCTTCGTATTCGTTATTATGAGACATTTCAATTCGGTGCTAGTTCCCTAGAGGCAAGAATATCGTTCGAAGAAATATTTTGACTATACAGGGTGATAAACAAATGATGTGCTAACGACACCCTAGATTATCAGATCTTCGCGGGCCACAGTTTGGAATGAGGGAATTTTAAATTTCCCCCTTATACTCTGTACGTAGGATTCCATTGAAAATGCCCTAGAACCTAGAATACGATTCGAAGAAATATATGGAGCATACAGGGTGATAGCCGATGGAACGTTCTTTGATTTCATGGTGAAACAAATCCTCGCGGGGCACAGGTTGGGCACCGCGGGACATTACGTTTTTCATTATTCCCTCGTATACGTTATTTTGTGACATTTCAGTTCGGTGCTAGTTCCCTAGAAGCAAGAATATCGTCCGAAGAAATATTTTGACTATACAGGGTGATAAACAAATGATGTGCTTACGACACCCTAGATTATCAGATCTTCGCGGGCCACAGTTTGGACATGAGGGATTTTTAAAATTTCCCCCTTATACTCGGTACGTACGATTCCATTGAAAATGCCCTAGAACCTAGAATACGATTCGAAGAAATATATGGAGCATACAGTGTGATTGCCGAAGGAACGTACTTTGATTTCAAGGTGAAACGATATCCTCGCGGAACACAGGTTGGGTACCGCGGGACAATAAGTTTTTCATTATTCCTTCGTATTCTTTATTATGCGACATTTCAATTCGGTGCTAGTTCCCTAGAGGCAAGAATATCGTTCGAAGAAATATTTTGACTATACAATGTGATAAACAAAGGATGTGCTTACGACACCTTAGATTATCAGATCTTCGCGGGCCACAGTTTGGACATGAGGGAATTTTAAAATTTCCCCTTTATACTCGGTACGTAGGATTCCATTGAAAATGCCCTAGAACCTAGAATACGATTCGAATAAATATATGGAGCATACAGGGTGATTGCCGAAGGAACGTACTTTGATTTCATGGTGAAACCAAATCCTCGCGGGGCACAGGTTGGGCACCGCGGGACATTAAGTTTTTCATTATTCCCTCGTATACCTTATTTTGTGACATTTCAGTTCGGTGCTAGTTCCCTAGAAGCAAGAATATCGTTCGAAGAAATATTTTGACTATACAGGGTGATAAACAAAGGATGTGCTTACGACACCCTAGATTATCAGATCTTCGCGGGCCACAGTTTGGTCATGAGGGAATTTTAAAATTTTCCCCTTATACTCGGTACGTACGATAACATTGAAAATGCCCTAGAACCTAGAATACGATTCGAAGAAATATGAGGAGCATACAGGGTGATTGTCGAAGGAACGTACTTTGATTTCGTGGTGATACCAAATCCTCGCGGGGCACAGGTTGGCCACCGCGGGACATTAAGTTTTTCATTATTCCCTCGTATACGTTATTTTGTGACATTTCAGTTCGGTGCTAGTTCCCTAGAAGCAAGAATATCGTTCGAAGAAATATTTTGACTATGCAGGTTGATAAGCAAATGATGTGCTTACGACACCCTAGATTATCAGATCTTCGCGGTTCACAGTTTGGACATGAGGGAATTTTAAAATTTCCCCCTTATACTCGGTATGTACGATTCCATTGAAAATGCCCTAGAACCTAGAATACGATTCGAAGAAATATATGGAGCATACAGTGTGATTGCCGAAGGAACGTACTTTGATTTCATGGTGAAACCAAATCCTCGCGGGGCACAGGTTGGGCACCGCGGGACATTAAGTTTTTCATTATTCCCTCGTATACGTTATTTTGTGACATTTCAGTTCGGTGCTAGTTCCCTAGAAGCAAGAATATCGTTCGAAGAAATATTTTGACTATACAGGGTGATAAACAAATGATGTGCTTACGACACCCTAGATTATCAGATCTTCGCGGGCCACAGTTTGGACATGAGGGAATTTTAAAATTTCCCCCTTATACTCGGTACGTACGATTCCATTGAAATTGCCCTAAAACCTAGAATACCATTCGAAGAAATATATGGAGCATACAGGGTGATTGCCGAAGGAACGTACTTTGATTTCATTGTAAATGCAAAACTCGCGGGCCACAGGTTGGGTACTGTGGGACATTAAGTTTATCATTATTCCCTCGTATACGTTATTATGTGACATTTCAATTCGGTTCAAGTTCCCTAGAAGCAAGAATATCGTTCGAAGAAATATTTTGACTATACCGGGTGATAAACAAAGGATGTGGTTACGACACCCTAGATTATCAGATCTTCGCGGGCCACAGTTTGGACATTAGGGAATTTTAAAATTTCCCCCTTATACTCGGTACGTAGGATTCCATTGAAAATGCCCTAGAACCTAGAATACGATTCTAAGAAATATATGGAGCATACAGGGTGATTGCCGAAGGAACGTACTTTGATTTCATGGTGAAACCAAATCCACGCGGCCACAGGTTGGGCACCGCGGGACATTAAGTTATTCATTATTCCCTCGTATACGTTATTTTGTGACATTTCAATTCGGTGCTAGTTCCCTAGAAGCCAGAATATCGTTCGAAGAAATATTTTGACTATACATGGTGATAAACAAATGATGTACTTACGACACCCAAGATTATCAGATCTTCGCGGGCCACAGTTTGGACATGAGGGAATTTTAAAATTTCCCCCTTATACTCGGTACATAGGATTCCATTGAAAATGCCCTAGAACCTAGAATACGATTCGAAGAAATATATGGAGCATACAGGGTGATTGCCGAAGGAACGTACTTTGATTTCAAGTTGAAACGATATCCTCGCGGAACACAGGTTGGGTACCGCGGGACAATAAGTTTTTCATTAATCCTTCGTATTCGTTATTATGCGACATTTCAATTCGGTGCTAGTTCCCTAGAGGCAAGAATATCGTTCGAAGAAATATTTTGACTATACAGGGTGATAAACAAAGGATGTGCTTACGACACCCTAGATTATCAGATCTTCGCGGGCCACAGTTTGGACATGAGGGAATTTTAAAATTTCCCCCTTATACTCGGTACGTACGATTACATTGAAAATGCCCTAGAACCTAGAATCCGATTCGAAGAAATATATGGAGCATACAGGGTTTTTGGGGAAGGAACATGCTTTGATTTTTTTGGGAAACCAAATCCTCGAGGGCCACAGGTTGGACACCGCGGGACTTTAAGTTTTTCATTATTCCCTCGTATACGTTATTTTGTGACATTTCAATTTGGTGGGAGTACTCTAGATGCTAGAATATAGTAGGAAGAATGATGTTGAGTATGCAGGCTTATAGAAAAATGTTGTAGTTATGAAATCCTAGGTTTTTTTTGCGGTGTTTTTTTTTTCCAATTTACCCATTATAATTGCATTTGTATCCGTACGTGCATACATTTTTGTAATATCGGTGACTTTTGTGTATTCCCCCCCCCCACCCGAAAACAAATATAAATTCATAAACTGCTATTTGCTTTATTTTCCGGTTCTCATGAATTGGATGGCTTTTTTTTACACTCCTGGCAACCCTGAGCTACCATCTATATCCTGTTCTTCAGCTGCGTTCAGGTCGCTTACTTCTCGTTTCAATTCGGTGCTAACTTCACGGACGTTTATAATCCGCGGTAACGAAATGCATTCACACCTTCAGACTAGTGATGGGTCGTTCGTGAACCAGTCGTTCAAAAGTAACGACTCTCTCTTGTGAGCGGTGAACGACTCGTTCACCAGAATTGAACGACACGTTCAAAGAGTCGTATGTGTGCCACGACTCCTCCGCGATGGGTCGTTCGTGAACGAGTCGTTCAAAAGTAACGACTCTCTCTTGTGAGCGGTGAACGACTCGTTCACCAGAATTGAACGACACGTTCAAAGAGTCGTATGTGTGCCACGACTCCTCGGCCCAGTGTTGCCAATCTCCGCATGCAGGATTTCCCTTATACCAGTGTAAAATTTCCCTTTTTCGACCTAAATTTCCCTCGATTTTCAAAACACATCTGAAGCTGTATCTTTGTATTACTATAACTGTTAATCAGGACCGTATATAAGGGGGTTTAGTTGGTTCAACCCCCCCCCCATTGAATAAAATACCAGAAACTGATCATAGTTTCATAATATAATTATCCTAAAATAAACATTTGAATTTTAAAATAAAACACTAATATATTTTAAAAATCCCCACACCAAAAAAATAAATCATCTGCGGCGCAATGCGTCGGACTTTGAAACCCACCCATTGTCAAAGCTTAGCTAGGGGCTGCTGTTAATATTTTTGTCTGGGGAACAAACTTTATTATTATTATTATTATTAAATATATATGAAAATCATAAAAGTGTGAAGTAATGGTCGGATATCCTCGAACAAGAAAAGATAACAGGGGCGCACCGAAGTGGGGTCGGGTACTCTACGTTTTTCAAATTTTCCTGGGGAAAGAGAAACAGAAAATTTTCCCATTCGCTTCACTTGGGTAGGGTTACCAGACGTCCGGTTTTTCCCGGACATGTCCTACATTTTAGCCATATGTCCGGCGTCCGGGAGGAATTTGAAAAATAAGTTAAATGTCCTACATTTTTAGGGTAACATAATATTAATTAGGAAAATACGTGTTTCAGTTGAGCAAAGAGAAATCCTACAAGTTTCAAGTCTATGGACTGCGCTCTCAAACTCAATAGTGAAATTAATTTTGATTCTTCCATTTCCCAAAAAGAACGTAAAAAGTGTCTAAGTGGAATTTCTTACCTCGGGGTTTATACTGATGGAACAAGATGTTTCCTATTCTTAAAGCAGGGTGTATAGAGAACAAAGCTATTGAATTAAAAACTACCCTAGATGAAACTTCTGGAACCATTTCAAGTTATGGTAATTGCTGAATATTTGTTTACCATTCCAGGTCATAATGAGAGAGTACTTTTATTACCAGCAGCATAACGAAATCATGAGAGAAATATTATTTTCCAAAAAATCTGTAGAAATGTTGGTACTGGGGTTGAGTATAATTTGACTGTTCAATGTCTCATATACAGACTAAACCTGAAACTTTAATGAAAATTGGCTTCCCTGAGAATATCAGTAAAACAAGTACTAAGAACTATATTGTGTAGAATTAAATACGATTTTGAAAATTTTACATTTAAGGATTATTTTTTTTTAAATCTGAAAATTGTAATTTTTAAATTACTTTTTGACTTGTTCTAGAAATGTGTATTGTTTATTCCGAATGTTTTGTGTCCTGCATTTTGACTTAAAGTCCTACGTTTTGGGACATTATGTCCTACATTTCCCCTATAGAGATATGGTAAGCCTACACTTGGTATACAAACATTTCTATGATATTCAAGGATTTAGGAAACAATTATTATTACCCAATATGTTGCTAGTTTTCAAAGGGAAAAAAATTTACTCGCTTCGCTCACAGTGCAAATATTTCCGAGTTCAGGAAACAATGTTAGCTTTTCACATGTTTCCCAGATATCTTTTCATCCGCAGATAAATCCCCACAACGTTTTCTAACCATTCTCCTTGCAACGACACAGGACACACAAATCACATACACAGCCACTAACACACGGTCTGAAATGATGGATGGAACAAGGAAAGAAGTTGAAAATCACTTCCCAAATTTTTTCCAGGTGCAGCGCGGCTCGTGCCTTGAGGCCTTTCTAGAAAACGCGACAAATATAAGACTGACCGGTCAAGGTCATCTATAACAGGGAGAAAGGAAGCTTACTGAAAAGCGTCACTGTTGCTAACTATTCTTTTGGAAAAGTACGCGCTAAAAAAATATTTTCGACCTTTTTAAAAGAATGAAACGAAAACGTGAGTTTAAATTTCCCTGTTCTTCAGATATTTTTCAATAAATTTCCCTTTTCCCTTTTCACCCTCAAATTTCCCGGTGCCGAGGGAAATTTCCCTGCTTTTGGCATCACTGCCTCCGCCTGCCAAGCAACTATTATTCCCTCTCCTTTCCACGAATTTTGGGAGGAAGGCGCATGCGCAAGTGTATACTCGCCTGACGGCCGGAATTTTTGAAAGAAAGCAAGTCGATTATGCGGGCAGCAAATGGGGACTGGAGAGGAGAGGGAGGGGGGTCCTCTCTGTTCCTTTTCCCTACCCCTAGTTGAGTGAAGCTGGCTGAAACGTGCCGTGTACGATGAGAGGGGAAGGAGTCGACTCTTTGTAGGAAGGAAAGAGTCGACTCGACTCGCGAGTGTTTGCAGAGAGAGAGAGCGCGCAACCCCAGGCCATGACGGGCAACGAAGAACAGCCAACAAATTTGTCCTGTAGTTTCAAGTTCGGCCAAACCATTGTGTTTCTTCGCCGGAAGTCAAGCCCCTAGAAGCCTATACCCAGTTATGATGTCCAGACAAAATTAGCGCTAAAATTACAAGAAATTAAATGTTAGTAAAAAAAATATTAGGGGAGTCTTGTGAAAATTTTGGGAAGGTGTTAGACAGAGACCTCTTGATTACAATATTCCGATTAGCCAATTTTGAGTTGTTATTGTTTAAGTTCACTTTATGTGCAGATAGGATAGTCGGGACTGGACCTACAGTTTAAAGTGGGATCCGAACCTCCACTTTGTATTGAACACGGTACAAAAGTGGACTTATAACAAATTTTGCCACGCAAACCATTTTAATACATGACAGCGTTAACCACTATGCTATTAGGGTGAATCAGAAAAAAATTGATGAAGTGACACTCAATTCCGGGATTCCTCTTAGCGCACTGTTCTAACCACTCCTCCACAGAGGCGACTGAAATTGTGGGAAGTGAATCAGTTTCACAAGTAGCAGGACATTACAAGATCGCAATGAAAACAGGGCCAACCCTTCCAAAGTTGGTGAGATGGTGAGAGGCACTCTGTGTAAAATCTACTGTCCGAGAATCTCGTCTCATTGGAGTAACGATACCGATTTATGCTTTAGAAATCGATAAGCGAACAAGACCAGACAGGTGTTTTTAACTTGAAATCAAATCGCGAACAAGATATGCATTCTCATTCACGAGTTGAAACGATGTGCCAAGTCATCTTGTCTCACCACGATACCCGATCGAGTTGCTCTTCCGCTTCGTGCACATGTAAACCTTTTAATTTACACATTCAATTTTATTTATCCAAGAAAACAAATCTATTAACATGAGAATGAACAGAAGAAATAAGCTACTAGTTATTTTCCCATTAAGGAACAAACAAATTTTAAAATGCTATAATTTCTTATAAATTAGCATGGAGTAATTATATTTTATAATTTATTAATTCAATTTTAATATTTTAACTGCCTAACACGCTTTGTTGTATTTTATGCATCTTTTATAACTAATTACTTAGTATTGACAGCGAGGATGAATGAATTTTACGTACAGATAGGCTAATCGGGACTGGATCTACAGTTTAAAGTGGGATCCAACAGGTATCGTTACAAGGCAACGACGGAGGATTAGAGTAATTGACAGGAGGTTAAATACAGATTACCACTCATCTCTGGGCTGGGGTTCGAACCCGGAACTTTCGGTGTCAATAGGCTTACTTTGAGGAGGGCGACACCACTTATCTGTCACTCCAAGATTATTTCAAGCTGGCCAACGAAGAAACCAAGAAACAAAGAACATGCACCATGGAGTTTCTTTTATTTATGTTATTCAGCCATCCTTTCATTCCTTGTTAAATCCTGGTAAGAAAATCGCTTCCTGTCGGTGGAGGCACCTTGCCAAATGATTTAGACACCAGTTTAAAATGTAGCTTTAATCCCGATTAGACTATCTGAGCATAAAGTGAACTTTAAACATTGTCTGACAAAATCGTTTTCATAGAACGTGAAATATTTCATTAACATTAACGTGTAAATATTTTACTAATGAAAACATAATTAAAGAATAAATACAGAAGTTTAATCATAAATTTGATCGTACATGATACTGCAAAAAAGCTTTTATTGAATGACTGCAGAATTAGGAACAACTACGTAAGATGGACATGGGTCATGTTCACGAGTGATATAAACAGCTGTTGGCCATCTGCGGTGAGCCTACGTGTTAAGGTGTTTTACTAGTAGAAAGCAACATTTTAAAAAAAATACATACGTATAATTAGGCCTGCTTTATAGAAATTCGATCATACATTATGATATTGGCATAAACTTATATTGAATGACTGTAGAACAACAAACAGCTATCTGGGATGGACATGGACAATGTTCAAGAACGATATAAATTTCTTAAAACAGAGCTGTTAGCAGGGACGTAGCTAGGTTGATCAGTTCGGGGGGGCCAAATCTGAAATTTGTTCCTATGTAAATATTTCCAGACAGTAAAGGTAAATAACTCTGTGTGTGTAATGTACATACACACACACACACACACACACACACACACACATATATATATATATATATATATAATATTATATTACATTATAATATTGCTACATATATAGTGCATTGGTATATTAAACTACTAAGAAGTGTATACGTATAATATACGTATATGTGAATACTGGAGGTCAAATAAAAATTAGAGTTCAACAATTTTCAGTAAGCAAATCAATTTATGTAATTACTATTAAACTATTACTTTACAGTTTTCCTTAATGTATTTTACTTTCTGCTTGTCTCAATGACAACCTCTTCTTTTTTATCGAAACTATATCCCCTGTGGAAGTGCTAAACTGATAAATTATTCTGTGTAGGATCTTTCCTATTCATTCTGGAGGATACCGGGATTCTTTTTTCACCTGTTCGAGCGGCTCCGGTGCCCACCCAGCGTCGTACGTATAAAGTGGGTACATGGAGGAAACTCTGGCAGGTAAACGAGGCCAGGGACGTGGTGCTGATTGATCACATCACCTGCACCTTCGGCCGTGATCAAGAAAGTGTGGAGCCCTAACTACACACCCCTATACGCTTTCATGGCATAGCGAAAAGCACAGGGGAGCACATTACTTTACTTTTTTCATTATTTGGTATCTAGTACGTCATCATTAACAAATCATATTACATACACGCACACATATACACAGTTTTTTGGGGTAACAATTATAACTTGTTACTTATGAGAAACGCTTATATTGAAAGCGAAGCGAACAAGAAAAATATTACTAATTTCATACCTTTCATTCTTTCAAACAGGCAATAACAAATACTTTCACGAGTCATCATGTAAGTAAACTGCTACATTTTCTTCGTCCTCTTGCATCTGCCCCTCCTCCCTCCCCAAGCCCTCCTACCTCCTCACTAAAGTTATTGCTTGCTCGAAGGCAGCGATGTCATTGGACTGTTCTGGTACTTGGCACCCTGGATAGAAGCAAAATCTAGCAGAATGAACAAAATGAATCGAAAACAAAGGTTTACTGGGGAAGGGAAAATTTAACCGTATTTGCGTATTGCCTTACAGAAACGGTGCACTGAAACAGCAGGGGTACAATAACTCAACCCAGGGATAAGTCTTCCCTGCCATTCGAATGCCATTTCTTTCCCTTAATCCCATAAAGCAAGAAAGACCGCTCCCTGCAATTTGTCAGGTTCGACACAAAGGGGTCTAGTCATACAGCGACGACCACAGATTAGAAATAGGTCTCGCAGGAACATTTTATGACGGCCAGTTCAGAGAGTATTTGGGACGCAGTGCCGCCTTTGGTTGTCCGCAACCATCTCGCCAACATTTGTTGAACAAGCTTGTTGTATTGTCTCCATTCAAGCTTTGTGCTGGTCTTAGGGCCGCCTGTCAAGATGTTGCTTTCCTGAAGAAAGAAGATCGCGTTTTATTCTAATTTCTGGGCCTTCCCGATGGCGCAGTGGTACCGTCGTTCCCTTGTAATTAAGGGGTCCCGGGTTCGATACCCGGTGGAGGCACATAGTGGTTCGGATCCCACTTGAAACTGTAGGTCCAGTCCCGATTAACCTTACTGTGCACAAAGTGGTCTTAAAACAACTCAATCAATCAATCTTATTTCTGGCTGTGAATTTAGGCAGGGACGTAATTATAACAATAATAGGACGTTATAAAAACATTAATAATAATAATAATAATAATAATAATAATGACGCTTTTAACATTGAAATTATTGTCAAATTTAAATTCTAGCACATTTAGTAGTATTCCAGCGCAAACAGCACTTTAAATTATGCGATTGATTTGTAACTCTCCTCTAGACACTAACGTGTGCAGGTTTTTTTCAGAGAGGAGGGGGAGAGACAGTATAACATATTTCATAATTAACCACTTTTAAGCTTCCTTTTGAAAGTTGTTCAAAGACAGAAATTTCGGGAGAGTTATAGCCGCATCAGCTCCCCCATGTGTACACCAGTGCCTCGAGATGTAGTAGGAAAAATAGATGCACGCCACTTTTTTTGCGGCAATTTCGAAAATTGTGCACCTCTTAACTTGCACCCTGCATTCTCGCAAAACGAAGTTGATGGTTTGTGCAAGTATCATGCACAAAGACACTGAAGTAGGTGTTTTCACACTTTGTTTATTTCTGTCTTGAGTTCGTGTTATCAGTAGGGAGCGGGTTTATAATAGCCACAAAGCATGCTAAATAGACAGGTAAATTGGCGCCAAAAATGACAAAATTTGACAACTTCAAAAAGCACAAAAAATAGGTAGTAAATATCAACTTGTTATTACCTTTCTTTTTCAGTTTCACACCTATATTTTTTATTCTACGTATATTATATTTTTTTAAATGTGCCGATTTTCTGTTACTTTTAGTTAATCGCAATGTTGACGATCATGAATGGCAATTAATGAAGGAAAACTCACAAATCGCCATCACAATTATGATATGTAATATGCAGAATATTATTGGCGACTCAAATGTTCTGTTTCTTGTTGTTGTTGTTTTTTAACATTCTCAAGAATAAATTCATGTTTTTGCTTTATATTGCATATTTATTATAACGTCACGTTTACCACGGCGGACCTCCTCGGTGTGGTTTACCACGTTGCCTTGTAACCAAAGAGTGCCAGGTTCAAGTCCCGATGGAGACACATTGCACAATGGGTCGGAGTCAAATTTAAATTATAAATCCAGTTCCAATTAATCTATTTGAGCATAAAATGGACTTTAAACTATTTTTGATTACGACGACAATGGGATCAGTTATTGTAATAGTGAAAGAAAATAATATCTCCTTCAGGATTCAAACCTCGGACTCAGTTTTACAGAAATTGTAATCTCTAGACCAGTGGTTCCCAAAGTGTGTGTCGCGGCGCCCTGGAGCGCCCTGGTAGGCTTACGGGGCCGGCGTGAGATGTTCCAATATTTTCACTAAAATTCAGTCATTGATATGATTGTTCCAAATACATGTTCTTATTTAGAACATTTTACATAAAAAATGTTTCTGAATTTGAAATATATGTTTATTTTTTAACTTAAGGAAAGCAACCTATACACACTAACAGAGCGTTACAAGTGTTAGATAGGGCCTCCCCGGTGGCGTAGTGTTAGAGTTGCCACCTTGTAATAAAGGGGTCACGGGTTCGTTACCCAGTGCAGGCACATAATGGTTCGGATCCCACTTTAAACTGTAGGTCCAGTTCCGATTAGCTTTATTGTGCATGAAATGGACTTTAAACATCAATTCAATCAATCAATCAATCAAAGCAAGTATTAGATATGCCTACATTCTGATTTGGACGCCGTGGAAAAATCTTGAAACACTAATGGCGCGGCGAAACGAAAAAGTTTGGAAATTCCTGCTCTAGACCTTCCAGATTAGCTTTGTTCCTTCGTTCGTCAGTGCTATATATATTTTTTAAAACAATGCAAATATAGGTAAATATTATTTCTCCGTTGTGTGAGGTATCGGTAGACCGTTAACATCTGCTGGCAATGCCAACAATGCATTAGTGTACATTGTTATTAGATAGGCTTCCACTCTCCCCGACATCCATTCTAAACAATGGCATTACTTATTTCATTTATTCCAGTGTTCGTGGCGGAGTGGTAAGCGTAAAGGGCTACGGAATCAGAGATCCCATGTTCAAACCTCCACCAGCCATTGGTGACTCATTCTGTTTGTCTATGCTCCCATCACCTTTCCATCCGTCCATCATTCATCCATCCACATCGACTTGTAAAAATTAACCTACGAGGTAGGAAAAAAGGTAAAATAGCCAAAATGAAAACCTATTGAATTCTAGCCGCCTCAGTGGCTGAGCACGTTAGCTACCGAATTCCGATTTTGTCCCAAATTGATCTAAGTTCGAGTCCGTGAGTTTTTGTATTAAGTCCTCTTCATGCACAGATAGGCCAATCGGGACTGGACGTACAGTTTAAAGTTGGATTCAAACCACTATGTGCGTCCACTAGATATCGAACCCAGGCCAGGACCTCTTAATTATATGGTGACGACATTACCGCTACGCGATGTCCTCGCCTGGAGAGGCAGGCGCTTTTTTTGTTACTGTCCATGCATTAATTTCTTGTATCACCGTTGCATATCTTTGACATTAGCCAGAAGTGTCAGTAAAGTAATGTAAAATCAGGAAACGAAAATCAAAGTACATCCAGTTTTCAAATTGAAATTTTTAATTTAACTCCTGACCAGGTAAAGAATTTTCCTTTTAAATATTCCCGATCATATTTTGCTATTGCTAAGAATTTGACGTAATCATTTCTTTCAACTTCAAGTAAATATTACATTAATATCAGCATATAAATTGTCAGTTTCTGTACTGAATTTTACATTAAAATTAATACTGTTGTTGGTTTGCAAATTACAATATGTATTTGATGAGAAAATATTTCCTGATTAATTTGCCTTCCTCTAAGAAAAATAATTCTGATATGAATTAAAAGTCCACTGAGACGAGATCAGTGATTACTGAACTCTTGTACATTAATTGGAAAATTTGTGTTATTTACTTTGAACCATCAGTCCGTATGTTTTAGGTACAAATCTCAAAATTTGAAAAGGGAAGCTGATATGACTTTTCTCCTCAGCATTTTTTCAATTTGAACACTCGATATACAGACATACACATATTTCATTATTTAAGTTAAACTACGAACACACACACACACACACACATATAATTGTTTTACAAAACTGATTGGTACTCACTTTGTAATTCGCCCACAGTTCCATGCATTTTAGATGATAGGACGTTCCTCAGTTTTCCTTAATTTTTTCACATGGTTTCTTCCAGTTGCGAATCCCTATTTTCCTGAAACTTGATTCTGCATATCCTGAATCTGTGCCAAATTTACGGCATGGAAAACAAAAGCATGCGTCAAGTTCCACACTATATTCTAGCCACGGCGCAGATGCAAACCAGTATTTTTGAAATAATCGCTTTCGCTTTCCGAACGTAGTATTTGGATAGTTTTGCAAAAGTGGTTGCCTAGGATTATCTACCCCAAGATCAGTAATTATTTTCACATTAGTACATTCACTTGTTTTGTCTAACTTTGGAACGTCAGAACTTGGATCAACATCATCTTCATTGTCGTCATGTTCCACATGTTTTGAGATAGTTTTAAAATATCCAGTTTTGATAAATTTATCCATTCAAAATGGAAATGCACAACAACGCTAGAACTCTTCCCACACACGAATAAAAACACAGTGACCGTAACAACCCGATAGCAGACTTTGCTCGCAAGCAAGAACACAAAGCTAATCTGTGGCTCTGAAGCTGAAGCAAGGAGCAATTTTAAATCTCAGAACAATGTCAGTACTGGAGAACTCTCTTTATAGCCTATGTCGCTCGACTCCTCTACTGTTGACCGCTCGGCCTCGGCGGAGTCTTTGATTCCATCTGTAACGGAAGGGTCATTTGTAACAAAAGGCAAAACGTTTTCACAAACTTAGGGTAGGGCAAGGGTAATAACCTCAAAGCAGGCAGATTTTATGCCTTTGGTTATAAACTGGTAAGCAACGAAAGGGTGGAATTTTGCTGTCCTACATTTGCTTCCGAAGATTTTCTTCGGAACAGTGTTTCCAACTCTGCTACAAATTTACCAGAAAATAATATGTAGTATTAATTTAGGATAATTTTTAATCGATCAAAATTTTGTTTGCGGGGGCCAGAGTAACAACTGCCGGGGCCAAAGCCCCCCCAGGCCCCCCCCCTAACGACGTCCCTGGCTGTTAGCCATCCGCGGAGAGCGAGCGGGTGGATCCCAGTCTGCTGGCGAGACTGCCGCCGCCGCGCCTTGTGTAAGAGAGCTCGCGACTCGCGAACGAACGATGATGGCCGCGTGCACCAACGCCGATTATTTCGAAGTTCAGATGAACGAGATCAATTTTAATCCACTCTAAATGAACTTGGTTTAAAGATTTGCATTGCACCAACGAAAAACGACGTTCACGAAATTCCGTTCAAATTTGTAAGGCTATACCTGATTGGTTGGCTAAAACAAATGACAATCAAGAACCCCACCGAGTAGTGTGATGTGTTAAAGTATCAACGTGTAGGAGAAGAAAGTAATTCGGGCCGCAAACTTATCTGAATTTGATAAATGTACTGATCAACCTTGTCGACGAGTACAAAGATGTAGTAGGGTGTAAAGAAATAATAATCTTAAAAAAGAACTGACGGAACAAGACAAAAGGATAAGGAGAAAGCATGGAACCTTCTTCTACGGGACTTCGGATCGGGAAAGGATCACTGGAAAATTCCATTGCACGAAGACGGTTCAACACTTGAACATCAAAACGAGTTTATCTTTTGATCGGCCATTCGCGACCGTTTTGGTGTCTGATCCTGGTTCACGATACTGACGCTTCGACTGCAGGCAGTTGTTTTTTTTAATATAAAAAGAGCGGAAAGTGATATCGAGGGCGTGCAAACGTTAGAGATGTTGGATGTACAATGCTGATAATTCGAGAACTATGTAAACTAAAAACTGCCAAAATAATAATAATAATTTGTGGTTTTGTGGTGTCGTAATGTTTATAAATACTGTACTTTCTATCCAAGAACACAAAACATATATAAATGTCATATATTACGTGCAAGGTAAATTATAACACAGCAATGTTTACAATATTGCTACATGCTATTGGAAATATGATTGGCTATTTACACCAGTTTACACGACACGACAATATAAATACATAAGAATTAAGAAATGAAAAATTCAAATACTTACCACAGTACAGTAATAATAGAAATAATAATAACATATCTTTATTTGAGCGGGCGAGGTTCAGCATACACTGTTCTCTCAAAATCGAATGCATTTGGTATGGCATTGAAGTCCCGTAGTAGAAGGTTCCATGCTTTCTCCTTCTCTTTTGTGTTGTACCGTGAGTTCTTTTTTAATATTATTATTTTTTTACACTCCACTACATCCTTATACATATTGACAAGGTTGATTAGTACACCTCTCAAATTCATAGAAGTTTGCAGCCCGAATTATTTTCTTCTCCTACATGTTGATACTTTAACACATCACATTACTCTATTGGGTTCTTGATTGTCATTTGTTTTAGCCAACCAATCAGGTATAGCCTTACAAATTAATCTCGGATCAGTTGAACGGAATTTCCTGAACGTCGTTTTTCGTTGGTGCAATGCAAATCTTTAAACCAAGTTCATTTAGAGTGGATTACAATGGACATTTCCACTCAATTTTTTTTAGAACAATTTTAAAAACTACACCCTGGAAAAATTACCCCTGCAAGTTCTCGCGTTTCTCTGCGTCCAGTTTAAGGTAGAAACGAGACTTCCAAAGTTGCGAGGCTAGCGTTGCGCTGAAAACACGCCGCCGCCATGTTAATACGTCACGCCTTAGAGAGAGCTCGTTTGTCGTCTGCTTCGAGCGTCCAGCTTACTTCGGGTAGCCCACGGTGAGCGAACATGTGCAGCAGTTTTACAAATCTGTACAGATTTAACTAATGGAAGAAGGAGCGATAGTGGAAAGGAAAGCTAGGCTTTGTAATGATCATTCTTCCATGAAATATCACTGCTGCTCACGTGCAGGATAAATGAAAGGGTTCTGCTGCGTGCGTGTTCTCAGGTCATGCGAAAAATATTGCTTGTAAAATTGGTTGCTGACCAAACTTTCAAAAAAAAAATATATATATATATTAAACTTATATTTAGCGAAATTTACCGTAACCTATGTAGCGTAAAATAAGAATTTTCACATTCTTCACTTTATTTATAAAGCCTATTTTACTTTATTTTCGATAAAGTAATTTCAGTTTGTGTTTCATTTCTGTTGCGCAAGTTATGATCAAATATTTTTGGGCAATTAAGAGAAAATACACTGAGAAGATTACATCAGTTGCACAGTACATATTAATACTTAGTTTATGTATAATTATTACAAGGAAATAATGTGCATAACCAAGGGCGTATTTAAGGGGGGGTTCAACGGGTCCACCCCCTTTGGTTCAGTAAAATTGCCAGAGTTACCTGTTCATCCGATTGTTCATAAAAATTTTTTCGGACTTATTTTATTCTCTTAAATTAGAGACGTAAGACGGGATACGGATGGGAAGGAAATTACGTAGTTCCACACACCAGATGGGACTGCAAACCAAATGTCTGCAATTTCCTGAAACTGCATTGAGACAGTTAAATCAGTTATTTTTCCCCCCTCGAGTCATCTTAAAGATATTTGGTTTTTAAAAACGGTTGACACAAGATGAACAGAAAAGTATCAATACTAGCGTGACTTATTGACTACATACACACAACTTTGTCGGGTCCAGCACCCCCTGTTCCCAACAAGTTTCCGACCAGCAGTGTCCTGGATTTTCACTTACGAAGTAAAACAACAGTAGTATAAAAGGTGATATTATAAACCCGAGAAAGGAAGAGCCCCCCTCAAGCAGATTTGGCTACACTTAAAACAAGCTCAACATGCCCATATGAGCTTTTTGCTCAAGTGTGGAACCCTGTCTAATCCAAGATTTTTGTAAAAATGCTCTTATGGATTCCATGAGAAAGGAAGAGCCTCCTCAGATTGATTTGTCTACACTTACAGAAGGCACTTCTGTGAGATTGTTGTCCATAATCCTGTCAAAAATATGCCCCTCCTCATATTTTTTTTGACCACACCTGAAACTACGCCAAGATGCTTATAAGAGCCACACCTACACCCACCCACACCCACCCACACATATTTACTTCCGGTCCACTTCCGGTCCACTTCCGGTCTACTTCCGGTCCACTTCCGGTCTACTTCCGGTCTACTTCCGGTCTACTTCCGGTCCACTTCCGGTCCACTTCCGGTCCACTTCCGGTTTGCCTACTTCCGGTCTACTTGTGGCCAAGTTGTGGCCTATTTCTGGTTTATTTATATTGCATCATGTTTTTGCAACAAATTATTATCCAGTATAGAGTTTTGATTTGAACCCCAAGAAATTTTATATAAATACCAAAGCCAAAAATATTAACACACATACACACATACACACACTAAATATACAAAACACACTGCTGAACCCAACTGATATTTTTTATTAAGCATAGAATTTTGAATTGGACCCCAGGAAATATTTTACAATTTTGAGAATCTCAATTTAAATTCAGGAACAAGAGATTTGGATTTGATGTATCTGGAAATATCTTTGCATCTTGAATCAACCTGCAAACAACATTACATGTTAGGCTGGGCTGTTTCAACAGCAGTAAATATTTACCAAATGTTTCAACGTTAAAAACAATCAGAATAATATCTTCCAGGACCTGAACATGCAAACATATTTTGAAAGAAGAAATATTGCAAGATATATAAAATCAGACCACCTGTTGGATTGTTTTAGGGAAAAATTTGAAAATCTATCAGAGTATGATTTTTTTAAAGTGCAAAATGAAACAGAAGCAAGATGGGTACTTGACAGTGATGTTGGGTTTGGGTATGTGAGCATAGAATTGGGTTCTGAATATGATGATTTTGAATCCAATACATACTGGCATAGAATTGATGCATACGTGTTGCATTGTTATTGGGGAAAATATGTTGCTTTTTTTACAAAAAGTACTTCAAGTTTAGAAAAATTTAGGTTTTACAAATTTTTTCATGATCATAGAATTTATACAAACAGCAGGTGGCCTGTTGATGACATAACATGGGACACAACAATTTCCATACTTGATGAGGCAGGAAAATTGGATGTAAATTCTGGTTTATATTTTAATGAGTTGATTATGTACCTGCTTAAAAACAATATCAATTCTGGCTCATTCAATACAAGATGGACTTAAATAATTAGAGTTTTTACACAAAATATTGAGAGAATATGTTGTTTCTAAGATCAGCATTGATTCTGTAGTATAGTATTGCTGTGGAACATGTCAAGTTCTTGGATTCTGTCACACCTATTCTAATACAATTAATATCACAAGTACCATTACAAGGCACGCACTGCATAAAATCATAATTCCAAGCGATGGAATGGATTCCACGATTCCATATCAAACATACTGCAATTGGAGCTTCAGCAGTTCGGGACTGTGCAATATATTATCTACAAATGTAGGATTGTACGGGTTGCAAACAAAACTCCCAAAGCTTATGTATTTCAGGTTTCTTAAATTTGAAACAGAATCCAAACTGTCTGGAAGTTCATAAAAGTGAAGCCATTCTACAAGCGGGTCTATCTCAGCTTCTGCATGATATATTTGAGCAAGAGGTGATGTGTTTATAATATTTGTTGGTATAGAGGTTTGTTCTGAATCTTATCAATTATGAACAGCTCTGCTGCATGTTGTGATGATGAATATCTAGTCCCTAAACCTAACAGAGCTGTGCAGTGATGTTGTTATTGGGAACAGGATTCAAATCCTACACAGATTTATGGATAGGAGTGATTGCCATGAAATTATATCTAGATCCCTGTGCAATAATGCTGTTATTGGGAATCTTACACAGATACAGATTCTTGCTGAGCTTAATAGGTGATTGTCATGGAAGATACTCAATATTTCTGCTGTTATTAGGTACAAAATTCAATTACACAGAGATAGATATAATATCTAGATGCATACAGAATCTATAAATCTATACTCAATATCCCTATACCTGACAGCTGTGCGGTGATGCTGTTATTGGGAACAAGATTCAAATCCCACACAGAAACAGATTTTTGCTGGGCTTAGAACTATTATGGATAGGTGATTGCCATGAAATAATATCCCTATACCTGACAGAGCTGTGCAGTGATGCTGTTATTGGAACAGGATTCAAATTTGCTAAACTTAGAACTATGCCATGAACAAAACTGTGCGGTGATATAATTATTGGGAACAAGCTTCAAAACCTCGCACAATGCTGAGCTTAGAGTGAAGATACCAGTGATATAATTATTGAGAACAGGATTCAAATTTTGGATAGGTGATTACCATGAAGATACTCAATATTTTTGTTATTAGATATATTTATTAACAGAGCTGTGCGGTGATGTTGTTATTGGGAACAGGATTCAAATCCTACACAGATACAGAGCCTTGGAATTATTATGGATAGGTGATTGCCATGAAGATAGATACTCAATATCCCTATACATGACAGAGCTGTGCAATTATTGGGAATTGGAACTTAGGTACAAGATTCAATTACACAGATACAGACACGGAAATAATATCTAGTTAACAGAGCTGTAGTTTCCATAAATTTATACTCAATATCCTATACCGTGCAGTGATGCTGTTATTGGGAACAAGCTTCAAATCTCACACAGATATAGAGCTTTGGAATTATTATAGATAAGTGATTGCCATGAAGATAGATATTCAATATCCTATTAGACACAAACACAGTATCAATAAATTTATAATATCTTTATATTTAATAGAACTGTGCTGTGATGCTGGTATTGAGAACAGGATTCAAATCATAGATAGGTGATTGCCATGAGGATAGATATTAGACACAGACACAGAATCAATAAATTTATAATATCCCTATACCTAACAGAGCTGTGTAGTGATGCTGTTATTGGGAACAGGATTCAAATCATGGATAGGTGATTGCCATGAGGATAGATATTAGACACAGACACAGAAATAATATTTATCCATCAATCTATACTCAATATCCCTATATTTAATAGAGCTGTGTAGTGATGCTGTTATTGGGAACAGGATTGAAATCATGGATAGGTTATTGCCCTATACCTAACAAAGCTGTGCGGTGATATAATTATTGGGAACAGGATTCAAATCTTATACAGATACAGAGCGGAATTATTATGGATAGGTGATTGTCATGAAGATAGATATTAGACACAGAGCCTTGCTGAGCTTGGAATTATTATAGATAGGTAATTGTCATAAAGAACACAGAGAATGAAATAATATCTAGTAAATAAATTTTTGTAAATCTATACTCAATATTCTTTTGACAGAGCATTGTTTCTTTATAAACGTTTCAACATACATTCCAGCAAAACTGTACCTATTAGGGTATGTATTATTCACATCTTATCCATAACATATCAGCAAGGGTAAATAATATTTTCAAAGCAACCTACACAACACAGCTCTGTTAGAGATAGGGATTATGACAATAACAATATCAACAAGGCTCTATATCTATGTGTGAGATTTGTACCTATATAATTTGGATGTGTTTCTGTATTTTTTCAAGCTCTGCTGTTACAAACACTTCCCTGTATACATACTCTGCAACATATGGGCCATCACTATAATAATATTTGCCACATGTTCTGTGATCTGTAATCTTGTAATAATTATTCCTGTCGGTGATACAAACATTGTCACAAATTTCCTGTCTTGAGGAAATATCAACAAGGCTTATTCTTCACAAACAAATCTCATCTAACAATTCCATAACAATTCCATGCTCAGCTCTGTGTCTGTGTGGGGATTTGTACCTAATAACATCAAAACAACACAGCTCTGTTAGAGACAGAATATTCAATTCTTCACAATTCCATAACAGCTCCATGCTTAGCTCTGTGTCTGTGTAGAGCAAAACAGCACAGCTCTGTTAGAGATAGGTATATTATATAAATTTAAAAATTATTTCATTCTTCACAAACAAATCTCATCTAACAGTTTCATAACCGCTCCATGCTCAGCTCTGTGTCTGTGTGAGGCAAGCACAGCTCTGTTACATGATAGGAATATTAAGTATAGATTTAAATTTCATTCTTCACAAACAAATCTCATCTAACAGTTCTATGCTCAGCTCTGTGTCTGTGTGAGGCAAGCACAGCTCTGTTAAATATAGGAATATTAAGTATAGATTTAAATTTTATTCTTCACAAACAAATCTCATCTAACAATTCCATAACAGTTCTGTTCTCAGCTGTGTGTCTGTGTGGGATTTGTACAGCAACATAGCTTTATTAAAAACAAAATAGATGGGTATAAATATTATTTCATTCAATTCTTCACCTCCATATCCATAACAGCTCTGTGAAATTTATTCTTCACATCTAACAATTCCCATAACAGTTTCATGCTCAGCAAGGCTCTGTGTCTGTGTAGATAGGGATATTAATATTTTTTTCTTTCATAACAGTTCCTGTGTCTGTGTGGGATTTGTACAGAGCACAGCTCTGAGATAGGGACTAACAGTTAGGCTATAATTAATTCTTCACATCTATTGAGTGTATAGATGTTATTTCATCCCTATGCCATGACAGTTTCAATTCTGTATTTGTATGGAATTTAAAACTTGTCTGAAAAAGTGGCAATCAATGCCTTTTGTTTCTATATAAACGTTTCAACATATGTTCAACATAATTTAAAACTTGTCTGAAAAGTGGCAATTAATGCCTATTGTTTCTATATAAACGTTTCAACATATGTTAAACATATGTTGAAACGTTTATATAGAAACAATAGGCATTGATTGCCACTTTTCAGACAAGTTTTAAATTATGTTGAACATATGTTGAAACGTTTATATAGAAACAATAGGCATTGATTGCCACTTTTCAGACAAGTTTTAAATTCCATACAAATACAGAATTGAAACTGTCATGGCATAGGGATGAAATAACATCTATACACTCAATAGATGTGAAGAATTAATTATACCCTAACTGTTAGTCCCTATCTCAGAGCTGTGCTCTGTACAAATCCCACACAGACACAGGAACTGTTATGAAGGAAAAAAATATTAATATCCCTATCTACACAGACACAGAGCCTTGCTGAGCATGAAACTGTTATGGGAATTGTTAGATGTGAAGAATAAATTTTACAGAGCTGTTATGGATATGGAGGTGAAGAATTGAATGAAATAATATTTATACCCATCTACTCTGTCTCTAACAAAGCTATGTTGCTGTACAAATCCCACACAGACACACAGCTGAGAACGGAACTGTTATGGAATTGTTAGATGAGATTTGTTTGTGAAGAATAAAATTTAAATCTATACTTAATATTCCTATATTTAACAGAGCTGTGCTTGCCTCACACAGACACAGAGCTGAGCATAGAACTGTTAGATGAGATTTGTTTGTGAAGAATAAAATTTAAATCTATACTTAATATTCCTATCATGTAACAGAGCTGTGCTTGCCTCACACAGACACAGAGCTGAGCATGGAGCGGTTATGAAACTGTTAGATGAGATTTGTTTGTGAAGAATGAAATAATTTTTAAATTTATACTTGATATCCCTATCTCTAACAGAGCTGCGCTGTTTTGCTCTACACAGACACAGAGCTGAGCATGGAACTGTTATGGAATTGTAAAGAATTGAATATTCTGTCTCTAACAGAGCTGTGTTGTTTTGATGTTATTAGGTACAAATCCCCACACACCAAGCTGAGCATGGAATTGTTAGATGAGATTTGTTTGTGAAGATCTTTAACAGAGCTGTGCTTGCCTCACACAGACACAGAGCTGAGCATGGAACTGTTATGGAATTGTTAGATGAGATTTGTTTGAAGAATAATTTCTAGATGTTTCAGTAATAATATAATTAAATCTATACTCAATATCCCTATCTCTAACAGAGCTGTGCTGTACTGACACACACACACAGAGATGTTATGGATATAAATGTGAAGAATTAAATGTCTCTAACAGAGCTGTGCTGTACTGATGTTATTAGGTACAAATCCCCGCACAGACACAGAGCTGAGCATGGAATTGTTAGATGATATTTGTTTGAAGAATAATTTCTAGATTTTCAATACTCAATATCCCTATCTCTAACAGAGCTGTGCTGTACTGATGTTATTAGGTACAAATCGCCACACAGACACAGAGCTAAGCAATATCAGATTTGTCCTCTCCATACATTGTGAGGTCCCTGTAATATTGTGTTTTGTACTTGCACATGTTCTCCCGGAACTGGTCATTACAAACAACAGGCTGGGCAGTATTGTGACAGAACACAAATCCCTCAATTTGTTCCAGGTAAGGGAACAGAATTGATTTCTCAGATTCTATTTTTTCCCAGAATTCAGGATTCAGGTGCACAGTTTTTCCTTTGATTATGTTCTTGAACCCTGCTTCTTTCAACATGTCAAGTGTCTTCATGCAGGGTCTCAGGAACATGCCTGTTGTTGCATTGTAGATGTCATGCACATAGACCTGCCGGCCTTTGGGTATGTAAGAAATGTTGTTCTGGATTTTTGGACCTACAGCCACTCCATACACAACAATTGTATCGGTTGATTTGACATTGAGAATTTTAAAGAGATTTTTCATTATGGGATGCATAACTCTTGAATATTTTTCTAGGCCATAGAAATTGCCTTGAATATTGTATACATTTCTACTGCAGAGCACAGTGTGTATGCCTTCCCGATATAGAAGAGCTATGCATGCACCATCAATTTTATCTGTTATTACCCACTCATGTTTAGGATCTATAGGGTATGAATACCTCTCATAATTCAACATATGTGGGTAATAGACATGTTTCAATTAGGAACTTGAAGAATATTTTCATATAATTATTTAAAGCTGTGACATTGGTTTTTTTTCTATCAGAAATTTATCCATGTAAGATATTGTGGATTCCAGCAACAAATTTTTTACAAATTGATCTCTTACATTTAGGCTTGATTGCTTTATGTTATCCATTTCTTATTTTGAAAAAATCACTACAATGTTTTTTGATTTCTGATTTTGGAGCACCTGGCATTGTATAGGCCTTATACCCTTGTGTTTTGTACTGAAACATGTTCTTCTGAACTTTGTGATCAGAAACAACAAGCTGGAAATTGTTGTGATAGAACACAAATCCCTTTATATGATCTAGGTGAGGGAACATGATTGATTTTTCAGATTCTATTCCTATCCAGAAATAAGAAGTTACATGCACTGTTCTTCCTCTGATCACATTCTCAAAACCTGCCTCTCTCAACATGTCAAGAGTCTTGGTGTAGGGTCACAGGAACATGCCTGTTGTTGCATTGAAGATATCATAAACATATATTTTTGATTCTTCAAACATGCAATACATGCTGCTCTGATTTGATTTGTAGCCCTGTCTCTACACCATGCACAACAATTGTGTCGCCATCATGGGCATTGACAATTTTGAACAGGTTGGGCATTTCAGAACCCATGCATGGGCAATCCCTGTGGCACAGCACAGTGTCGGACCCCTTATTGTATACAAAATGTATATGGTCCCCATCCAGGCTGTCAGTCATGACCCATTCATCCTGAACATTTACAGGGTGTTCATACTCATCTCAGGTCAATATTTTAGGATAATTGAATTCATCCATCATTGTGCATACACAACATTATATATGCATATATGTATGTATTATTACTTACAGATCATCTTGTATCTTAATTATAACCCATAATTTAAGAACCTTTTCTTCTTGTGTCTTAATGGGCCATTCTATAAATTTGAAAAACATGTTCATGTAATTCCTCAGAGCTGTGACCTGGCAAGCACCTATGTTGTAATCATGCATATAGGATATAGTGCTTTGCAACAGATACTTTTCAACAAATTGTTCCCTTACATGAGGATCTGATTTTTTCAACTTGATCATGCCATGTTTGGAAAAAAATTTGAAGCAATAATCTATGATTTCTGTTTCTATTGCCCCGGGACTCACATAATTTGTGTATCACTGTAATTTGTAATTGAACATGTTTTCATGGAATTTTGAATCCAATACATCAGGCTGGGCAGTATTGTGACAGAACACAAATCCTTTTATCTGTTTCAGGTGTGGGAACAGGATTGATTTTTCAGATTCTATGCTCTCCCAGAATTTATCATCAGAGTGCACAATTTTTCCTCTAACAATGTGATAAAACCCTGCCTCTCTCAACATGTCAAGGGTCCTGGTGTAGGGTCTCAGGAACAGCCCTGTTGTTGCATTGCAAATGTCATAGACATAAACCTGTGAACGTTATGAAATGTAAGATATGTTGCCTTTGATGTTGGGTCCTATCACCTCACCATGCACAACAATTGTATCTCCCAGACCGGCATTGATAAGTTTGAACAGTTTCCACATTGCAGGGTGAATTGTTTCTGCATAATTATCCAGGTTGGTTGCAACATTGTATTTTTTCCTGCTACAAATCACAGTGGGTGATCCTTCCTGATACACAAGGCCTATGTGGGACCCATCCAAGCTGTCAGTCATGACCCATTCATCTGTGGGATTTACAGGATAGACATATTTTTCACGGTTTAATATTTTTGGGTAATTGAATTTTGTTGTTGTAATCAACTCAGACATTATTGACAGAATATAATTATACTCAAAACTTACCTCTATAATATATAACAAGCTGCAATAATCTGGGTGTATGAGATGTTTTATTGATTTTATGTTTCTGTATTTTTCAGGCTCTCTTGTCGGAAAAAACATGCAATTTACACTTGCAGCAAATATTTATTTACCTTGATTGCTGTCTCTGCTGAAATAATCAGGGCTGCGTGCTGCGGGTTGATGCCCAACTGCCAGATTCCTGTACCTGAAATCACACTGAGAGGCTGGACAAAACTCTCCCACAGTTGCATATGCCATGCAAATTATTCTGCCCCAGTGCCTCAACAATACAATCATAAGTGCAATCTCTAAATTTTTGCCTTATAAAATACATGACAAGCTCATTCAAATATATATAGTCGGAATAAGATACAAACTCTGGATTGAAATCTTCACCACTGTACAAATTCCCATTATCAGTTGTAACAAATTCAATCTTCTTATATTTAGATATCTTGTTAATAATTTTATTTGAATATTTATAATGTCTCCAATTTAAACTCTGAGATGCAATCATGGCCATCCTATACTCAAAACAATTCTCATAGCAATTGTTAAACCAATAATTGTCAAACAATTTCAACCTTAAATCATAATGGCACCTGTCTGTATAAAAATTAACAAACAATCCAACAATTCTCTTGTACTTGTTGTATACAAGCCTTTCAAACTCACTGATAAAGTTGAGAAAGAGGCATTTGAATAGCCTGTTACTGGCAAGCACTCACTGCATTTCAGTTTCATTCTGCACAGCAAACAGATCATACTCGGACAGGCCACAGAATCTAAGCTTTAAATCATCAACAAGTGACTTAGATTTTATGTATTTTGAAATTATAATATATATATAAATAAACCAGAAATAGGCCACAAGTGGACCGGAAGTAGGCAAACCGGAAGTAGACCGGAAGTGGACCGGAAGTAGACCGGAAGTAAACCGGAAGTAAACCGGAAGTAAACCGGAAGTGAACCGGAAGTGGACCGGAAGTGGACCGGAAGTGAATATGTGTGGGTGGGCGTGGGTGGGTGTGGGTGGGTGTTAATACGTTTGGCATAGTTTCAGGTGTGGTCAAAAAAAATATGAGGAGGGGCATATTTTTGACAGGATTATGGACAACAATCTCACAGAAGTGCCTTTTATAAGTATAGGCAAATCAATCTGAGGAGGCTCTTCCTTTCTCATGGAATCCATAAGAGCATTTTTACAAAAATCTTGGATTAGACAGGGTTCCACACTTGAGCAAAAAGCTCATATGGGCATGTTGAGCTTGTTTTAAGTGTAAGCAAATCTGCTCGAGGGGGGCTCTTCCTTTCTCGGGTTTATAATATCACCTTTTATACTACTAACAACCCTACATACCAAAAGTTGATCCACCCCCCCCCCCACGTGAACT
Organism: Lepisma saccharinum; assembly: GCF_977018435.1. Lineage (NCBI taxonomy): Eukaryota > Metazoa > Arthropoda > Insecta > Zygentoma > Lepismatidae > Lepisma > Lepisma saccharinum. Next base: position 37,691,760 of record NC_139250.1, on the reverse strand, counting down.
TTATATACGCCCATGTGCATAACAATATCCCATACTGAAATGGTACGATATATTTTGAATTTTGTACTGCGAAAAAAGCAGCCTCATCTCGTTACCCCGAACGCATTAATTGGTTGGTTCACAACTTCACCACTAAGGATCCTATCAAGAGGAGACATGGCAGCCTTGGTCTCGTTCTGGTTGAGAGTTGTAAATGTCTGTCTCGTGTTTATTTGTAAATGTCTCATTGACAGTCTCGTCTCGATTTATAAACATCCGTCTCGGTTTGCGAGGGCAATTCTCGTTCTCGTCTCAAGTCTCGAAAAATATAGAATTAACTACGTACGCAAAGGCTTATCATTAGGGCTCGGAAGTTGAAGACCTATAAATTGCCAAAAAAGGACCCATAAAAAGACCTAAAAATACCAAAAAAAAGGACCTAAAAACGGAAGAAGGGCGTATAAATGTGATCCAAATTAATTAATAACTTCGTTTTAATTACATATTTAACGAATAAAAAAATTCAAAATTCTCTTGGTATGGAACACACAGTGTGAAAAAACTATATGAATGAAATGCATCTTCTTCCAGACATTACATATTTTTTAGATTAACATTATTTGAAGAATCATATTTGGCCTAACCACAGTAGGGTTACAGAAATAGGAATTCGGATCCTATTTCAGTCGTCCAAAAATGTTTTCTCTCGTTTCAGGGGTGGTTCAAATATATTTCTTTCTTTCTCATTTTTTTATTTCTTTACTACAGAAAGGACTTTGAAGAGGTGATGATGATGATTCGAATTGAGAATGTGCAGTAAAAACGTAGTCGAAAGAAGGTGAAGTTGCAAAAAAAAAGCCGTTAAGACCTAAATAAGGACCAATTAGCCAAAAAACGCCGAAAAAGGCAAAAAAGGACAAATAAAACCCACCTTTTTCTGGCCTACAATGACCCAAAATGAACATATATTTTGTTGGGCATATTTTCCTCAACTTCCAAGCCCTACTTATCATTATAAATACAAAAAAAAAACTTTCATAATATATATATTTTTTTGACTCCTCGTTTTAACGGTACGAGCCCTCGAAAACTGAATATTATCTTGCTTATATATGTAAACCAAACCGCAGATTCAGAATTACCAGAAATGAACTGGCGTTGTAATTATTATACACAAAATTCATGATTTATCTGTGGAAGTCGCATGTTCCAGGTTTGACTCTCGACCTGGGCATGACTGTTCCCTTGTGAGTGACATTTCATTGAACTGGAAATTGCTACATGGGAGGATGTTTGCTCGAGACTTTGGGGACAGCTAGGGGGATGCTTCTATTGTTAATGTTAGTGTTGCTCACGAGACGAAACATTTTTAGTCTCGTCTCATAAAAGGAGATGAGACAAGAACTAGTGAATGTTTTAGAAATGAGATGGGACAGAAGAAAAAGTTCGTCTCGTATCGTGGCAGGTTGGGTGATGCTTAGATTGTGCTTGTTGTTGGTGGTGGTAGTGTGTGTGTGTGTGTGGGGAGGGGGGGAGGGTGTCCTTCTGGACCCCGACTTCGAATACTGCTTGTAGTCATTCATCTTCATTGTAGCGATTAGCCAAAAGTGGGAAGAAATGTGATGTTAGAGAAGATACATACTAAATTAACCATGCGTTCTCATCGTTGCGGTTAAACAAAGTGACGGAAAAGCTACGTAAAAGTAGGCTAAATACAAAAATTTGCAATATATATATTATCTGAAGAAAACTGTCATTAACTGAAGGAAATATAAAAACTCCCCGTACCTTTATATACCGTATCACCTCTTATATTGCAGAAATTGGCGTGTAAAGCAGAGCGTTCTGAACGTATTATCTTAAAATTTGCGAAGAAAATATTATGACGAAAATAATTGTAATTCCAGAAAAGGCATTCCTATAACATTAAGTTCTTGCCAGTCAGAACCAACCAGCCATTGACTGCTACAAGTTTTGCTTTGTCACCCTAATGGGAAAACCCTCTACCGAGTGACTGAATTATAGTAAATTCTGCTATACTGCTAGGGTATAATTCATCTCCAAGAAATGGAGCACAGATTATTGCACTGGAAGTTACAAGATACTTGTTTTACACAGTAACAAGTGACGTTACTCTCGCTTCCGCGGCTCATGCTAAGTTGACGGGATGAGGAGCAGAAGCCCAGCCTGCACGCATTTCAAAATGATGACGTCAGAGGGCCTCGTGTTTGTGGAGAGGACGTTTTCAAATCCGTGACGTAGGAGGTGAATTTCAGCGGTGTTTGAAAGCGTGTTTCTCGAGAACCAAAACAAATATCACCGAGATATTTTGGTCATCTCATGTTTGTGTCATTATCTGTAAAATGAATGGATTTAAAACGTTTTTCATGTCAAAGTGGAAATGTCCATTGATCTCGTTCATCTGAACTTCGAAATAATCAGCGTTGGTGCACGCGGCCATGAGGAGAAGAGTCGCTAAGGCGAGCGAGTCGTTAAGGTGCTCCACGACTCTTCGTGCCGTCTCGAGAGTCGTGAACGATGAGGGAGGAGAAGAGTCGCTAATGGCCGCGTGCACCAACGCCGATTATTTCGAAGTTCAGATGAGCGAGATCAATTTTAATCCACTCTAAATGAACTTGGTTTAAAGACTTGCATTGCACCAACGAAAAACGACGTTCACGAGATTCCGTTCAAATGATCCGAGATTAATTTGTAAGGCTATACCTGATTAGTTGGCTAAAACAAATGACAATCAAGAACCCCACCGAGTAGTGTGATGTGTTAAAGTATCAACGTGTAGGAGAAGAAAGTAATTCGGGCCGCAAACTTATCTGAATTTGAGAAATGTACTGATCAACCTTGTCGACGAGTACAAGGATGTAGTAGGGTGTAAAGAAATAATAATCTTAAAAAAGAACTGACGGCGCAAGACAAAAGGATAAGGAGAAAGCATGGAACCTTCATCTACGGGTCTTCAATGCCTTACGAAATGCATTCGCGAGAGAACAGCGTACGCTCATATGGTATGGTACGCTCGCCCGCTCAATAAAGATATTTTATTATTATTATTACTGTATTGTGGTAAGTATTTAAATTTTTCATTTCTTAATTCTTATATATTTATATTGTCGTGTCGTGTAAATAGCCAGTAACATGTATTTTCGTAAATTTATACAATCATATTTCCTCTGTTGTAATTTACCTTGCACATGCATATGTTTTGTGTTGTGGGATAGAAAGTACAGTATTTAGAAACATTTCGATTTTGTGCCACAGAACCACAAATTATTATTATTATTTTGGCAGTTTTTAGTTTACTTTACACATTTCTCGAATTATCGGCATTGTACATCCAACATCTCTAGCGTTTGCACGCCCTCGATATCACTTTCCGCTCTTTTTATATTAAAAAAACAACTGCCTGCAGTCGAAGCGTCAGTATCGTGAACCAGGATCAGACACCAAAACGGTGGCGAATGGCCGATCAGAAGATAAACTCGTTTTGATGTTCCTAGATCGCGATCAAGTGTTGAACCGTCTTGGTGCAATGGAATTTTCCAGTGATCCTTTCCCGATCCGAGTTTAAAATTTGATCTTCGTTCGTGCACACGGCCATAAGGCGAGCGAGCAGTTAAGGTGCTCCATGACTCTTCGAGCTGCCAGGAGAGTCGTGAACGAATGGTGGGGAAAGAGTCGTGGGACTGTGCTGTGACTCTTCGTGCTTTTTAAAGAGTCGTGAACGAGCGATGCTCTTGGAAATGCAAGCATGTGTCGCAGCGCAGGACTCGCTTTCTCACATTTGTTGCGATATGAAAACCACTGATAGAATGCAAAAAAGGAAGAATATTTATCTAATTGCACGATTACTAAGAAAAGGTTGATATAATTAGATAGCATTTCTGTGCATGCTATCGTACTGCATAATTTGCATTATCCGCAGGATGAAATGCAAACTGAAACAAGATACAAATATAGAAATCTCACCCATGAGGAAGAGTAATGAAAACAAGTATGTGCAATAAATTTTGTTTGTGTGTGTGTGTGTGTGTGTGTGTTTACTGTTTACACATATAGTATGTATATCCACACACACACACACACACACTCGTATTTGTATTTTTCTTATTTTGTGCCGTTTTCTTCAAATTTTAAGGAATCACAACGATGAGGATGATGCGTGATGATATAGGTGAAGGACACTCGTAAAGAATATCCTAGCCCAGACCGGGACTAGAACCCGGGAACTTCTGTTGCAAGATCAAATGTCGATTACTTCAGAATCTTGGCCATCTAGTCGGCTACACGCACACACACACATACACAAAAATGCAATACACTTTATTAATCTTGAAGGACAGAGGCTGATACGTTCCATTGTGTTCGTTTATTTAAATACAATCATCTAGGTTCAACACTTCCTACCCCCCTTCCCCCCTCTTCAGGCATGTGTTTCGAGGAAAAGAAGATTGACGACTCTTTTGAACGACTCTTCTCAGTGAGCGAGCGCTCATGAGTCGACTCACACAAATGAACGGCTTGAACCCATCACTACTTCAGACACAGATTAGAAATAGCCTCCAGATGTTTGATCTTATCATATAGTCAACACGCATGCGCAGTATACATTATACAACAAAATCATCCTTAACTACCAAGACTACAGCCGCAGCCATTCAACACAGTTTCTACCTGACTAATAATAACCTTGGTTTCTGTATTTGCATGTTTAACAATGGCCGTAAAAGTAAACCGTGGCTACTAATGTGAACTTTCAACTTCAGCGTTTCCAAGCAGGTCGAGTGTATCGTTTCCCCCCTCTCCGCCTTCCAATCATCATGAAATATGGCCAAAATTCACCTAACTATTAGATTGAGACCAACATATGAATGTCAATGTTATTTTATTAAGGTTGTGTCTGCTGCCACGTTCTTTTTCTGCCAACCTCAAAAGAGAGATGCGCGTGGCAGCAGATTCGGTCTTTGGTTTATCGTGATTTCATCATGCTATGTATGCAATTACATCTAGAACACATACTGTGTACTTTTAGCGATTACTTACACAAAAATGTTTTAAGATTAGGTCCCTTAGCATTCTTCTAATAACAAACCTAAATGCTCTCGTAGTTAGTTTAGGTCAGTGATGTGCCGTAGACTATACGTTTACGTCTACATGCGTTGTCTACACGTAATCTACGCGTAGATTACATTGGGTTGTAGTTTACATAGACTACGTAGACAATCTAAAGTGCATTACAATTCATTTGCAAGGGTTTCATGAAAGGAAAGTGACATTTTCAACTGTATTGGTTCCCAACGAAATGAAAAGAACCCTATTTACAACAAAATTTCTCGTCTCTTCTATTATCAACTATGGAAGAAGATAAATAGTATACAAAAAACAACAACAGATGGCAGTCGTGAGGCAAGAGTGGTCTTTTTCCCATAAAACACTAGAATATTCCCTATATTAGGTTTATTCCTAGGTGAGAAATTGTTCGAATTTGGAAGGAAGCGTATGAAAAATTCTCCTCGCACATCAGCAACTGATACGCAGTATCATTTTGCTTTACTTCCACGGCGCCCTTCGCTAAGTTATCACCTTTCGCCATGTTATTTACATAGATTACGTAATCTACGTGTATAAAATAGTCTATGTGTAGAATGTAGACCAGGGCTGTTTCAGTCTTATGGGAGATTGGTTGACCGTAGTTAGTATTCTGTGGCCGCGTCCGAATCGGCAGCAGATGTCACCTAGAGCACCGTTCCATCCGGGGACTCAGCCAACCTCCGTTGTCCGAATTCGCGGCAGACGTGGAGTCTGAGGGGAGAGCAGAGAGGCGCGACAGATGCACGCTTGAACTCGCTGTGACGCTGCGCTTGGCAGCCATATTCTAACTTTCACTTTGTACAGACAACATTTACTGATTAGACTATGTAAAACTCAGTGATACTTTAACATTTTATCGATAATACTGAATGTAGAAAAATTATAAATGATGAAATAGCATGTTACATTTTTAATATGAGTAGTAAATAGGTGGAAATCATTGTGATGTTTGTTTGGCGTCTGCCTTCCGCTTCCGTGCGGTGCGCCTGCGCCCCAGAGCGCGGTGGGTGAAGTTCGGGCTGACACCTGGCGGGAAAAGTGACAACCATACTACAAGGGGACATGCAGATTCGGACGACTTGGACGTGACTTCGACGGCACGCGAGAACAACGGGAGAGAACGGTACGGAGCGCTTGCCAATCCGGACACGGCCTGTGTTTCTACTGTTCCTCGCGAACCGGCTGAAGTCAAATTCGTGTCCATATTCACGAACCTTTTCTTGTACTAAATTTTATTGCGAGAATGTGAGTAGAATACGTGCAATATTTACAAATAGCACCAGCAATGTACGTATTCTACAACTCTTTCATCTACACACTATTTAGTTTTTAATTTGGATAAGTAGCTTCATCCGGCCGACCAGTGCCAGTCTGCTTAAATTTTGAAATTGTGTCGTCTGATTCTTGTCATTAGAATATTATTTTGGGGATGCGGTAAGTGTTGCCTAATGTAGTTAATGAAATCATAATTTAACATTGTATGAAATCACTGCGTAATACTTATCAAAGTTTTTTTTCAAAAGTGATAAAGAAGTATCGCCGAACGCGAACCAAATTCCGTTCATTTCATACATCACTACAGGCTTGCATTCAGTATCGAAATCGAACTTTCTGATTGTAATTGTGTATCATTTGTTGTGTAAAATAAAAACTCAGGAATTTTAATGAAATGGTAATAATATTATATACTGTTCTGTAAGGGCCAAGTTCCATGTGTATAACTTAATCTGTGATGTTATGCTTCTGCAATAACTTATTTTTTTAAATTTCTCTCGTATTTGCTTGCTTGCTTGAGTGGTTTAGGTGGACCAGGTTTGGTTCTCTTACTTTTATAATTATACACACGCGCGGAAATAATCAGATAATTAAACATAATGATCCTAACCTACTTATGTTATGATTCCGGTAATTATTTTGCTAGTGAAAATAACCCTACATGCTATTCTCACCACCTGGTGAAAATAGTCGCAGCCTTTTTTATTTGTATGTAGCTAATCCTTAAGGATCATTTGAGGTAAATGCAACTTTGTATTGAAAGCAGCATATTTTCAATTACTATTTTCACCCAAGTGGTCAACCTCGTTTTTGTGCTATTTTCACCTAAATTCATGATTCCTCACAATGTGGGAATTATTTTATAAAACATTCACGTTCTCTTGTAAGATTTTGTTTTGCAATGCTTGTTAGGTTCTATGTCTCAAAAAATAATCATCTATACCATGTGATATCACTGCTCTCTCTAAAAAGTGGTAATAATAACCAATAATCAGCATTTTTAATTTGCAAAAATTGACAATGTGTGAAATATAATAGCTAATAGATACCAGGATGAAAGAAAATACCTTGACTAACGTTGGAAACCTTAGAAAAACTCATTTCCGTAAGTAGTTTCTTCTGTAAAAGTGAAGAAATGTGTCTCCGATGTATGAAACTGTTACCATAATAATAAAAAAAACCTGCTGAAAATAACTTGTTCTGCTCGTCCCAACACCTCATGAATGTAGTTGCACATTTTTTTTTTTATTTTGAGAATAATTACTGAAAATCATGGTTCCCATTGTATGAAGTTTTTTTTAGAAGCTATACAAGAGAATGAAAAGGTGCTTTCAGTACTGCAAACAACTGTAGGAATAACTTTGCAGTTCGGAGAAACCTTTCTGTGGAAAAAAAACAACACTTCAGAGTGTGATCATTTCCACAATTTATCTATTTTAAGATGAACATTTTTGTGTTCAGTAACATTCATGTATCATGATACACACAGTACAGTGGTTACTGATATAACAGATTAATCAAGTCCAGTGAGATGTATGAAAGTAAGTAGTCTCTGCTGCACACTGTTTATGCTGTACTTCATTAAATACTAGTTGCTCATGTTATAAAACTATGCATAATAACTACAGAAAGGAGGTATGGAGTAGCAAGGTCCAATATGAATTTTTCATTTTTGTAATGGTGCTCGTATGTCCTTAGGATAAAGCAGCCAAAGTTGATAATAAAGTCATGCATTTCTTAAAGTGAATACATTAAGTACATTATTTTTGTTTGCCATAGCTTTGGTCGACTTTATTTTGCAAAGTGTACTCTCATTTATGTGGTGAGCACTCTAGCATGTTGGCTACTGAAATGTTAGTGTCACCAGGGAAACTATGTTACCCATTGGGCAGTTCCCAGTACATATTTTTTTAATAGTATTTGAACATGAAAACGCAAGAAAATTAATCCCACTGTACAGCACTAGAGCATTTATTTAATTTCTAGGAATTATCCACCTGTGTGCGTGTTTTATGCACACATCAAGATAGAAGAGATACAAATGCAAAGTTCGGTATGGGACTTGGACGTGGGAAGTGTAATAAATATGGCACTTCTCTGTTTAAGTCTCGTATCAGCTGGCACAAAGTTCATCGTGGAGGGAAATAAATCAACATTTCTTCATTCATGTTCAGCTATTTAGTAAATGATGAGTATTTGGTTTTTAAATAAGCTGTTTTATGTAAGAGATATTGTAGATATTATTTTTGTTAATATTTTCTGTGTATTTTTAAAGTAGAAATATTAATTTTCAATATTACCGGTTTTCATTCTTTCAATTGCTTTAAATGCTGAAAGAAGTCTTCAAGGAACAACTATTAATTTTCGAAAATATGTTTTCATACTTTTCTTTCAGTGTAAAAGCATACATGTATAGTAGGTGCTGCTACACTTGCTACAATAAGATATGAAATTTCACTTCAACTTAATGGTCCGTGTCATGACAGTAAATTTGTGTTAAAGGCTGAACTTTTTCGTAGCATTCAACCTAGTACTTTTCATTTATTTGATTTTTGAGAAAACGTCCGAGCATTCTCTTGGTAATTATTATATTTTTTTCTGTGCAGACTAACCTATTTCTAATCAGTGCCATAAAGTATGTGAACTGATCCCTGACAGTATTGAAATTTTTATTATCGAATGGAGTGTAGTTGCTGTACACAGTAATTTTTTCCGTTTTAATATGTGGCAAACAAAATCTTTTTTATTGATCAGTGTAAAATCTTGCAATACAATCCTGTATAGACGAAGGATCAATCAGGGAAAAAATATTTTTGCAAATATGGATTAGCATGACATAAATCATTCTGAATTCTTGTATACTTATTTCATTCTAGGAATTATCCACCTGTGTGCGTGTTTTATGCACACATCAAGATAGAAGAGATACAAATGCAAAGTCCGGTATAGGACTTGGACGTGGGAAGTGTAATAAATCTGGCACTTCTCTGTTTAAGTCTCGTATCAGCTGGCACAAAGTTCATCGTGGAGGGAAATAAATCAACATTTCTTCATTCATGTTCAGCTATTTAGTAAATGATGAGTATTTGGTTTTTAAATAAGCTGTTTTATGTAAGAGATAGTGTAGATATTATTTTATATATATGTATATGTAGATATTCTTTTTGTTAATATTTTCTTAGTATTTTTAAAGTAGAAATATTAATTTTCAATATTAGATGTTTTCATTCTTTCAATTGCTTTAAATGTTGAAAGAAGTCTACAAGGAACAACAATTAATTTTCCAAAATGTTTTCATACTTTTCTTTCAAGCATATAGTATGTATAGTAGGTGCTGCTGCACTTGCTACAATAAGGTATGACATTTCACTTCAACTTAGTGGTCATTGTCATGACGGTAAATTTGTGTTAAAGGCTGAACCTTTTCGTAGCATTCAACCTAGTACTTCTTATTTATTTGATTTTTGAGAAAACTTCCGAGAATTCTCTTAGTAATTATTATATTTTTTCTGTACAGACTAACCTATTTCTAATCAGTGCCTTAAGGTATGTGATCTGATCAGTGGCATGCCCAGGATTTTCGAAAGGAGGGGGTTATGGATACATTTTTTAGTAGTCAGCACTCATGTTGCCATCTTTACCTGCATTTGATGTTCTTTTTTTTTTTAGGGAATACTGGGCCAAAAGGGGGGGGGGTTATAACACCCACCAACCTCCCTTGGTCACGTCACTGGATCTGATCCCTGACAGTATTGAAATTTTTATTATCGAATGGAGCGTAATTCCTGTACACAGTAATTTTTTTCCATTTTAATGTGTGGCAAAGAAAATATTTTTTATTGATCTGTGTAAAATCTTGCAATACAATCCTGTATAGCCGAAGGATCAATCAGGGAAAAAATATTTTTGCAAATATGGATTAGCATGACATAAATCATTCTGAATTCTTGTATACTTATTTCATTCCATTTCTCCACCGAAGAAAAAAAAGTCACCTATTTTAAGACTGTCATTTTCGAATGATGAAGATTTTTTTAAAAAATGATTTTAGAGGAAATTATATATTTCCGCTCAAAGTAATAATGCAATGGACATTTCCACTCAATTTTTTTTACAACAATTTTAAAAACTACACCCTGGAAAAATGACCCATGCAAGTTCTCGCGTTTCTCTGCGTCCAGTTTAAGGCAGAAACGAAACTTCCAAAGTTGGGAGGCTAGCGTTGCGCTGAAAACACGCCGCCGCCATGTTACTACGTCACTCCTTAGGGAAAGCTCGTTTGCCGTCTGCTTCGAGCGTCCAGTTCCGGATGGGTAGCCCACGGTGAGCGAACACGTGCAGCAGTTTTACAATCTGTACCGATTTAAATACTGGAAGAAGGAGCGATAGGAGAAAGGAAAGCTATGCTTTGTAATGATCATTCTTCTATGAAATATCCGTGCTGCTCACGTGCAAGGTAAATGGAAGGGTTCAGTTGCGTGTGTGTTCTCAGGCCATGCGAAATATATTGCTTATAAAATTGGTTGCTGACCAGACACTCAAAAATATTTTTTAAACTTATATTTATCGATATTTACCGTAACCTATGTAGTGCAAAATAGGAATTTTCACATTCTTCACTTTATTTATAAAGCCTATTTAACTTTCTTTTCCATAAAGCAATTTCAGTTTGTGTTCCATTTCTGTTGCGCAAATTATGATAAAATATTTTTGTGCAGATAAGAGAAAATACACTGAGAAGATTACATTAGTTGCACAGTACACATCTATACTTAGTTTATGTATAATTATTACAAGGAAATAATGTGTATAACCATGGGCGTATTTAAGGGGGATTCAACGGGTCCAACCCCTCTCTTTTTTTGGTTCACTAAAATTACCAGTTTCCTTGTTCTATCCGCTTGTTCATGAAAAATTCCTTAAATTAGAGACGTATAGGACGGGATACGGATGGGAAGGAAATTTCGTAATTCCACACACCAGATGGGACTGCAGACCAATATCTGCAATTTCCTGATAGTTTCGGAATTTCTGCGATAAGAAACTACATTGAGACTGTCAAATCAGTTATTTCCCCCCCCTCGAATCATATTAAAGAAATTTGGTTCTTAAAAACGTAGTGACACAAGATGAACAGAAAAGTATCAATACTAGCGTGACTTATTGACTACATACACACAACTTTGTCGGGTCCAGCACCCCCTGTTCCCAACAAGTTTCCGACCAGCAGTGTCCTGGATTTTCACTTAGGAAGTAAAACAACCCTACATACCAAAAGTTGATCCACACCCCCCCCCCCCACGTGAACTTTATATACGCCCATGTGCATAACAATATCCCATACTGAAATGGTACGATATATTTTGAATTTTGTACTGCGAAAAAAGCCGCCTCATCTCGTTACCCCGAACGCATTAATTGGTTGGTTCACAACTTCACCACTAAGGATCCTATCGAGACGAGACATGGCAGCCTTGGTCTCGTTCTCGTTGAGAGTTGTAAATGTCTGTCTCGTGTTTATTTGTAAATGTCTCATTGACAGTCTCGTCTCAATTTATAAACATCCGTCTCGGTTTGGGAGGGCAATTCTCGTTCTCGTCTCAAGTCAAGAAAAATATAGAATTAACAACGTATGCAAAGGCTTATCATTATAAATACAAAAAAAAAACTTTCATATATATATATATATATATATATATATATATATATATATATAATTTTTTGACTCCTCGTTTCGACGGTACAGCCCTCGAAAACTAAATATTATCCTGCTCATATATGCAAACCAAACTGCAGATTCAGAATTACCAGGAATGAACTGGCGTTGTAATTATTATACACAAAATTCATGCCTATCTGAGGAAGTCGCATGTTCCAGGTTTGACTCGACCTGGGCATGACTGTTTCCTTGTGAGTGACATTTCATTGAACTGGAAATTGTTACATGGGAGGATGTTTGCTTGAGACTTTGGGGACAGCTAGGGGGATGCTTCTATTGTTGATGTTAGTGTTGATCAGGAGACGAGGCATGTTCCGTCTCGTCTCATAAAAGGAGATGGGACAAGTGAATGATTTCGAAATGAGATGGGACAGAAGAAAAAGTTCGTCTCTTATCATGGCAGGTTGGGTGATACTTAGATTGTGCAGTTGGTGGTAGTGTGTGTGTGTTGGGGGGGGGTGTACTCCTGCACTCCGACTTCGAATACTGCTTGTAGTTATTCATCTTCATTGTAGCGATTAGCCAAAAGTGGGAAGAAATGTGATGTTAGAGATGATACATAATAAATTAACCATGCGTTCTCATCGTTGCGGTTAAACAAAGTGAATGGAAAAGCGACGTAAAAGTAGGCTAAATACAAAAATTTGCAATATATATTAACTGAAGAAAACTGTCATTTACTGCAGGAAATTTAAAAACTCACCGTACCTTTTTATACCGTATCACCTCTTATATTGCAGAAATTGGCGTGTAAACCAGTGTGTTCTAAAAGCATTATCTTAAAATTTGTGAAGAAAATATTATGACGAAAATAATTGTAATTCCAGAAAAGGCATTCCTATAACATAAGTTCTTGCCAGTCAGAACTAACCTATGTATTCGCAATGAACAAGGCTGTTCACGTGTTCAGCCATTGACTGTTACAAGGTTTGCTTTGTCAGCCTAATGGGAAAACCCTCTACCGAGTGGCTGAATTATAGTAAATACTACTATACTGCTAGGGCATAATTCATCTCCAAGAAATGGAGCACAGATTTTTGCACTGGAAGTTGTAAGATTCTTGTTTTACACAGTAACAAGTGAATTTTCTGTCGCTTCCGCGGCTCAAGCTAAGTTGACGGGACGAGCAGAAGCCCCGCCTCCACGCATTTCTAAGTGATGACGTCAGAGGACCCCCTGTCTGTGGAGAGAACGTTTTCAAATCTGTGACGTAGGAGGTGAATTTCAGCGGTGTTTGAAGGCGTGTTTCTCGAGAACCGAAACAAATATCGCCGAGATATTTTGCACATCTCATGTTTGTGTCATTATCTGTAAAATGAATGGATTTAAAACGTTTTTCATGTCAAAGTGGAAATATCCATTTCAGGAAGTTTTGGTAATAGTACGTTTTCCGTATAATTTTCGTATACTTTTATTTTTTTTTATATAAATCAATTTTAATGCGAAAAGTTTGTAATTAAACGAAATCATTGCATATAATTAATTTCCGCCACTTCTAACTACGTTTAGTCAATTTGCGCGTATAATTTATTATACGCGCAAATCGCCTGAACGCGGTTAGAAAGTATCGGAAAGCGAATGGTACGGCACCAGGGTTGGCAAAATTTGTGTTTTTTTTAAAAAGAACAAAACAAACTGTTTTTTTTTGTTTAAAACATGTTTTTTTTGTTTTAAACATAGTTTTAAACATGAGTTTAAAAAAACATGTTTTAAACAAAACAAATTCAACCTTTTCCCAGTAAATTATAGTTAAAGTCGTTAAAGAGAAAAAATACTCATTTTTATGAGTATAATGGCGACAAGGACAGTTTATTTACCTTTGGAGATAAGGTTTACCATACTGCAGGGTAGGGGTGTGGGGTACAGAATTTTTTGGGTCGGGACGGGGAAAATTCTCAATTTCCCGAAAAAGTCGGAAAATTTTCGGGACGGCATGTGTTCGAAATTTCCCAAAGCTCTTGAAATCTCGAATTCTACATGTAATTTCCATCTTAAGTGCTTGTTTTTGCACTTCTGGTACAAAACCACAATGCAGAGAATGTCTAGAATTGACGACGTTTTAAAATGACCATTCGGAATTTCCAGACTGCTTGGGATCCCAAAACGTCGGAAAGTCAGGATCGGGACGGAAATTTTCTTTCCCGATCCCGGTCCCGACTTTTCGGGATCTCGCACACCTCTACTGCAGGTATAGGCGCCGACTCCATGGGGCTTAAGGGGGGGGGTCGAGCCCCCCAATATTAACAATGTGGGGGCAGAGCCACCCAAATAATTTTGCTTAAGAAGATCTAATGTATTATTTTGCTTCTCTTGTAAAGTTTACTCTGAACTGTGCCACATGAACTTAACTTTTAATACATATTTAAAATTTTCTACACCATCAACTTTGGTGGACTAAAACCGCTAAACCGTCAACTTTGGGGAGGCTATGACCAGAGACAGCAAAACGCATGATTTATTACTAGTATATACTAAGTATGTAATTATGAGTATTGTTAAAATTTTTACTAAACATGAGTTTCAAAAGACGATGTGCATGAACTAGGGTAGTGGATGGGACGTTCGGGCTACAAATGGCTCTCGCATGACATTCAGAACGAGATCATTGATATATTAGGGAGATCTGTTTTGCGCTCCGTGGTAGCAGATAATAAAAGTCGGGAATATTTTGCTATTATGGTTGACGAAACTTGTGACATATCCAACCGTGGACAATTAATATTCTGCATTCGAACTGTGAATAAAAAAATGACATTTTTGAGGAATTCATGGGCTTTTATTAGGGGTGTGCGGGACGGGAAAAATTTTCAATTTCCCTACTGAGTCGGGAAATGTTCAAAATTTCCCGAAGCTCTGAAAATCTCGAATTATACACGTCATTTTCATTTTAAGTGATTTCTGGATTAAAAACTAACAATTTACGGTAAGTTCCAGAAATTGACAATGCAGACAACGTCGAGAAATAACGACATTTTCAAATGAGCATTCGGTATTTCCCGACTGCACGGAATCCCGAAAATTCGGGAAATCATTTCCCGAAGTCCGGATCGGACTTTTATGAGATTCCGAACACTGTGGCCAAAACTTAAAAAAGGGAGAGAGTGAGTCATTCAATAATTTATTTCAGTGATCAGAGCCCCCCCAATAATTTTGACAAGTCGGCGGCCGTGACTGCAGGGACAAAAGTTGTGGGTAATAGCCCACCTTTTTCCGCCACTACTGAAGTAGGTTAGGATTTATATTCATCTAAATTTCAAGAAACTAAATATTATAGAATTCCTATCCTCGTCCTGAAAAAATCACGGTGAAATATTTCCTGCTGCCTGAACAGTTTATATAGCAGAAAACAACCTGCAGTGTCATAATAGATTCTCCAGATGATTTTTTTCAAAGTACAAAATTATGTTTCCAAAAGTAAGCATCTGCGCTTCATTCAGTTATACAAACCAATGAATCGTATCGCAAAAGAAAAAAAATCACGTCACGATCAAAATCACGCATTGTGTATTTAGATATTAGTTTCCATTTCAAGCTTCCACCAGTCTCAAACTTACAGGACGATACGAAACAAGGAACTGAGAGGTTTCGATTTCTACAGTAAAGCACGGGTCTTTCTTGTCGCACAACAATCTTGCTACCTTGTGCATAGATTGCTAGCCTGCCTAACCTAACAACATAGGCATTTAGCCTAAAATTATAAAGCTTTCTCCTGTGACGTCAGAACATAAGGTTGCTCAAGTGTTGTGCGATAAGTGAGACCTGTAAAGAACGGATTAATTGACACAGATTCAATGAAAAACAGGGTTGCCAAACAAAATAATTATCACAGACTATAAAATATCTACCACCAAAATGTGTTTTAAACACTTGTAAAAAAACATGTTTAAAACAGATTGTTTTAAACGTTTAAAACATTTGTAAAAAAAACAAAGCCGTGTGTTTTAAACGTTTAAAACAAAGTGTTTTAAACACTTTTGTTTTAAACATGCCAACCCTGTACGGCACACGATAGTGTTTTGTCGTTTCGAGCAATACACGAGCCCTTGCGCATTGCGTTCGTCTTCTGTTTTTCCCCGACGGTGCTGCCGTCGGTGGTCGCGAGGAAACGACCTTCCAGTACCGCCATACTGTCAACCATTTTTAACCCGCAGCTGTAACATCTTGTAGTAGTATGTCTATGATGTAGACTATCGTTGTTTACGCGTAGACGCACATCACTGGTTTAGGTTCTGTTAGCATTAAAATAATATCGCTAAATGCTTTCTAAAAAAATAAAGTTCTAAATTGCCTGTACATTCATTCTCACTAGTCGAACTTGCATTTTTCTTGTCTTCATCTGTTCTTAAGATTTGTAACATCCTCTTAGAAGACGAATTACGTGGCAGGAGCAAATTTAATGCTCTTTCTTACTGCTGACACGCGCGTGACAGCAGACTCGGCCTTATATTAATGTTGCTTTAACTTACGGATGTTTGTTTATATTGCTTTTATCATGTTGTATAAAATACTTTGTACGTAAAGAGGATAAAGAAGAAAACAAATTGTTGTTACCATAGTAACGGAAGTCAATAAGTACAAGATATGGTGATGGAAGTGATTCGCGTACGAGCGCTCGAAGTGATAGGTTCAGTCGTAAAAAGCGGTACATATCCGACAGAGCAACACATCGCGAGTGATTGGTTCAATTTCGACGACTTTATTCTCAAGTTAATTAAGTGTAGAGTGCAGTGCAACGATATAGTGTATTTTTCCCCTTGGTGTATACCCTAGCCAGCGACCCATTAGAACATCGTGGCTTCCGGCGGGCAGCCGGCTAGCATGCAGGATGCCGCAATGTTGGACCTGAGAGAGAGGACGGCGGCGGAAGGCTTAGTCGATCTGGCCACACAGGAATTTCCATTAAACCAACATGAAGATGACATCCCCATGACCGACTCAACGATACGCTCAGGTAAAAGGACACTGGACGAGGTGAGTAAAACCGAAAGCAAACAAGAGAAACTATTTCGCCCCATTCAACCGGAACCAAGACCTCCAACTCTTTGGTATTCGACCGACACCACCGGCCCATTTGTGGTCCTCTTAGAAGGACAAAATCAAAACATTGGTAAACTTTCTAGTGGCAGTTTGGGCAACAAATTCCGGAAGGCCAACATACCCGTGAGTTTAGTGGAACAATGTGGCAAAAACAGGGTCCGGGCCACCTTTAAAACAGCAGATACAGCAAACGCGTTTGTTCGGAACGGGACCTTTCTGGACTCAATTGGAGTCCGAGACAAAATACCACACAGTCTGATCCAACGGGAAGGGCTAGTGTATGGCCTGGAACTTGACGTGACAGAACAAGATATCCTAGACGGCATTGACTCACCATTTCGGGTAACATGCGCTAAACGACTAAAGAAAAAAATCTGGCGAGAGGATGGCACTTCCCACCTCGTGGACACCAAGTTGATATGCCTTACCTTCCATGGTAAACACCTACCTGAAAAAGTGCTAATAAATAAGGAAATCTTTACAGTCAAACCGCGAGTACGCTCGGTGTTACAATGTTCTGGCTGTTATCGTTATAATCATTCCCAGGGTCAATGCCGGTCTAAACCACAATGTGCTAACTGTGGGCAAGAAAGACACGGGGATGGATGCACCAACCCCCCTCACTGTAGCAACTGCAAGGGCCCCCATGGGGCACGTGACCGCAAATGTACTTTCTGGCAACGAGAACAAAACATTCAAACTCGCATGGCGGAGGAAAATATCTCCTATTACGAGGCGAAGGCCAAACTTTCCGGTACCTTCCAACCACCCCTAACCCGGGAAGATATTTTAAACCCCCTGCTCAACAGGCGCGACTTCCCCAAATTGTCTCCCACACCCACCTCGACCCCCACGAATGGAACACGCCAACTCGGCGCTTGGGACAACCCTTTTCATACTTTACAGACGCACTTTGCATCTGCACCTCCCACCCCAAGCGATCGTCAGACCGCCACACCGCAGGCAGTGAAAACAGCCCGCTCCACAAACAAAATCCACCCCCGCCGCTGGACTGGCAAGTCCAATACTCCTGTGCCCCATTCCTCCCACCA
This sequence comes from Lepisma saccharinum, assembly GCF_977018435.1. Classification (NCBI taxonomy): domain Eukaryota; kingdom Metazoa; phylum Arthropoda; class Insecta; order Zygentoma; family Lepismatidae; genus Lepisma; species Lepisma saccharinum. The sequence goes on along the minus strand of NC_139250.1, from coordinate 37,673,592 downwards.
GGAACAACACCCAGATTTACAAGTTCAGGCACCCAGCCCTAACGTTGACAAAACAAGAACGATTTCCAGCTCCTCGACATCAGAAGATGAATTTACCCCCTCTCCCCCCATTGGGCGTAACGCTCATCCGGCCCGGAGGGCCCCCCCGGACAAGGTACCACCACCGTCATCGGAACCACAGCAAGTTCTATATTCCGAACAACAAACAATCTACAAATCACTCCTGGACCTCATAACAAACTTATGGGCATCAGTGCTCCACATATCAAACATACGCGAACAAAAGATTCTCATTCAGCAAATACAAGCCCTCACGACTCAACTGTTATCAATAATAGAAGACTGATTACCCATCCATTTTTGTTTCTCTTTATTCTTCGGTTTTTCTTCAATTTTTCCTCGTTTTCTTACCCTATTGACAAAATGAAGATATTACAACGGAAGCCCGTCAACTCCGGCATAGACCGCCTCCATGAGTCTCCCTCCCTTTTTTATTTTCCCTCCCTTCCTCCCCCTCCATGTCATTTCCAGTTATTATTCAATGGAACGTCCGCAGCTTTTCGGCCAGAAAATGTGAAATACAGAAACTTGTGGCGGATTATAAACCACATCTCCTCAGCCTACAAGAGGTGAAAGGAACTCGCTCTGAGAATTACAGACTCCCACATTTCATCTCCTACGGTCCCCCTTTCCCCGCAACACAACGAGGTGTTGCCATTTACGTCCATGAAAATATTCCACATTCCCCCCTCACTCTCCCCTCCTCCCTTCCGTTAATACATCAGTTCAATGTCGAACTTGTTGCTGTACGCATCCAGTTCCATCAACACCTATTCACACTCCTCTCCCTCTATATTCCTCCCCATCATTCTTCGCAGAATATCCCTTTATCCACCCTCACAGACCTCCTCGCCCTACTCCCAGGACCCTATCTCATAACCGGAGATTTCAATAGCCATAACCGAATGTGGGGCAATGTACAGACCGATAGATTAGGTTACAACATTGAAAATTGGATATTTGAGAACGACTTTATTCTAATGAATGACGGTACCCCCACCCACTACCCACACAATGGTTCCAGCCCGACCGTCATCGATTTAACAATAGTGTCCCCTAACCTCTTTCCTCATATCAACTGGACAAACGATTTAGACTTACGAGGGAGTGATCACACGCCGATATTTATTTGTTTACCAAATATCTTTCCGAATACAGGCGTGACTGACATCCCTGTCCGTCGATGGACACGAGAATCTATTAATTGGAATACCTTCCGGTCATATTTCCTTAAATTATATTACATGGACGACATACCCTCTCACCGGACAATGACGTACACCAAATTTCTCCAAATGCTTACGTTAGCGCTTGATCGGAGCGGTACGCGCCAAAAATTATTTTCCATTGACCGATTCCCTAAGATTCATTGGTGGAACAAACAGTGTGCCGCCATCAAAAAAAAAAAAAACACACTAAAAAAATTTTATGCCAAACACCCCACGCCCGAAATATGGCTGGAGCTCCATAAACTACAGACGCTCGCCAAAAATACGTATACCAAAGCAAAACGACAGGCGTGGAAACTATTCTGCCAGTCACTCGATGTGACTCTCCCCATAGGAGCCATTTGGCGTAAATTCAACTCCTTACGACACCCCCATATTCCCCGCCCCCGACCGCTCAATAATGCATGGGAAGTGGAATTCATGGACCTCCTCACACCCCCTACGGTTACCTTACCTCCCCCATCCCTAACCCCGACAAACTTTTCCTTTACAGCAGATTTCCCTACTGTTACCATTTCGGAACTCCAACATATCCTAGAGAATACCCCCTCTACTGCCCCAGGATATGATGGCATCACCTACGACACCCTTAAACACCTCCCAGAACAAGGACTTAATATCCTCACGGCAATTTTCAACTCTGTTTACCGTAGGGGTAAAATCCCGCGAGGCTGGACCCAACATATTGTCATTCCAATATTAAAACCGACGAAACCAGCTACCCATGCGACGTCTTACCGTCCCATTGTCCGTATACCTGTAATGGCTAAATTATTCGAAAAAACATTACAACACCGAATAACTTGGAATTTAGAGAAACGAAACTTTTTCCCCCCCTCTCAAATGGGTTTTCGAACCGGACTCGGCAGCCAAGATGCTATCTGTACTCTCACAGTGGCAATTCAGAATAGCCAAATCTTGAGACAGTATTGCTTTAGCTTATTCATAGACATTGCTCACGCCTACGATTCGGTCCACATTCCCATATTATACCAAATACTTAACAATATTCACATTCATCCGGGGGTAGCCCAATTAATATGGCAATTATATCACGAACGAATATTGGTTTTTTGGTTCTCCCATAACGTTACGGGACCACGAATAATTCGGAGTGGTGTCCCCCAAGGCTCCCCGCTCAGCCCAATTCTGTTTAATATATACACACAATACTTGCATCAAACACTAAATTCTAATCACCATATACTGCAATATGCCGACGATTTTTGTTTTTACAATAGCACACCAGATGCCACTCGAGGCATATTAGACCTACGCAAATTCATCATTCAATTACGTGATCAATTAGCGCTCCGCGGCTTATCATTTTCCCCGGAGAAATCACAGATCATTATTTTCAATCCGTATACGCTCACCCGCTATCCCAATACGTTAACTCATTTACATCAAATTCCGGTGGTCCAAACCTGTAAATACTTAGGCATCCACTTCGACCGTAAATTAACTTGGCAACCACATCTCACCTATTTGCACACAAGAGGGAAAAAATTGATCAACATTTTGAAAGGGCTCGCCACCACCAAATGGGGGGGTCACCCCTCCATTATGTTATTATTTTATAAGAATTGCTTCCGCTCCCTTTTCGACTATTCGGCGCCCGTACTGGGAGGGATGTCTGATCGCTGGCTCCAAAAAATGGATATCTTACAGCGACAGGCACTCCGAATCTGCCTCGGACTAATGGCATCTAGCCCTAATGTGAGCGTTTATGGAGAGAGTACTGAACTGCCTCTCTCATTCCGATATCAATATTCTACAACGAAATACATCTTGAAAACATGGGAACGACACCCTCACCCCTTTAATACCGTATTCGCTATTCAACGCCAACTGAATGCAACTCTCAATCTCGATAGCTCTCGCCTTCGGCTTTTCTTTTTATCTTGTTATAATATCGATAGCGACGCCTACCATCTCAGCTTTACATTTACATCCCCATTGATATACACTCTCCCAATACTCATCGCCCCTATTCCGCATATTAACTTTACTGATTTCGGAAGACATGAATATTACAAAGAACTCTGGCCCGACCATATTTTTATCTACACAGACGGGTCCAAAAATGCTGACCGAGTTGGATGTGCCTTTTATGTCCCCCAATACAATGTTGTACGACAATTTTCCCTCTCGTCAGAAGCATCTATCTATTCGGCTGAATGCTATGCCATTTATCAGGCCTTGATTCACGCTCGCGAAGCACACTACACGCAAACTTTAATTCTTACAGATGCCCTTAGCGTATTATTCGCGATCGCTCGTTGCGGTAAGGATGCTTATCGGTTGCAACTCTTTCCCATCTTAATCTTACAAGAGTACTTTCACCTCCAAAACAAAGCCCAACGCGTCCAGTTTACCTATGTCAAAGCGCATAGCAATCTTAATCCTCACCAAGACCTTGTGGATCATTATGCCAAAACAGCTGTGGACGTTCCTTCCCCCTCTACAATACGACTCGCCTATACTGATCTTCTCCCACGGGTCAAAAAAAAAATCCAATCTCAGTGGGAAAATCGGGTTCAAGACGCAGTAGCAAAAACCACTACTTACAAATGGTTTTATGATAAACTCCCTATTCGACCTTGGTTTCATCATCTAAAAATACCCCGTGAAGTGATCACCTGTATCCTTCGCCTAAGAACGGGACATGTGACCACAAACGAACATCTGGCACGCATTCATCAAACTCCCTCTCCCAATTGTACCTGCGGAGAACATAAACAAACCCCCACCCACTTATTTTTCCAATGCCCGCTATGGAACACACAACGCCAGGCACTTTTCCACAGACTACATCGACAACAGGTTGCCTCTCCTTTCTCCTTGCCCACACTACTTTCATCTCCTTCCCCCTCAACTATGTGGATTCTCTATGGCTTTGCCCGACAGTGCGAACTTCGCTTTTGATTCCCGCCCTCATCATTACTGTACTATAGTGACTGTGAAGTGAAGTGAAGTGTCAAATAATATAGTGATGTACATCTTAGTGCGCGAACTCCTAACCCTCAATGTTCTCAGACCGTTGCCCAAGACTGCTATCATCTAAGCGGTGCGGGGCATGAAGAAGAAGAAGAAGAAGAAGGTGATGGAAGTGTTGAGATTTCCTGCGCCTGTGTTGTATTTGTTTAAATATAACGATTATCGTTAATTACAGCAATTTTATGTGCATTGGTAATCGTTCTTCAAGTTTAAGCGGCAGTTATCAAATCGACACGAAAATGTGCAAGCCACGAAGCCAGTATACTGTGATGGTATTTCGTCTGTCCTGCTTATTTGTAAACAATCAGTTTGGCAGATTGTTCACTTTTTAAGTGGTTCGGATCGCACTTTAAACTGTAGGTCCGGTCCCAATTAGCCTTACTGTGCTTAAAGTGGATTTAAAACACCAACTCAATGTTGACTTTTTAAGTAAATTGCATCTAACAGAAAATTATAGTAAATGAGTAATGTAAAATAGCAAAGTTAAATCTGAATTAGTTGTATGAAATGATGGCATATTCGAAATGCTTTTTCTGTTCAGAACAAATTACATCAAACGATAGTATAAGTATTATGAAGGCAGAAGAAAATGGAATGGATATTCTAAGGAAAATTAAGAATTGCCTTGGTGTATGGGTAAGCATTAATCTATATGAAATGAAACATTATTTATTTTATATTCTTCGGTAAATCTTTATAAAACGTAAAGTAGAGAATAGTATTGGTACCAGTTAGATATGGTGAAAACAAATTTAATTCATTTATTTCCGAATTATTTACATTTGTACTTAACCTTATATGCATAGCGGAACATTTTTTAACTTTGGATTATGTTTTTTTCACAGAAGAAAGCGTAACTTTTCTAATTACAAGTATTTATTGGTCGTTGCTAATTCACATTCGTTACACACAATATGGCGGGCAAATCTTGACTCTTGCGTAAGCTGGTAAATATGCTATATCGCCTGGACGGATTTCTTCAAATTTACAGGAGAAAGTACTTACTGAAATGAGTTTCTTTAGCATTCTGGACGTTCTTGGAGGTATTTTCTTTCACGGAAAGTAAAAACTTCGTAGTTTAATGCCGCCGAACAAGAATTAATCACTTTTTACGTACGAAATTGGCATTGCCTGCCACATTATGCCCTTGTTTCCATTGTGTGCGTGCAGATGGCGAGAGCGGTGAAAGTCACGCGATCTCTGCCGTGTTTTCAAACGTGCCTTCTTTTTACGAAAATTTCTATTTTTAACTATGTTCGCCGCGCTTTCTTTTTTCGATGAATTTAGGGGTGAAATGAGTGCTAATGGAACCTTACCTAACAGGCCTAACCTAACCTTGTGTGAATGGTTTGTGGGGCTGTCCATGGATGGTTTTTGGGGTTAACGTCAATGGTTTGTGGGGCTACCCGTGGATGGTTTTTGGGGCTAACGTGCATGGTTTGTGGAGGTAAACATAAAAAAAATCGAAATAGTACGTAATTTTCCGTCATGAAGGTTTGAAACACTGCTTGTGCACTAAAAATCGACAAAACACAAGCTGGCGCGTCATGATGCGCGATGATCCATTATGAGTGCACGGCATATTGTCTATTACAGAAGCGGAACAAGTAAGACAAATAATCAATCGTAATATGAAAAGTTGACAGTATTTTATGGAAAAAGGCATAACTTCACCTTAAAGAATGTTCCGCAAGGCAAAATAGGTAAGTACCAGTGGTAAAATTAAGGAAATAAATGAATGAAAGGTGTCCGGGCGTTATCGCATATTTACCCTGATATGCAATGTTTCCAAACTTATGAACCGAAAAATGCCGCACAAACTATTCACAAAAGGTTTTTAAGCGAAAATTGATCCACAAACAATTCACGGAAGGTTAGGTTAGGCAAACAGACCTCTCACACGTCATCTTGTAAAACTACCGCATGGTTGCTACACTAACACTTATTAACCGAAAAAATGATGGTTTTTAGGCTAACATTGATCCACAAACCATTCACGGAAGGTTAGGTTAGGTTAATTTCGGTTAGGCAAACATAGAAAATTAAATTGAAAAAAAAAAACAACTGCTCACACGTCATCTGGTAAAACTACCACGTGGTTGCTACACTGACAGGGGGTTACATATTTGAACGCACGGGAACATTTGATTCACGTAGTCAACGGTAATGGTGGCATGAGCTATCGTGCAAAGGAGATACATTAATGGGCCCAAGTTCCTTTTGTTTTATTGCGATTTCATCATGCAATGAATGCAATTTTTACATGGTTCGATTTTGATGTACGTCTGTTAACACATACTCAGTAGCGAAGCATCCTATTAGGCCAGGAGGCCGGGCCTACCCACACCATTACTCTTCTAAAGGTGTTTTTACTTATTTCGTCAAATCAGTAACATTATTGTATGAGGGAAACGAATTTCTTCAAATTTACAGGAGAAAGTACTTACGGAAATCATTTTCTGTAGCGTTGTGGAAGTTCGTGAATGTAGTTTTGATCCATTTTAATGCGAAAACATGTCATTTTCTGCGAAAATGTCTGTCCGACATGCTGTTTCTGCTGCCGCCATTTGCTTTCTGCACGAGAGTACAATATTCCGTGTGTTAAGATGACGCAACCCCATAGTCAGTGTTTCAGCCGCGCCGTGTTTTCACTAGAACATGGCTTGTCGAGTATTTTTAATTTTCTTTTTTTTTTAACTATGCTTGCCTAACCTAACTTAACTTGACCTAACCTTACAGAAAATGGTTTGTGAGTCTAACGTCAATGGTTTGCGACGTATTAGCATAATTTTAAATCTGGGCATGAAAGTAGGTATTTTCCGGTGAACGAGGTTGCAACACTGCATAAATCGACAAAAAACTCTCACAACACGCCCTGAACCAGTACGCTATCAGCCGCCATAATGTGTTACAGAATCGAAATAACAAGTAAGAGTAAGTACTCGGTAATGTAAGAAATATACATTATCTTAGTTAGAAATGCATTATTTCAACTTAGGAAATGTTCCGCATTCCAAAATAGTACGTTAGCAATGTAAAAAAGAGAGGTTCTTTATTATTACATATTATGTATTATATTAAATTAAATTATAATTAGGAATTATAAATATATGATTTATAGGTGTTTCCTTTATACTATAATAGTAGCCGTCAAAACATATGTAATGCAATGGAAAAGTTTGAATTTTCATTTATGATAATTACAAATAAATTCTAACCCTGTCCAGTATACGAACTTTCCCCGGAGTGAGGCACATTTGATGGGGCCTCTTCTCTTCACATTCCATCGTACGGTCGTATATGCGGGAAGCCTAATCTTACGAGTACTGTACATATGCTTATAACGTGCTCGTGAGGCCAGCCTCGCGGTGTTACCAACTTGGACGAACAGAATATCAGCAACACTGCATTTCTGCCAGGGTTGGAAATTTGTGGTGTACCAGCATTTTTTATAAACATTAGCCTGTGTTCGTGCAGAGAGATTTCTATTTCATTGTACATTCTCCATATTTTGTATGAAACAGGTTTTCCTTCCTTTCATCGACAAGTGTAAGTTAAATTGAAAATTACGGAGTGCTGTAGTTCTGACTTCATTTTCAGTCAGAGTGCTGGTGGTCTTGATTGATTGATTGATTTAGTTTATTTTACTTCGCGTTTTGTGCCTCGTGGCTAATTTGCGAAGATGACGATGAGTGATGAAAGGATGAAATTGATGAATGGACATTCACAAACAACCAAGCCCGACCAGGATTCGAACCCGGGACCCTTGGCGTCGCAGCTGCTGGTGGTCTTGTCGATTCACCCAACACTGTGGCGTGAACAGAAAGTCTAAAGAACTTATATTTGTAAAGTAAGTCTTCATACCAAATTATGTAAATTAAAATGCTAGTTAATACGCCTCATATTTACAAAGTAGTTTTACTTTCACTGGAAAGAGAATAATTTATTTTTATCGTGAATGGGGATTCCCTCGTTTGTTCCCTGTCTGTGAAAACTTGCCTCCTGCTCAGGATGCTAGAAGGGAGCGTGGCTCGGAGCGCGAGGTTCGTGATGGTAGAGCTGTGTTTGTGATTCGTGTTGTGTGCCGTGATTAGATTTATGCAAGAAGTGCTGGACTGAAATGCAAGAACAACAACAATCTAGTTCTTAATTGAGTGAAGATGTAATCATCGGTACACAATAGCATGTGTACCGTTAATTTTAGCATTGATACTTACCTATTCTGCATTGCGGAAGATTCTTGAAGGTGAAATTGTGCCTTTTTCAATAAAATAGTGTCAACTTTTCATATTACGAGTCATCATTTGTCTTCCTTGTTTCGCTTGTGTAACAGACAATATGGCGTGCACTCGTCAAGGATCATCGTGCATCGTGCTTGTATTTTGTAGATTTGCAGTGCGCAAGCAGTGTTTCAAATCTTAATGACTGAAAATTATTTACTATTACGATTTTTTTTACATGTTTCCATGATTCTTGCATGATTAACTCCACGAACCATGAACGATAAGGTTAGGTTATGTTACGTTAGGCAAACACAGTTAAAATTTGGGGTCGTTACCATTCACGTAAGGTAGTTCACAAAAGGACATTTAACATCACAAATCATGAACATTGAGACACATTAGGTTACGTTAAGATAGTTAAAAGTAATTCATGACTAGATAAAATATATTATCTTTTCTTGTACATTGCATTTTATAAGTTCAATTAACACAAGATGCGCTATTTACAAGTTCAATTAACAAAAGACGCGCTATGTTCCGTGTGCTTGGAAGGTCTATTTTTGTACTCACATGTACTGAACGGTAGCTGCTTGTTTAAAAAACAGCCACTACGTGTCGAAAAGATGGTTTTCGATTTCAGGAAACAAAAGGCGTGTTTGGAAACACTGACACAGGGTTACGTCATCAAATGCAGGCAAATAGCAAGAAATTGGCAGCAATCACCTCTGCGTGTTGGAAATATTTCTCAGGAAAGAAAAAGGAATCTTGGCTCAGAAAGCTTAAACGATCAAAGAAAACACCTTCACGATCTTCCGCAACGTCATAGAAATTGATTATAGTAATTAGTTCCTTCTGTAAAAATGAAGAAATCCATTCGGGCGATACTATATATTTATAGAATAGTTTATGTATAACTTTTACTAGGGCGGACCAATTTCTACACTTGAATAATTCCAGTGTAAATATTAAGAGACTACTATCCGTGACAAGAATATTGATCCCTCGGTTTACGTGCTTGAAAAATTGTACTCAGTAGGAGAAAAAAGTCAAATGTACCTCACTGGAAAGTTTCAAGTGTCTGCTTTTAAGTGGGGACTATGGCGCAGATTGCCTAAAATTGTGAGTAGATGTAAGAAAAAATAAATGGAAGTCTCAAAAAATAACAAATGTATTAATATATTACATAATAACGTACAGACACTCTCAAACAAGTTTGACCAGATTGAAATTCATCTAGATGGATGTAGTAAGCCTGATATATTGCTTGTCTCGGAACATGGTCTTAAAGCTGAAAATTTAAATTTAGGCAGTTTTATGGGATACAAACTTCAAGCTGTTTATCATAGAACAGGGCAAAAAAGTGGTGGGACTGGTATATATGTAAAAGATTATATTAAGGATGTAAAAACCCTCACTTCTTTGGACAAACTATGTCTTCAAAATGTTCTAGAAATTGCTGGGATAGAAATGGCAACAGAAGAACATTCAATCAAAATAGAGTAACAATATGGTATAGTGAAAACACATTTCACTCACTTATTTCCTAATTATTTACATTTGTACTTACTTGTTATGCATAGCGGAACATTCTTGAACATGGGATTTTGCTTTTTTCACTGAAAAAAGTGTAATTTTTCACATTACAAGTATTTATTGTTCGTTGCTAATTCACTTTCATTGCACACAATATGGCAGGCAAATCTTGACTCATGTTGTCTATCGTAAGCTGATATGCAGTGTTTCCAAACTTATTAACCGAAAATTGCCACACAAACTATCACAGAAGATTTTTAAGCAAAAATTGATTCATAAACCATTCACAGAAGGTTAGGTTAGGCAAACATAGAAAATTTAATTGAAAAAAAAAATGCTGTTTCACTTTCACTACACATCTTGTAAAACTACTGCGTGGTTGCTACACTAACAGGTGGTTACATAATCGAACGCATGGAACATTTGATTCACGTAGTTGACGGTAATGGTGGCAAGAGCTAATGTGCATCGGAGACACATTAATGTCGAAAAATACATGATTTACCAGCCGAATAAGTTGAACATAGGGAGAAAACACTTCCACGAGCTTCCAAAAGTCTACAGAAAATCAGGTCTGTAAGTACTTTCTCCTGTAAATTTGAAGAAATGTGGTTTCACTATACCATACCGTTACCCAAAATAGTAGTCGCTTATAGATCACCCAGCATAGAATCAAATCTATTTCTCGATCATTTAGATAACATGCTGGATCAGGTAACTCACACTCAAAGTAGATTACTTTTAATAGGAGACATAAATATAGACCTTTTAAAATCCGATGCAATAAGTTAACGATATCTAAATATTCTAAGATCACATAATCTAAAGCAACTAATAAATGAGCCCACAAGAATTACGGAAACATCAGAAACACTCTTGGACCATGTAGTTACAAATATCTTGTCTAATAGTATTAAAGCTGAAGTATTATAAAGAAATAGGGGTTTTTCGTTCGAATCTAGATTCTTATGTTAAGGCAAGGACTTTTAGTCAGACAATATCTGGAGGGAGTGGGTTCGGATCTTACTTACACCAGGCATGGGTCATTGTTTACAGGAATAGAACCTGAAAATAAAGTGTAACACCTACATGGGAGTAATGTTTTCGTAACGGCCCAGAATCCGGCCAAAGGATAGGAAATGTTTAAATTTCTTATTCCATGGTCTTCAATCACAAGCCAAGCATATAACTCGTTGTTATTATATCAAAGTAATCAGGACATGAGAAATAATGTAAAGAAAATATTTAATAGAAGCACTGCATACTTACAATACCTCACCACACATTACACTTTCACCTTCTCTTGTCAACAAACGAGTTGACTACCCATAGTGCACTGGGACAGAACAATTGAATAACGCGAGCCCCTGATAGCAAGCATTGTGCAAGAAAACACCAATTTACATAAGTAACATTCTTATAGACACACCTTTCCTCATCGTGAGATTAATGAACTAACTTAACATCACAGTATATAAACAAAAACTTGTAGCACAATATGAGTTCCAGTGAGGAGAAAATTCTTTTCTCCTTCGAGGTTGAAGAAAGCTGTTGGAGAGTCTCTCTTGAAGTTCTGTCTTACACCCCCGTTCTCTGAGTACGCTGTTACAGAGAGGGATTGTCCTCGTTCCCTATTGGTCTATACACTTTAACTCCTCCCACACTTGACTCAATGTTTACACTGAAAGGGAAGATCACTTGTTCGCCAAGTATGTGGCTCTAATTAAATGAAGTTCCTCGTGAGTCCGCTGTGAGCACTTTCCGTTGACAAGGGGTTAAAGTTATGCTTTTCTTTTCTGTCAAATCTCCAGTGGTGGAAATAAATATTCTCGAGTAAGGTCACAGTTCAATTCTTCGTCTCAGTCACTTTGACAGGGAGATGTTCAAACTGTAGACTGGCTGGCACGTTCGCAGGAGTTATGTCGTCTGCTCCGGTCTGTTATATGCGGAGCTGTTGTTTTGGTTACGTGCCTGGGTAGCTGCTTACTCCCTCGAGAACAGATGAGGGCGAGAGTTGCGTTGGGAGTTTTAAATTTAAAAATGCTTGAATCTTCATGATTAGGTGCATCTCACCATTGGCCCCCTGCTTCTCTAAATTTCAACCATGAAGCCGAACGTGAATTGATGGTGACATGAGCCGAATGTAGACCGGATTGATTCAGAGTTTATTGCGGGAACACACTGGCTTCCTTCTCTTGAAGTAGGTCTGGTGATTAAATATAGGCCTGGCTTCATGGGAAAGAATGCTGGTTCGTTTGAGACAGCTGTGTCATTTTCTCAGAGAGCAGAAAATTGAGATCTTGGGGAAGTGCGGAGACAGACCGATGGTTATGGTAAATAGAAATTGATACATTGGTCATAGTACTACACACCTTAATCTCAGATCATGCTTGCCAGATAGTCCAAATTAACACAAATGAAGGCCAATTATAGCTTTGTAAGCAAAAAAAGACAAATGACGAAGCAAAATCTACAGCATTTAATGTGTGTATTACAGAGAGAAGAGTGGGTGGAAGTATATCAATATACTGATCCGGATAGTATCTGGAACTCTTTCATTAGTACCCTGACACACTACCTTAATATAGCTTGCTCAATAGTAAAAATGGAACAAAACTATAGAAATAAGAAAATACTTGTAAGTAACAAACTTATAGAATTTAAAAAACAAATGAAAGAAGAATATGATAAATTTAAGAAAACAAAATTAGTAATTCATTCACAGAAATATAAAGAATTTAATAAAAAGTACAAAAATGAGATTAAACAAAACTAATATTATTTGTAAACAAATTGTAAATGCAGAAAACAATATGGAATATTGTGAACCAACAGAAGAATTCAAACACAAAAAATAATAATGTAAATATAATACTAGAAAAAGAAGGAGTGGAAGTATCAAATCCAGTGGATATCTGTAACATATTCATAAACTCAACTAAAACAGAGCCTAATATAAATCAATTCTCAAATGATGTTTCAAAAACATTGTGTAAAGTGCGGCAATTTGAAATCGAGACTGGTGCTGTAAGAAATAAACAAGTCTTCATAGAAAGTTACTTGCCTTGCATCATTCAAAGTAGGACCCTCCTGCATCCACACATTGTAGCGCAATCCATACCAGTGCATAGAAGGATTGCTGGAATTCGTTTTGTTTAATGCTGTTTAAAATCCATGTCGTATCCATTTTAATTGTTGATACATCATAAAAGTAGTAACTTTTCAGTGCTGATTTTGGTTTAGGAAATTAAAAAATAATCACTTGGAGCCAAATCTGGTGAGTAGGCAGGGTGTGACAACACAGAGTTGATTAGGGCCAAAATGTTCTTCTCAATTACAGTCTTGTGACTTGGGGCACTCATGAAGCAGGCGTCAACTGCATTCATCCTGATACTCGGGCCTCACAGTGTTATTCCTTCACCAAACGTTTCAGTACCTCAAGATAAAATGCAGCGGTAACAGTCTGTCTGAAATTTCAGTCATCAGTAATGATTATTTTCACTTTCTCAACCACTTTTGGTGTTCTCACCGTCCCTGCTACACCTGGATGCTTGTCATGTTCAATTGGCTCCCGTCCTTTACTGAAACGTCTGAGCCATTCAAATACATGCATACAGGATAAACAATTGTTCCTATAGACTTGCTACAACATGTCAAAAGTTTCCGCAACAGTTTTACCCAAGAGTGCACAAAACATGATGTTTGCTCTTTGTTCCATGTTGAAATCACGATGCACTTTGACGACACGTCCCCACATTCAACAACACCACAAGCGGCAATGTCGCTCAAGGTCAACGAGCTCTGCGTCGATTGTTCGTGAGATACCCGTTACTTGTTCACACCACAGAAAGCTTGCACAGTGGCACCACCTACCGAGAAAAAAAATCAGTCTCGATTTCAAATTGCCTTACTGTGTATATTGCAAACAGTATATATCTAACAGAAATAAACATAAGTGAACTACAGTATGTCATAAAAAGCATAAAGAGCAAAACATCTGCTGGGCCTGATAAATGGTCCCCACAACTAGTAAAATACTGTGCCCCACACATAGTTGAACCATTATCGCATGCAGTAAATACATCTATTAGAACTGGAATATTTCCAAATGTACTTAAAAATAGTTTGATAATACCCATACATAAAAAATACTCAAAAACAGATGAAAAAAATTATAGGCCTATTACCTTGTCATTGACATTTTCAAATATTATAGAGAAAATTGTCTCAAATAATATAATAAAATTCTGTAATAAATATGACATAATAAACAATTCTCAACATGGATTCTAAAATAATAAATCAGTAAATACGGCTATAGGTCAATTTGTTGAGTATGTAACAGAAATATTAGAAAGGCGTGAAGTGGCAAATACAGTCTTTCTAGATCTGTCAAAAGCATTTGACAGAGTAAACCTTTTAATTATGTGATAAGAGGAAGACCATTTAATCTAATTCAATCATATTTGCAAGATAGAAATCAGTACACACAAATACAATATACAATAGATAGTGTGAAAACGATTTACAATTCAGATAAGAAATGTGTTGAAAGAGGAGTACCACAAGGGTCAGTATTAGGGCCTTTATTAATTATATTGTATATAAATCATGCTCTCCAACTTCGTGGGTGCTCCGGGGCTCGAGCACCCACATAAACAATCTTGTGGGTGCACCGCACCCACAAGATTTTTAGTTTGATATAAACAAAATAAAATAAATATTTCTCACTTGCCATTATCAAAAAATAATAAGCAATTAAACATTGAGATGGAAGTTAAAATTTCTAACCTCTAAAACAATATTGTTTCAAATGTGTTTGTGCAAAGACAACCAAGCAACACATTCCCCCCTTCCTTGCCTGTCTCTGGCCAAGTCAAAGGCAGTCCCCACAATAACAATGGAAGTGTATTGTATTGTGAATAGAATCCTATCTTCTCGACTTGCTTTGATGTTTCCTTACAAGTGACACATTACAATACGCCCACTCCATTCATCAACAATTATTTTAAAATAACTACTTGCCGATATTGAGCACTAATAAAGAATAAACCGAATGGTGATTCTTCGTGAATTAATATACAGTAATTTGTAAGACATTCGCCAAAGAGGCTAGCAGTTTTTCAATCGCTACAAGAAGCCAACGAAGATGGTGGTGTAAAAAACATTCCCAGACTGACTTTGCGACCATTTGGTCCCACAAGATGGTGTGTGAGGGTAAAATCACTACAATCGTTGGAAAGTAATTATGACGTTCTCTTGAAATTTTTGGAAGATCTGTCAGAAGGAAAAAGTGAAGTCGGTGGGAAGGCTAGTGGATATTTTTCAAACCTACATCAATTCAGATTTCTTATTTTCCTGAAAATGTTAATTTCAGTTTTCGGCAGGATTGAACAACTTCATTCTTCTTTTCAGAAGAAATCATTGTCATACCGAGAAATCAAAACTTTGGTGGAAACTTTGTCTGCAAGTTTAGCTTCACAAAGGGATATATTTTTTGAGTTGTGGAATGAAACCATGAGGAAAGGGAAGGAATTGAACATTGATAAACCAGTTTTGCCTAGAAAAAGCAAGATGCTAGAACGCTACGACGAAGGTAGTGATCCTTTTACGTATCAAATGCCGGAGGAAATGTACAGACAAATATTTTTTGAAATAATTGATGTGGCTGTGGATTCGCTTAATCGTAGATTTCAAACAAAGGTTTTGGAACTTATTTCACAACTTGAAGCTTTTGCTATCGGTCAAATTGGTGCTGATCGAATTCTGCAGTTCTATGGGACAGACTCTGATAAAAACAAGCTAACATTGCACAGGGACATGTTTCTAGATGTGTGCAGAACGAACAAAGAAAAAGTGGCCAACTTGTCAGACATTACAAATATTTTAAGTAGAGAAAACAGTAGTCGTATGCGTGAAATGCTCACAGAATTTGTTAAGTTTGTACGGGTGATTTTAACTATACCTGTTACTTCTTGTATTTCCAATCGGTCATTTTCAGCACTTAGACGATTGAAAACGTTTTTGCGGTCAACAATGACCCATAAAAGATTGAATGATTTGGCAATTTTGCAAGTTCATAAAGAAATGACTAAAAATATTGACATTACCAAAATTGCAAACAAATTCATAAGTGCAAATGACGTAAGAAGGAATGTGTTTTATATTGAAAATTAACATGTCATTATTATTATTATTATTATTTGGTACATAAAATTAGTCATTTTGTCGTTTCTGTTCACAACAAAATCCTTGCATAGTTCTTTCTGCAATACAATTAAAATTATTTCCGTTTATGAAGTTTTTTCATTTTAATTTGTATGAATGTGGTATTTTCTTTTTGTAACGTGTTGATAATATCATTGCATCTTGCAATCATTGTTCATGTAAGTTGTTTAAAGTATAAAATACTTGATAATTGCAGATCTAACCACCATTGATATGCACCCACAGAAATTTTGGAAAGTCGGCGCCCTTGATATAAATTATATATCAGATTTTGCACACAGTAAAATCATCAACTATGCTGATGACACAATACTAATATGTGGTGGTAAAGAACCAAATACACTAGAAATTAATACATATATTGCTGTAAATCAGCTAGTGCAGTATCTTCCAATGAACTACTCACAAATAATGATAAAACCAAATTTTTAACCTTTAATTCTGGATCAAAAGTTGAATATGAAGCACAGATATCCATGCAAGATGTAAATATTGAATCAGAACATTCAGTGACATATAGACAGTATCTGTAACAAAATATCGTCAAATCTCTTCTTACTTAAATTTCTCTCAAAATATAACATATCAGAAATCAAAACAAGCTTATATTCTTATATACCCATACATTGAGTATGGCATAGTGATTTGGGGAGTGGGCCTCATCATAGTACTGAGAGAATACTTAAACTACAGAAGCGTGCTCTCAAAATAATGTATAAATTGGGTTACAATTCACCATGTAGGCAGATATTCAAAGAAAAAGGCATAATGGCTATCTATTCCTTATATGTATACAAGACCATCTTATATGTCCTAAATACTGGTCAAATTATAAAGAACAAAGAAGTGCATAGGTATAATACCAGACAAAAAGTAGATTTTCACAGGAAAACGTTGAAACTTAACATAACCAAGTCAGCTCCGACAAATGCAGGTACCATATTCTACAATAAATTACCAAAAGGCATAAAGTTAATTCCTCAGAAAAATATTCAAATCAAAGCTATAAAAATGTATCTCACTGATAGAGCTCTGCACAATGTAAGTGAGTATATGGAAGAATAAAATATAATACTTGACTATTTCTCACTTCGAAGTTATGTATAACATTTTTTAATATTATTTTTTTAATACTTTTTACAAATTGTCAAACTGTAAAATAATTTTTATGTATTCTAACACATGTAATTACTAGAAATGTTAAAACGTAATAGTGTGTTGATACATGTAATTGTAAATGAATTGACCTGTTCAACATCATGTACATTATGATCTAATGAACAGAAAAAAAACATGAATTAATGAATGAATTAAATGCGCCATCGAGATTTTTGGGGAAGGTATTTTCCCCTTTCAAATAACATAAAATTCAACATTTATATATTTTTCTAAAATATATCTAAAAATGTTATACCTTAAATGCATCATATTTAATCCATTAGATGAAGAAAAGAAAGTACTTAGGGGTAGGGGTGGTCATAGGGGGTTTTGTGGATCCACCCAACTTTGGGGAGAAGGGAATTTTTATGATGAAAATTTGACGTAAACAATATAGCATTGGACATAAGTTACCATTGCTGCTGTAGCTATAAATAGCAATTTGTAGACTTCAATGAGAATTGTAAACGGTAACATGTATTATCGGGAAAAATAGGGGGAGGGAGTTGGAGGGAAAGGAAATATCCAACTCTTACATATTGACACGTGAATTTGAGGGGGGGGGGTTAATATCCAACTCTTGAATATCAGTGTTAAGTCTTAGATTATGAAGTGTATTTTAGTTAGGGGATTGAGCGTTATATTGAGGTGGTATTCAATTCTTGTATATTACTATAGTCTAGACTGCTGCGAAAATTCTGGTGACTGAGAAATATTGTTTTGAAGGAGGCAACATCCACTGTACAATGTAAACAGTAAGTCTAAAATTGGCACAAAAATTTTGGTGGGAGGATTGAATATTAAATTTGAGGGGGGAGATATGAATCTCTTGATAAAGTATTAAATCTTAGATTGTCAATGAATTTTTGTAGTGAGGGAGAGTTCTAATAATATATTTAGGGGACTCTATTTAGCGATATGGTATTCACAGGTTTCTTGCACCGAACATGCAAAAAGAAAAGCTGGAAAAGAGTAAATATCGCGGGATCCTAAGAAAGTATTGATATCCCATTAAATTAATAATCTTGAAAGCCTGAAAGAAATGGATATAAAAATTTTCTTGCTCACTTTGCTTGCTTTCTTGTGTCACGAAAATGCGTGTCTCGGATTTTGCTAAAATTTTATACTATACCTGCATTACAAGACATGAATTACATTCTCGAATTTGATTCATTACATCACTTCTGATAATATAATGTTTATAGCAGGGGTTCCCAACCTTTTTCGTTTCAAGGTTGCCTTTGTGTTTCAAGATTTTTCCGTGGCACCCAAGTCAGAATGTAGACCTATCTAACATTTGCAATGCTCAGTTAGTGTGGTCAGGTTGCTTTCCTTAAGTTAAAAAAAAAAGTAGGCTAAACACATATTTCAAATTCAGGAATATTTTGCACATCAAAAGTACTAAATAAGGACATACATTGGAATAAGTGTCAGTTTGGTGAAAATATTAGGAAATTTTGCGGTGCCCCTGTAAGCCATCCAAGGTGCCCCATAGTGCCACGGCACACAATTTGGGAACCATTAGCTTAGAGTGTTGATATTTTACTTAATTTAAAGGATGATGTACTTCTATCAGCAGTATTATTGTAGTATTGATTCTGTAATAATTGTACTAAGTGTACTTCATAGAGTAAGTAACACCTAACATGTTACCCAATAGAAAAGAAACGTATAATTTCTTCACGTTTCTAACATCTTGTCTCAGGACAATTTCACTTTAACAAGTGACATTTTCACTGAAGATACCGTAGAATCCACGTAATTATTGCTATGGATTACTAAAATCATTATCCCAAGCAGAGGGGCTGAGTTCTTTGAAGGAGGAACTGTATTAAATTTTCACCATTAGCTTAGGAATTTTGAGCTATAGTTCTGTAATGTCTCGCCCTCATGAAACAATAATTGATTCGGTTGTGCGGTTGCAGCATGTTATTTGGTTTGCCCAGGTTGAATTTTTTATCTTAAGTTGTGTAACAATTTCTGTTAAATACTCAAATTGTGGGTTTTATAAATTCCATTATTCTTATTCTCCATTCACAAACACTGTTTAAATGCATATTTATATAATTTAACCAATCAATATGCTAGCTTTCCGTTATTTCAAAAATTGGACTATTAAAAAGACATAGAAAGTTTAACATGGTATTGTAATCAAATAAACATTAATTACACTGCATGTCTTTACTTAAATTCATATAATTATAATTACCTATCATATTTCCAAATATGCAGCATAGTTTATCTTAACAGAGCTCGCAGATTGTTATTTCATATAAATTTAAGCAGATTAAAAATGATAGTGTATTTTATGATGTTAAATATGTGAGAGTTATCCTTATATCCATACCATGTAGTTTGATGTGGCAATTCATGGTAACAGTTCGTTATATCAGAGACACATTAAAATGGGATATTTTGTGTTTCGTGTGGTTCGTACTTACCAATTGTGTATTGCGGAACATAGTTCAAGGTGCAATTATGCTTTTTACATGAAAACAAACACAATTTTTCACATACAGAGTGATTTTTTGATTCCTTTCTTCGCTTCTGTAACACACAATATGACGGACACATTTTGTCTCATGTTCTGGGTATGCAGTGTTTCCAACCTTCTTCACCGAAAAATACCTACTATTGTGTTTGTCACGTGTGAAAATTTTACATTATACACAGTTAGCTGATGGATAGCCCTGGTACCTGACGGATAGCCCAACGAATCATTCACGGATAACCCCACGAACCATTCACGGATAACCCCACGAACCATTCCCGGATAGCCCCACAAACCATTCATGGATAGCCCCACGAACCATTTCTGATAAGGTTAGGTTAGGGTTGGTTAGGTTAGGCAAGCATAGTGAAAAAAATAGGGGTTGTAAACACTGACAGGGTCTTACGTCATCAAACGTATGAAACGTGCAGTTCACGTAGCGAAAGCAATGGCAATTGTGGGTCAGTGAGATATTTCTCTCGAAAAATACATGATTTCCCGGTCAAATATATTCCACGATGAAAGAAAATACCTTGACGAACATTGGAAAGCTTGGAGAAACACATTTCCGTATGTAGTTTCGTCTGTAAAAATAAAGAAATGTGTCTCTGATATAACGAACTGTTACCCAATTCATCTCTTATCCCCTGATTAATGGTAAACCTTGATCATACTAGATGCAAAACAGATCATCAAGTCTGCACTTTGCACTACACAGTATTTGATGTTATAGTGACATATTAGATTAAGAAAGGGGAGTATCAAGTGAAGTGTCCATTAAAACTGAATATATATATACACAATATATCCGGAAACACTGTCCCAATTAAATACTTTATGGGGACTTTGGGGGGGATATGTCATTGGATTTTGGGAAGGATTGCACCATTGGCCTTGGGGGGGATGGGCACACCTGCTGTTTTTTAAGAAGTGTTATCTGAAAATTAATATTAACTTTATTTTTTTATTATAACAAAAAATTCTGTAACGGTTCAGATTGCTTTATGATTTTTTTTTTCAAATTCTCCTAGATGGAAGACTAATTATTGTAGAATTTTGGAAATCATTGTCACATGAAATTTGAACCTTAAAATAATGAGCAATGTTTGGATTCGTAAGGAGTTATTTATTTTGAAAAAACGAACTTAAAAATTACTTTACGCAAGAATGCACACTTCCCATGGACAAGGTATTCTCCATTGAGAAGCAAGAGTAAGTATTGTAGACTAGTGGGAATTAATGTGGAAGTAAATCGGAACCTTAATAGAATTCATCTCGGGACTTTATTTTAATGCTAAGAGAACCAAAACTGACCTGTCTAACCTAACCACGACAGCATATATTGAACAAAATCTTAAGTAATAGCTAAAACTTCGCAGTATGTGTTAACAGACGTAAATCGAACTTGAGCCATGTAAAAATTGCATTCGTAGCATGATGAAATCGCAATAAAACAAAAGTAACTTTAGCCAAAAATTTACTGAAAAGTATAGTTTTTTCTTCCAATTTTCATGAACTTAACACCATAATCAACTGTACATGTAATATTGAAATTTTGTTTATTTGAAGTTTGATTATTTTTAGGTACACCTCTGTGGAAAAATGAAATGCATATTTTTACTAGATACTTCAAAAATGGACATTTTAGGGAAACCTACAAACTTGAAATGCATAATTGCAAATTCAATGAAATTGCAAATGACTGTTGAACAGAATAGAATAGAATGCTTTATTGTCATTAAGCAACCTCAAGTTGCAATAGACAATACAAATATAATATAGTACAGGATACATTGTTAGTACAAGATACATTTAAACCATAGCTTAATAATATCAATTCTGTATTACAAATTGTCTCTTCAAATTCTTCTATATTATGAATACAATTATCTATTAGCCAATTTTTTGTGCATTTACGCAAACTATTTAGAGCCAGTAACCTTATCTCCTGAGGTAGTTTGTTGTACAATTTCATACCAGTATATCTATATCTGTTTTGGAATTTGCATAGTCTTAAGAAATTCACAGTCAAGATCATATCTCCTTCTAGTATTATAATTATGTACTTTCTGTAAACAGAGAGATGTTTTCTCTTATGAGTGATAGTACAGAATAAATATATAATGAGGAATCTGTTATGATCTCAAGTTCCTTGAAAATAGGTTTACACGATGTCATGTTTGTTAGACATTTGATACCCCTTATTGGTTTCTTTTGGCATTTAAATACCATGGAAACTCCAGCCGAGTTTCCCCACAGTATTGTACCATACTGTATACGGGAATGAAAGAAAGCATAGTATGCATCAATAATCTGCCCCTCACTTACACACATTTTCAGTTTACGGAGTAGGAATATAACACAACATAATTTACTACATATTTTTTCAGTGTGAACATTCCATGCAAGTTTGGGATCACATTGAATACCTTGCAACTTGACAGATTCCTTTTTATTTATATTTTCACCTATGTTATTCAAGGAAAAAATATATGGTTTGAGTTTTATTACTATTAAGTATGAGCTCATTTTCATATAACAATTGAGGGCCTCCCTGATGGCACAGTGGTAGCATAGTCACCTTATAATCAAGGGGTCCCAGGTTCGATACATGGTGGTTCAGATTCCACCTTAAAATGTTGGTTCAGTCCCGATTAGCCTTACTGTGCACAAAGTGGACTTAAAACACCAACTCAAACTCATGTAACCATTGAGTAGATATCCTTTTAACTAACTAACTAACTAACTCCCTAGCCTTCTTAAACCCGAAGGTTCATGGCTGCAGCAACACAGGCCTTCCATCTGTCCCTATCTTGAGCAAGTTCTATATACTCTTTTCCATCCCTACCGATTTCCTTTAGGTCCATCTCAACGTTGTCCCTCCTTCTTCGTCTTGGTCTTCCTACAGGTCTCTTACCATCAGGTTTCCCAACAAAAATCCTGTAAACTCCTCTTTCCTCTCCCATTCGTGCCACATGGCCTGCTCACCTAAGTCTTCTTGATTTAATAATTCTAATAATATCTGGACATGAATACAAATTATGTAGTTCTAAATTATGTAACCTTCTCCACTGACCTGTCTCCTCATCCCTTTTAGGTCCAAATATTTTCCTAAGGATCTTATTTTCAAATACTCTCAATTTGTGTTCCTCTTTCAATGTAAGGGACCAAGTTTCACATCCATATAATACTGGTTGGTTGGTTGATTTGGTGTTTTAACTCCACTTTATGCACAGTAAGGCTAATCGGGACTGGACCTACAGTTTAAAGTGGGATCCGAACCACTTGTGCCTCCACCGGGTATCGAACCCGGGACCCCTTGATTACAAGGCTACGATGCTACCGCTGCGCCATAGGGAGGCCCTCCGTATAATACTACAGGCAAAATTACTGTTTTGTATATTTTAACGTTTAGTTTCTTAGATATTAAACGAGAAGACAAAAGTTTATGAAGAGAGAAGTAACATGCATTTCCTGAATTAAGCCTACTTTTTATTTCCTCTTTAATATAATTTTCATTTGTTAATATTACTCCTAAGTATTTGAATTTGGAAACTGGTTCAAACGAGTTGTTATCAATAATTAGATTTTGATTATTACCTAACACTTGGTTTCGGCTTGTAAGCATATATTTAGTTTTCTCTTTGTTAACTTCCAAACCTATCTCTTTAGCAGTTTTGAAAAATATTTTAGCATTATTCTTAATTGTATTCACATCATCCCCCAGTAAGTCTACATCATCTGCATATGCTAACAACTGAGTCACACCATTTGATTTTAGTCCTTCTTTAGTTTCTTTTACCTTCCTAACAGCATATTCTAAGGCAAAATTAAAGAGCAATGGAGATAATGCATCTCCTTGTTTTAACCCATCATG
Organism: Lepisma saccharinum; assembly: GCF_977018435.1. Classification (NCBI taxonomy): domain Eukaryota; kingdom Metazoa; phylum Arthropoda; class Insecta; order Zygentoma; family Lepismatidae; genus Lepisma; species Lepisma saccharinum. The sequence goes on along the minus strand of NC_139250.1, from coordinate 37,649,793 downwards.
AATTGTAAATTTGTCAGACATATTAATACCCACACGGATATTACTTTCTGTTTCACTGGTGCATATTTTTATCATACTAACAAGCTTCTTAGGTATTCCAAACTCTACTAATATATTATATAATTTATCTCTTTGGACCGAATCATATGCTTTTTTTAAATCAATGAATAGCTGATGAACATTTTGATTATATTCCCACTTTTTTTCAAGTGTCTGTCTGATGTGAAAAATTTGATCTGTAGTTGATCTGTTACGTTTAAATCCACATTGATAATCACCTATAATTTCATTAGCATATGGGGTTCTTCTTCTTCTTATGGCGCTACAGTCCACTGATGAACCTTGGTCTCCTCTGTGATTTGTATCCATCAATCACTAACTTTCGCCACAACTTTCCAATTTCTATACTGGAGCTTCCGAACATCTTCATCCACTCCATCCACCCATCTTAATTTAGGCCTTCCTCGTTTCCTTTGTCCACCTGCGCTATCCAACATCACTTTCTTTGCAGGGTCACTATCACTCATGCGCATCACATGACCTGTCCCTCTTAATCTAGCCGCCTTTATTACACCAATAACTGTTGGTTCTTGATATAAGTCATAGAGCTCCTTATTAAATCGCTTTCTCCATTTTCCATTCTCACATACTGGTCCCAATATTCTTCGTAATATCTTTCTTTCAAAGATCTCTACCAACTCTTCATCTTTCCTTGAAGTGGTCCAAGTTTCCGCAGCATAAGTCAATACAGGTCTTATCAGTGTCTTGTAAAGTAAAGTATTAACTTAGTTGTTCTGGACAATATGGTGCTCTGAAAATGTCTCTGTATTCCTTAATAGGCCCTATTCGCTGCTATAAGTCGTGCCTTTACTTCCTCCTGTGAATCATTTTCATATGTCACAACAGAACCCAGGTAGATAAAGGCATCCACTCTATCAAAGGTATAATTAGCCATTGTTATGGTCGGTGATGGATTATATCTGTGTGCTTTGCCTGCTGCCATGTACTTAGTCTTCCCTTCATTCACCACCAATCCCATCTTTTTTCCTTCCCTTTATATGGCCAGAAATGCTTCTTCCACTGCATGTAGAGATCTTCCTACTATGTCCACATCATCTGCATATGCAAGTATCTGGATTGACTTATAATATATGGTACCCCTAATTTGCACCCGAGCTTCCCATATAACCTTCTCTAAGGCAATGCTAAACAACAAACAGGACAGCACATCGCCTTGTCTTAGTCCATTTTCTATTTCAACAGGTTCTGAGAGTTGTCCTCCTACTCTTATCTTACTATTGGAGCCCTCCATAGTTATCCTCACCATTCTTATTAATCCTATTGGAATTCCGAGATCTTTCATTGCCAGATATAGTTGCGTCCTGTTTATACTATCGTATGCAGATTTAAAATCAAGAAATAGGTGGTGCGTTCCTATCCCAAACTCCAGCGTTTTCTCCAGTATTTGCCTTAAGGTGAATATCTGGTTAATTGTAGATTTCCCTGGCCTGAACCCACATTGATATGGTCCAATGCACTTTTCTACATATGGTAGTAGTCTTTTATATATAATTCTTGCAAATACTTTATATGCAACGTTCAACAATGTAATTCCACGATAGTTTGCACACTCCATCATGTCCCCTTTCTTGTGGATAGGTACTATGATACCCGTCCTCCATTCACTTGGCATCTGTCCCTTTTTCCAGATTATGTTTATTATTTCCTTCAAGCCTCTAATGACACTCTCGCCTCCATGCTTAAGCAGCTCTGCTTGCAAGTTATCTATACCAGGTGCTTTACTATTTTTCAATATCTTGACTGCCTCCCATACTTCATCTAACTTTGGACTTTCTATGCCCTCTTCTCCTTCCTCTTCTTCATTTAATCCTTCTTCCAGCATACCTGCTACATCTGCACTGCCATTCAATACATCATTAAAATGCCTTCTCCACCTTTCTAAAATTTCATTAGTGTCACTAATTATATCGCCTGTTTCATTTCTACAGACTGTTGTCCTTGGTTTAAAAACATCTTTTGTATTATTTACCAGCTTATACATCTGTCTTACATTCTTCTGCTCATGCAGGCTTTCCAACTGCTTCATCTCTTGCTTCATCCATTCCCTTTTTCTTTTCCTATGGACTCTCTTCTCAATCCTTCTTTTCTCTTGATATTCATCCCTAGCTCTCCTTGTTGCACTTCTTTGCTGCATCCTCTTATATACATCATTCTTTTCTT